>NC_044308.2:109839440-110147904 GCF_007474595.2 Lynx canadensis | reverse complement strand
CATTTTAAAGACCCTAAAAATAACTACTAAAGGTTTTGGTTCTGCTATCATACGGATGTGAGTAACAATTCTTTTCTCCTAGATTCTTGCCTGCTTACATTCGAAAGTTAATTTCACTGCCAGAGGATAAAGCAAAAGACATTACATCTTATTTTCATTCCCTTTAAACTTCATTTACTTTTTCTCTATTAAGTAGGAGTGTTTTCTATGTATTTTTGCGTCTGATTTCATGGACAGTTTAATTTTTCATTTTAATTTTTAATAAGAAAATTACTTAGAAAAGAGTAGCTCCTCAGCAGGTCAGGAATAAGTGAACTGAACTGTAGGCCTCAGTCTCAGCTTGAGTCTCTGTTCCAGAGTCAGCAACAATCTAGCACAGCGCCTCAAACATAACGGTTGGGAAAACCTAGGCCCAAGTTTGTCACATACAATGTGATAATATGACTGCCTGTAAACATGTCTGAGGAAGCAGTCTAAATAAATATTAAAAGAATATTCGGGGGCACCTGGGTGGCTCAGTCGGTTAAGCATCTGACTTCGCTCGGGTCGTGATCTCACGGTTCGTGAGTTAGAGCCCTGCATCGGGCTCTACGCTGACAGCTCAGAGCCGGGAACCTAGTTCTGATTCTGCGTCTCCTTCTCTCTCTGCCCCTCACCTGCTCACACTCTGTTTCTGTCTCTCTCTGTCTCTCAAAAATAAATAAACATTTAAAAAATTAAAAATAATAATATTCAAAAAGTTTACTAAATTCACAGCACTCGTTTATCTTCACAGCAGCAGAGAATAATTGTTTATTTTCATTTCCGCTCAGTGATTTTTATGAAATTTCCACCCACGATATTTCGTGTACCTGACTGAAAGTCAAAGGAAAAAATTGAGTAATCAAATGGCAAACTGATAGTGATTCAAGAGTACCTCAACAAACAAAGATCAAGAGTAGAACACACTGCTTCCATTTTTATAAATTATATGATCCCAGGGGTGCCTGGGTGGCTCAGTCAGTTAAGCATCTGACTCTGGATCTTGGCTCAGGCCTTGATCTCACAGTTCATGAGTTCGAGTCCCATGTTGGGTTCTGTGCTAACGGCACGGAGCATGTTTGGGAATATCTCTCTCCCCCTCTCTCTCTGCCCCTCCCACAATCTCTTGCTCTCTCTCAAAATAAATAAATAAACATAAACAAACAAACAAATAAATAATATGATCCCAGGTATATGTAGCTAAAATTAGATTGTGGTGATAGTTGCACAAGTAAGTAAATATGCCAAAAACCACTGAATTATAAACTTTAATTTTTTGTAATGTTTACTTATTTTTGAGAGAGAGAGAGAGAGATACAGACAGACAGAGCACGAGAAGGGGAGAGGCAGAGAGAAGGAGACACAGAATCTGAAGCAGGCTCCAGGCTCGACGCGGGGCTCGAACTCATGAGCTGTGAGATCATGACCTGGGCGGAAGTCAGATGCTTACCTGCCTGAGCCACCCAGGCAACCCTGAATTGTAAACTTTAAATGGTTTATTTTATGATATGTGGATTAAATCTTTAAAAAGCTGTGAAAATCAAAATAGACAAAAATGAGGTAGCTCTAGAACTTTTCAAGTTCCAGTGCTAAACGTAATTTGTCCTATACGGCGTCTATGTAAAAGTTATTTTCGATAAGTCAGCAAAGTTTAATAAATTACCACTTTTAGCTTAAAAATGAAAAAAGAAAAAAAACAGGCGAAATAAATCTACAGTGAAAGAAACTGGAACACTGGTTGCCTGGGTGCGGAGTACAGACAGGAAAGAGGAACACTGGAACATTCTGGGTAAGAGAAACGTGTTACATCATGATTGTTATATGGGTTACCTGGGTGTATGCATTTGTCAAAATTCATAGAACTGCACATTTCAGCTCTAGATGCAAATTATACCTCAATTTTTAGAATGAAGCCATTGGTAGCATACAACAAAAATGAGCTTGAGACATACTTATGAGGACATACCTGAGCTTCAGCTCCAGTCCCAGATGCATCCTTCGAATACCGTAGAAATTGTGCCACATAAGTCATGATTGACTTTTCATCAGGATTAACAACGTCCACATCTGTAAGATGTGCCACAGGATCAATTAGCTACAGATGTGATTTCCTACAATTACTACCCAAGAACAGGCCATACCATGAGATGGCCTTGGAATAAACCAAAGCAGCTAACCAGCCGTGCAAATCTCTGTGGTCAGTCACCCTTGCTCCAAGGCTGTGCATTGGCTAAGAGCTTAGAACCAGAGTCAGAGCTGAGTTGAACCCTGGCAGTAGTAAATGCACAGCCTCAATTTCCACTACGCCTGTTGTAGGCAGAAGAGCGTAAGTAGAGCGGGAGAATGGAACAGAGAAAATACAGCTTTTCAGAGACATGGTATGGAAACTCCTCCAGGAGTGTAGTGTAGGAACGTACAGCAGCTAGAACCCACTCCTGTCACACCAGTCTCAGGAAGTGCACAGTAGAGCATTTCCAAAAGCATAGGTTCTATGGAAGACTTATTCAAGACATCCACAAGATTTTATTTGTTCATTTGTGGAACAAATGTAATTACTCAGAGCCTTCTGTGGGCCAGTCTTTGCACTGCATTAACAAAGTCCGTGGTGAAAAAACATTGGAAAATGCTGAATTTAAACAAAGTAAAAATATTATAAATTCCATAAGCGCAGACCTTCTCCAGACATAAAACAAATTAGATAGATCACAAAATCCAAAGGGATCACAATATGTTACAGACAAAATGAACACATAATTTTGGGCTATCTTTTGATATGTTGCCAAAACAACTATGAAGATATTGAAAAGGAAATCACTTGTGTTTATTTTTAATTTTTTTAATGTTTATTTTTGAGAGAGAGAGAGAGAGAGAGAGCAAGAGCAGGGGAGGGCAGAGAAAGAGGGAGACACAGAATCCAAAGCAGGCTCCAGGCTCTGAGCTGTCAGCACAGAGCCCAATGCAGGGCTCAAACCCACAAAACGTGAGATCATGACTTGAGCTGAAGTTGGACGCTTAACCGACTGAGCCACCCAGGCGCTCCTTTTGTGATTATTAATTCAGTTAAAATAAACTCATCAAATATTTATAGAGAGTCAACAAATGCAGGTCACAAGCAAGATATGTAAGGCTCATTCTTGCCCTCAATTCATTCAACAAGTGGATGCAAGACACTTAAGTAAATGCTAGATGCCTGAGGACATTATCTGCCCCTCAAGGAGCTTACTGTTAGGAAAAAAACAAACAACAAAGAAATATAACACACTATGCATGCTTCAGCAAATGTGTTTACTGGACCCAATGACTATTCTAAGTAGGCTGACGGAGAACATGAATCTAATCTATATCCAAATTAAAAGACTCAACACAATAGACATATAAAAGGTATCGATAAAAAGTTAGGGGTGGAGTTTCAATAAAGGAAGGATCCCTAAGAGCAGAGTTATTCTTTTACTGAAAAAAAGTGTAAGTAAAAAAAAGTAAAAGTACATCAAGAGATACATAAAATAATTATACTGGCTTAACTAGATGTTTCTTTTCAAAAACTTTATTGCATGAAAAAATTAAAAATAAATAAAAGCTTTATTGTATATGAAGTTATGCACAGTGATTAAATGTTTTAATAAAATTGTCAAAAGATAATTCTCTTATTCAAATATGACAACAGCATTTAGTTTGCAGAAATAATGACGTATTTCACATTTTGAGCTATTGTTTAAGCTATTTAAAGTGAATTATGGGCAACCATTTATACAGTGGAAATTTGGCTTTTTTATACTGTCACATTATTTGCTGAATTACTTTTACATACTAAAAGAGAAAAAATATTTTACACTGATATTTAGAGAATCACAACATGAAAGGAGTATTAAAAAAACAAATAGTAATCAGACAAGGGGATAAAACAAAACATGAGGAAACACAAAGAAAAGAAAAAAGATAATGAAAAGCCAAAAAGGAAAGAGAAAAGACAAAGAATGGGAGAAAAGGAAGAAAGAAAGAAAAGGGAGGCGAGAACAAATAAGGAAGGGAGAGTTAACAAGAAGAATTATCACAAGCAACATAAACCAGAGCAATGACAAACCTAACATACAAAAACATGAAACCATTAGGCTAACTCTTAACTTAGAAATACCACCTAATTCAACTGAGGTCCAAGAAGGCTAAGACCCCGCATAGCTAGTGCCCAGATCTTAGCTTCTAATCCCATTCTCCAGTAAAAGAAACCGGTACTCCCTGGGGAGACGGTTGATCCCGCTGGGGTAGGAAACATCCAAGATGAGCCTGGAGCATCTTGCAGCACCAGGAAATAAGGATGTGCTCAAAAGCAAACAAGGAGGGGCGCCTGGGTGGCGCAGTCGGTTAAGCGTCCGACTTCAGCCAGGTCACGATCTCGCGGTCCGTGAGTTCGAGCCCCACGTCGGGCTCTGGGCTGATGGCTCGGAGCCTGGAGCCTGTTTCTGATTCTGTGTCTCCCTCTCTCTGCCCCTCCCCCGTTCATGCTCTGTCTCTCTCTGTCCCAAAAATAAATAAACGTTGAAAAAAAAAAAATTAAAAAAAAAAAAAAAAAAAAGCAAACAAGGAAATGCCACATGGAGGGCAGTATGTCAAAGGGGCAAAGGAGCTAGCTAAAAGAGCTCCTAATGGCTGAATCTTTGAGTTAAAAAAATGTTTTTTAATTTGAGCAGTTAAATACACAAAACAGTATTAGGTTATAACCCAAAGTAGAAAATGAAATGTCCATAAGCCCATATTGATATAAATAAATGGTTGGAGGGGCGCCTGGGGGGCTCAGTCGGTTAAGTGTCCACCTTCGGCTCAGGTCGTGATCTTACGGCTGGTAGGTTCGAGCCCCGCATCAGGTTCTGTGCTGACGGCTCAGAGCCTGGAGCCTGCTTCCGATTCTGTGTCTCCCTCTCTCTCGTTCTCTCTGCCCCTCCCCCTCCTAAGTGTCGGCTACACATACCGACTTCCCAAAGAGTACAACACAGGAAGGGGGAAACAAAAAAAAAAATCGCTTCACAGGGAAGCAACCTAGCAAACACTACCTCAGCCAGGTAATTTTTTTTTAATTAAAAAAAATTAAATTATATACATGAACAATCAAATAAAACATATTAAAACAAATGTAATAAACACTCAAAACTCACCACTTCCCAACTATTTTACCACATTTTACTACTACGGGTGCTCTTGAGGTTACTTACCTCTGTTGCACCTGTAAGATAGAAAACTACATGAAAGAAAGGAAGGAAGGAAGGAAGGAAGGAAGGAAGGAAGGAAGCAAGCAAGCTACATAATGGTGCGTTAGGGTTGCACATCTTTTCCCTACTCCGTGTTCAGTGACTTCACACCGGAATCGGCCGTGGTGGCAATGTTCAAACCACACACAACCACAAAAATCAGCAAATGAGGGCTTGATTTCTTGTATACTGATTACAAAGAAAGGGATGGAGAAAATGTTAATAACGCACATTAAACTTAAAAGTACGTCCTGTCTAGGGGCACCTGGGTGGCTCAGTCGGATAAGCATCAGACTCTTGATCTGGGCTCAGGTCATGATCCCACCATTCGTGAGACAGAGCCCCAAGTAGGGCTCTGCATTGCCAGTGTGGAACTTGCTTCGGATTCTCTCCCTCTCTCCCTTTCTCTCTGCCTCTACCCCGCGTGCGTGCTCTCTCTCCCTCTCTCACAATAAGTAAACTCTGAAAGACAAAAAAAAAAAAAAAAGCATGTCCTATCTAGAGCTGTGAAGTTCCACAAAAAATTGAGGAAATATTCTTCCAATATTAGGTTCAGCAAAAAAAGTCATTCACATGTTGAAGAACAAGTCAAGTTCCAACAAACATCTTTATTGTCGTACTTACTCATGAACGTAAAGACAATTATTTGCTAACATTCATGTCAGGACTCCACGTGTCCAGCAACCGCAACCATAAGTTGGCTGCAGGTGGATACAAGCATTTGGTGAAAATCAACAAAGACATCTGGGGCTATGTGGAATTCATAATGAAGTGTATCACACATTTTCTTATCATTTGTAAACTGTGTGCTACGTGTGCCTTATATTAGTAATATTTGTGATAGATGTGTGTACGTATCCACACACGCTCAGGCACACACATGCATTGCTCTGGAGACCCAGTCACACATTACCTACACACCCCTGGTTGTACAGCTGAGACTAGAATGTGTACTTCTTAGTTTGTCGGTGCATTGTAATCTTCGCGAATCCTACACACCCCTTTTATGAGCTTACTGGGATTTTTAATAAGCGTTGGTACATTAAGAAACAATACAACCCACAGCAAAGTGCTTTTCCAAAGAATTAAATCATCTTAATCTTAACTTTGTGAAGTTAACATAATCATCTCTTTGAACAAAATTTAGGATTTTGCTGCGGTCGTTAACCATACCACACAATGTGTTGAGCATAATCACGGCAAAGCCTAGCCAGCCACAGAGGGCGAAACAAACAAACAAACAAACAAACAAGAGTTTCTGTCCTCAAAGAAGTTCAGCTTTACCTAGGGGGAAAGAGTGGAGAGAGGAAATACGTTAACCCAAAGAACGGTCTTACCAGGGAGCTTTTAGAACAGAATAACAGAATCAAGGGAACACAATGTAGAACACAATGAAAGAAAACTAAGACAAAGACTCAAATTATTTCCAATAACAGCACTGCTTGCTTTCAGCTGTCTTGTCATCCTGGCAATTACTGAAGTTAATGAATTGGTAGGAATTCTCAGTGTCATGAAATTTAATAAAGAGTTTAAGTTATTAAACCCTCTGGGGCAATAATACCATTATGTTTATTTATGTAGAGGTCCTGTTTACATTTCCCAGCCAACTTCACACTGGACAGCGTTTTAAAAAGATAGAAGCTTCTTTACCTTCTGGTTCTAGCAACTTGGGGATTTTAAATTCCCGTTCGGCAATTCCAAAGGCCTCTTTCAGATTGTCTTTGTTGGATCTATGCTTCACTGTCTTCATGTCAATTAGGTCTGGTCGCAAGGCATGAATGACAGCCAAAAAAGCCATCCCATTTCTCCAGCTTGACTTAAAATCTGTCACACTGACAGACTCACACCTATCACAAAAGGACAAAAACATGATAAATACTATTTAAAAGAATACGTCAAAGCACATCCACCATATTCAATAGTAATGAAAACAGATTTCAGTGAATCAAATACGTCACATATTCTAGGAAAACATTTTATTTTAATCTTGTGGGCATATTAAAGTGAAATGCCAGCTTTGATGAGGCTCATGGTACCGCAGAACATTGGTGCTCAAAGTGTGGCCCTTGGACCAGCAGCATCAGCGTCACCTGGGCTGCAAGTGCTAGAAATACAAATTCTCAGTCGGACGCAACCCCAAACCTACTGCATTAAACTCTGCAGGTAGATCTGAAATCTGTGTCTCCAAAAGCCCTCCAAGTGACAACAGCCACGCAAGTTTAATGCTCTTCATTCAGGAATCTGTTGGTTCAGCACTGGCTTTAGATTTCTACGTGTAATTAAGTTCCTTTCACTAGCGGAAACAATTTCTTTCTCGTTAGAACAAATTATATGATACATTGCGCCACTTTAATGGTCAGTAGCTTATAACTCCTCTGCTTAAAACTAGTCATCGCAGATGAATGGATGAACAGACTGTGATGTATTGATATAGTGGAATATTATTCAGCCCTAAAAAAGAAAGACGTTCTGACCCATCTTACAACATGGAAGAACCTTGACGGTATTATGCAGAGTATAAGAAACCGGTCACCAAAGAGCAAATCCTATATGATTCCACTCATGTAAGGCACCTTGAGTAATGAAATTCATGGATAAAGAAAAGTAGACCACTGGCTACAGGAGGGAAGGCTGGGAGAGAGTTTTAGTTTCATAAGATGAGAAAAGTTCTGGAGATGGATAGTGGTGATGGTTACATCACAGTATGAATGTACTTAATGCCACCGAACTAGACATTTAAAAATGTTAAAATGGTAAATTTTATGTTCTATATGTTTTACTACAATAAAAAAATTTTTTTTCAAAAACAAAAACCCTGTCGGGGCCCTTGGGTGGCTCAGTCGGTTAAGTAGCCAACTCTTGATTTCAGCTCGGGTTGTGATCTCACCATCATGACATTCAGCCCTGAGTTGGGCATGCTTAAAATTCTCTCTCTCTCTCCCCCTCCCTCTCTGCTCCTCTCCTACCTATGCTCGCTCTCTCTCTCTCTCTATGTCTCTCTCTCTCACAAACAAAACCCTGCCATAGCTTATCGGAATAACATCTCTCAGTCTGGCCCACGAGGCCTAACATAGTTTGTCCCCTGCCTACAACTTCCACCCTTGTATCTCCCTCTCTTACAATGTTGTAGCCACTCTGGCTTTGTTCCTTTCTCAACACCGTGCTCTTTTTTAAGTTTTATTTTACAGAGAGAGTGCAAGTGGGGGTGAGGGACAGAGGGAGAGAGGAAGAGAGAAAGACAGAAAGAGAGAGAGAGAGAGAGTGAGAGAGAGTATAAAGCAGGCTCAATGCCCAGCACAGAGCCCAACACGGGACTCACGAGACTCGATCCCACAACCTTGGGGTCATGACCTGAGCCAAAAACAAGAGTGGGATGCTCAACTGACTGCGCCACCCAGGCACCTCCACGCTCCTTTTAATCCCTCTGCGCGGATGCTCTTTCTCCCAGATCTTCATACACCTAAAGCCTTCTCTTTCCAGACCAGAAAGGTCTCTTTCTCAGAAAGGTGCTCCATGGTCACCTCAGATAAAAGCCACCCTCCCACCTTTGACGTTCTCACTCATCGTAAGTCCTTCCTGACTTTACTGCCAACTGTAGTTATGACATTGATCCATCTGCTGTGGGCCAAGCCCCTGAAAAGCAAGGGCCTTGTCCTCCTTGTCTCCTACAGTAGACTCATCCCCAAATGGTATCTGGCATATAAATGTGCTTAATATATATATTTCAAATCATTCCATCAATCACAACTCTGCATTTGACAAGGGATCAGTGAAGATGTTTTTTTTTTTTAATTTTTTTTTTAACGTTTTATTTATTTTTGAGACAGGGAGAGACAGAGCATGAACAGGGGAGGGTCAGAGAGAGGGAGACACAGAATCTGAAACAGGCTCCAGGCTCTGAGCTGGCAGCACAGAGCCCAATGCGGGGTCGAACTCATGGAACGCGAGATCGTGACCTGAGCCGAAGTTGGACGCTTAACCGACTGAGCCACCCAGGCGCCCCCAGTGAGGATGTTTTAAGAGCACAGTTGCCTATGTGGGAAATAATCCATGACAACTGTATTTTCCTTTAATATGTCATAAAAAATATGAGGAAATTCAATGGACCCATTTAAGGTATCAATCAAATGAGAAAAACCACTCAAGAAATAGTCAACTTCAGACGACTTGGGCTTTCCTGAACCTCTTAGGAAAAAACGCCTAAACGATGACTGTGATAAAACTACATGGTATTCGGCGATTTTTGTCTTGCTTAACAAATCTTTATGTGGTCCACACTTTGTTCAGAAACTGTTCTAAATACTTAAAAAATAATTTTTATAATATACCTAATAACGCTATGAAGTGTTAGTATTGTCCACAGTTTTATGATTGAGGAAACTCCAACGCAAAGAGATTCAGTAGCTGAAGTCACCAGTTAGAAACTGCTGGGAGCCACGACTCGAGCGCAGGCTCCGGGCTTCAGAACACTAAGCACAACTGGCTAAAGGGACGGCTGGGGCCGAGGGCAGGGCAGAGCGGGGATCAGAACTGGCTAAGTGCTGACTGGCAGGCGCTGCCCTCAATAAAGCCCCAGGCTGTGAGATGGGCTCTGCACTGACGAGTGGATGCCAATCCCACAGAGAACAAGCTGCTGCCAGGTGTTAGAGAGGGCGGGTTAGGGCTCCAGAGTGACTGGCAGGACCTCAGCTCATTTAGAAGTTGCAAACCGGGTCCCCGCTTCATCTCCTTCAGAAACGAGAGAACATGACACATTTCTTACAACATAGTCTCCCCATAGTCTGGATCTCGGATGAGTTCCAGGGACACATAGAATATCAAAGTAAGCCCCCTAAAAATGCCACCAATGAGGGCCCAAACTAGAATAAACTCCTGATGAGTTACTTCAGAAGGATTCACTACATCTTGACAAGTTTAGCACAGCTCATAGTTGGAAAGTAGGGAAAGACATGGAGAAAAGGTAAACTGTGGCAAAACATTTGGACTTCCAAGTGGCTTGAAATTTATTTACAGATAAATGAAACAAGTCTGAATATGATTTGATAATGCTCTTCACACATTATTATTTTCGATTAAAAAATATAGAATTATTATTATTATTTATTTTGGATTCTTTTGGATTAAAAAATATAGAAAACGGAAGTAAAACCATCTCTAGAAGATTCAAGAAAAAGTCCACTTGCTGTATGTAAAACCTTGTAAGATCTGTATGTCTTTTTGTCCTTCATGAAATACAGAGGATGCATGACAACTAAAGAAAGGTTGGGGCGCCTGGGTGGCGCAGTCGGTTAAGCGTCCAACTTCAGCCAGGTCACGATCTCGCGGTCCGTGAGTTCGAGCCCCGCGTCGGGCTCTGGGCTTATGGCTCAGAGCCTGGAGCCTGTTTCCGATTCTGTGTCTCCCTCTCTCTCTGCCCCTCGCCCGTTCATGCTCTGTCTCTCTCTGTCCCAAAAATAAATAAACGTTGAAAAAAAAAAAAAAAAAAGAAAGGCCAGAGGCAGAAGTTAACATTCTAGCCTACTACTGGGAAGAAGTTACTCAGAAGCCCACCATTTGTGAGGTCTTAGCGACACAGTTATGCCTCTATTTATGCAGACCATGCTACGATGGGAGAAGAAAGGCCATTTGAACTCTACAGCTCATCTCACGGGGAGTTCTGCATCCTAACTCCTTATTTTTCCTAAATCCCATCCCAGCAAGTGTTTAAAATGAAAAAGTAAATGTCTGCCAAGAGCAAACCTTTTTCTTTATAAAACAGAATTTCTGGACACTAACTTGCTATCATCATCCCCACTTAAAAAAAAAAAACAAAAAAAACTCTTATTTTCTGGCTTCTGTTCCTTGACTGAGCTACAAATTTCTAAACAATGGGGACTGTGGTGTTTTAATGTAGTCCTATACAGTTCCAAGGGATAATTTTATGTGTTGATTCCTTTTTCCTTCATTTGTTCATTTATTCATTCAATACGCATTTATGGGGCGCCTACCAGGAACTTACATTGTGCTAGCTTCTGGGGATACACAGTCAAGAAAAATGTAGTCCTGACTTTTAAAAAGCCCCTAGTGTGGCTGAGTTCACGAACCTCTACATTTGGAAGATTCACCCCAAAAGAAAGGAGGATAGTAAACATTTTCCTTTTAGGAGAGGGAAGTGTTCCGACGAATGTTATATACCCAGTCAGCCTTATTTTCAGACCTGGAGTCAGTAAGGTTGTGTTAGCGGGTAAAGTCACCCTGTGTGTCTCCCGTGGTCAGAGCAAACTACTTACGGGGCACATTGCTCCTGAGCCCACAAGAGAAGAGCCTTCTTTGCAGACATCTGCCATCTTTCTTGGGCTTTGGAGCATTTCTTAGCTGGAGGACTTGAGGTAGGAGATGAGTCAGCCACACTCACACTGTCCAAGGAAGGTTGATTGTAATTGCAAGAAAGAGTCCGGGCAAGCTCTTCGATCTAAGGAACACATAATAATAGTCGACACATACAAATCATAAGTTAAAAGCATTGAGGCTAAACCTTCAGCCAAAACAAGACCTGAAAAGAATCAGGTAGCAGTGAGAGCCTACTCATGGTGGAAAAAGCACTGGACAAATCCTTGAATAACAGCATTTGGAATCTCGGGCTACGCTTAGGCTTTCTTTCAGTGGACTTGGGTTGCTCCTGCCCTTGTTCAGGCATTTCGTTCCACCGAGGGCAAGCCCCTATTCATCCCCCCAACATGCTTACAGAGCACTTCTCGGGTGCTCAACACCTGTCACTCTCAACTGAATTGACCTAAGCTGAGATCCTACTCTAGAGTGCCTTCCAAGAGACTGGGCCAGTTAGAACGCATCCTTGATTACAAACCAGTAGGAAACAAAAACACATACAGAACAAAATAGTCAAATATATGAGTCCCAAAAAAGAAAAAAAAAAATTGCCATCAAATATGTAAAAAATCACCTCGTTAGTCATTTAAGAAAGCAAAATGTATACAGCAGGAGGGACAGTTCCTTCATTTATAACACAGGCAAAAAATTTTAAAAGATAACATCTAGTGATGTTATCATCTAGTGAGAATGTGAGAAACTGGATTTTTCCATGTTGCTGGTAAACACAAAAATTCGTTCCGATTTTTTGGAGGCAGTAAGATAACACCTATGGAAAACTTTAAAAGACAAACCTACAAACATAGTAACATGTATTATTGAGAGAAGTGCACTTCTCTTAATAATTAATGGATTCTCCAGACAACCAGTAACAGTAGATGTGACCAACACAATTAATAAACCTGATCTGATTGGCATACTCCATTGTACCTCAAATGGCAGAATCAACATTCTTTTCAAATCCATATAAAATACTTACGAAAATTGAGCCATAAAACAAGTTTCAGCAGTTTTGAAGAACTGAAACCATTCAGATGGTATTCTCTGACCACACTGAAATTAAGCTAGAAATCAGTAACAAAGGTATAACAAACAAAATCCCCAACTATTTGGATATTCAGCGATAGAATGTTAGAGAACCCATAGCTCAAATAAGAAATCATAGTGAACATGAAATATTTTGGACAGAGCAATAATAAAAATACTGGATTCATAGATTAAACAATGCAAATTTTACCAATGCCAACTTTTTCCAACTTATACATTCAATGCAATCCTCATTAAAATTCCAACAGATTGTATGTAAATGAACAGGTTATTTATAAAACTCATATGAATATCAAATCAACATGCCGTGTACCTTAAACTTACACAATGGCAAATGCCAATTACATCTCAATTTAAAAAATCATATGAAAATGCAAATAGCAAGGAATAACCAAGATGATCCCAAAGAACAAGTTGGACACTATCAGATATCAAGACTTTTCTATATAGCTATAGAAACAGACATACTATAGCATTGGTCAGCAGGGATAAACAATGGAACAGAACTGACAATCTGACAATGGAGCCACACATATATGGTTACTTGGTTTTTGAAGTTACTGACACTACAGGACAGTAGGAAAATGATGGTCTTTTCAATACATGATGTTGGGTCAATTGGACAGCCACAGCAAAGAAAATTATCTTGACTGCTTTAACCTAACATGCTCAAAAAAAAATTCATTCTCAAAAGATTGTAGCTCTAAATGTAAAAATGCGAAACAATTAAGCTTTCAGAACTGTGCTGTCCAATACGATAGTCACTAGCCACATGTGGCTATTATTTAAGTTAAACAAATAAAATTTAAAATTTAGTTCCTCAGTCATACTAGCCACATTTCAAGTGTTCAATAGCCACAAGAGACCAGTGGCTACTGTTCTGTACGGTGCAGCTACAGATCATTACCATCATTGCAGAAACTCCCATTGGACAGAACTATTCAAGAAAAGAGTGTAAGAGAATATCTCCAAGATGTTAGCAAAGGAAAAGATTTCTTTTCAGGACATAGAACGTACTAGCCACCAAAAAAGGAAGCTGATAAAGTTGAACTACATTAAAATCATGAATGTCTATTCATTGAAAGATTGAGGAGGCAAGCCACAAAATCAGAGAAGATATCTGCAATTCATATACACTCAACAAAGGACTTGTATTGCATCCAGATATAGATATAGATAGATATAGATATAGATACACACACACACACACACACACACATATATATATATAGCATTTATTCTTGAGAGACAGAGCGAGAGCATGTGAAGGGCAGAGAGAGAGAGAGAGAGAGAGAGAGAGAGAGAGAATCTGAAGCAGGCTCCAAGCTCTGAGCTGTCAGCACAGAGCCAGATGCAGGGTTCAAACCCACGAATTACGAGATCGTGACCCGGGACAAAGTCAGACACAACCGACCGAGCCACCCAGGCGCCCCCAGAATATATTGTAAAATTTCTATAAATCGTTACAGGCGATAGCACAGCTAAAATAAAAAAATTTTAACGTCAAGTATTTGCAGGGATTGGAGAAGGGATCTTCAAACTCTGTAACAGGGTAAATCAGGGCAACCATTTTGAAAAACTCACTGGCACTACCTACCAAAGCTGAAGATCACACGCCTTATGACTGAGCAAATCCACTCCTAGATATATATAAGAGAGAAATGAGGGCTTGTACCACCAAAGGCAAATATACAAGAATGGGGCTAGCGGCTTTATTCGTAACAGCTGAAAACTGGCAACAAGAGAAATGCCCATCAATAGTAGAATAGTAAGTAAGCTCTGGCATAGTCACGCAGTGATACAGTCACACACGACAAGCAAAAAGAAAGAAATCCAGGCAATGATATTATAACCGTGACGTAACAGGACAGATGGACGGTAGTTACACTTGTGGTGAACACAGCAAAATGCATAAACTTGTCAAACCACAAAGTTCTACACCTGAAACTAAAATAACTAATTGTGCATCAACTATACTCAACAACAACAACAACGAAAGACCTACCGATGCAATGCACGCTTCAACAAGTTGAAACTCATAGATGATGTTAAGTGAAAGAAATCTAACACAAAAGAGTATACAGCATATGTCAGTCACTTCAGTTATAATCTCTTCATATGGAGGTAAAGATGCTAAGCTAAACAGCGATAGAGATCAAAGTGGTGGTTTCTTCAGGGAAGGGGGTAGGACTGGGAGAAATACATGGGAACTCTGGGATTCAGGCAATGTTTTCTATTTATATCTTGGGGGATGGTTACGTGGATGTATTTAATTTACAAGAATACATCCAGCTCTATATGTAAGATCTCTACCTTTTTCTCTACGTATGTTATACTTCAACAAAAGTTTATTTACATCGGTAAAGCGAAGCCAAAAAAAGCAAAACTTAAGGCCCAACAATTTTACTTCTAAGAATTTGGCCCATGGAACTAACGAAGATTGTACGCAAAAATTTTACCCTGAGCGTAGTCTTTTTGGAATTGCTTATAATCATAAAACTATGAGCATTCTGCCTGTCCATTAATAAGATAAAGCACTTTACAAGAGAACCCCATGCCTCCATTAAAACACACATATAAATTCAGAAAGATGTTCATTAGAACAGGTTGAAAAGTTTGGATAGGAGGACCATTCTGTTTAGGACATACAAACATAAACAAATACATATGTTCATTCCTACTGCATGTATCATGGGAGACTGCACAGCAAATTGTTTAGTGGTTATCACAGAGTGATAGAATTATAGGTGATTCTATTTGCCTTTTATTACCTGTATTAAAATTTTTAATTATACTTCAAATATCCTGGAAAGTATGGAGGAAAAAATATATAACAAATACCTACGAATTGTCAAATTTTAACATTTTACCACATTTGGTTCATGGTTTTTTTTAAAAAATAAAACACTGGGGCGCCTGGGTGGCGCAGTCGGTTAAGCGTCCGACTTCAGCCAGGTCACGATCTCGCGGTCCGTGAGTTCGAGCCCCGCATCGGGCTCTGGGCTGATAGCTCGGAGCCTGGAGCCTGCGTCCAATTCTGTGTCTCCCTCTCTCTCTGCCCCTCCCCTGTTCATGCTCTGTCTCTCTCTGTCCCAAAAATAAATAAACGTTGAAAAAAAAAAAAAATTAAAAAAAAAAAAAAAAAAAAGAAAAATAAAAAATAAAACACTGATACAGTTTAAGCCTTCTGTCTTTCCCTCTGTGATTCCATTTCCTTCCTCTCCCAGAGGCAAAAAACACAATTCTAAACTTGGTTTTCATCATCCTCACACATTTTATTTTACTACAACTTCAAACGTAGGTATCCAGAAATCATACACAGTTCTTATCTTACATGTTTTAAATCTTATACAAAGTACTTATGTTATTTTCTGGTTTTCATAAAATAACATTTGTTTCCCACATTATTTAAATTATTTTCAAAGTAATTATGGAGAGATACAACATGCAACTTTTTAGGTAACTGCAGAAAACCTGCACGAATTCGGAATCCCAGGTCTGGAAGAATATATTTATCAATCGTAAGTATCAGAAGGTCAGGACCAACAGTGTCTTTGTTGTTGTTTTCTTGGTGTCCTGGCACAAAAGCTAGAACGTAATAGGTGTTTAAATTATTTGTGGAGTGAAATTCATCAAGGAGTCAGTCTGGGGACAGGACGAAATGCTGTGGGATTACTAGATTGAACAAGGGTTCTCGAAACTAGGAGATTCTACAAAGTTTAGTGGGTTGGTTCTCACAAATTGACTCCGGAAGCTTCCTCTCTTCTGCCAAAGTAAGTAAACAATAATACACAAAATTTGATCACGGCAGGTTCTAGTGACAGTGGTGCTGACACTGCAGATCATTCAAGATACCATAATTCCGCATTCAATTTGCAACTGCAAAATAACATCAGTGGCAAAGGTCCACCCGTCAAGGGTTAGAGTGTCCTTTTTCTGGAAGAAACTCAGGACTGAATCTTCTTGCATAACACTTATTTCATTCTGCAGTAATCAGAACAGAAATAACTTCCACACCACCACACTACTTACATGAAAGTGCAGTATAATTGTCCAAATTAGGCCAAGAATGATGGACGGGTTTCCATCTATAATATCAGTGACATGAATATTTATTAGCTTGATCTGGAAAAGAAGAAACACGGGTTCAAAGGAGAAAATATTTCATTGCATCAATTTCTCCTGTGAATCTTCCGATGAAATTCATACTTACTGATCGGTTTTTTAGGAATGTCAGGGCGTGTTCTATATTGATTCTACACTGAAAGGTATTAGATCCTTTGTCTCGAGGCTATGAAATTCAAGCAAAATATATCACTTAGAAATATGAAAAAAAAAATTTTAATCAATAAACGGCTTCTAATGTCACTTAAAAAGCTCACCAACTGTTGTCCTGAGAGTACTTCTAGCAGGTCCAGGAGGACATGCCCCTTTTTAATGTCCGCAAATAGGTCTGACACAACCGAGGGAGGAGTGTGCTACAAAAGGTCACAAGAAAAACATTCATTCAAACTTTGGTCCAAAAACATAATACCTTTAGGATTCTCATCAATAAATGCGCTTTGTGTTTTCACAAAAGCTCAAATTCGGTAGTGATTTTTAAGTAACAGAATGAGAGAGAACACACAAAGTTCTATGTCAAAGCACGGTAAGAAAAGTAGTGAATTTAATTTATCTCATGGCAAATTTCCAGTAGCACCACACTCTGGTACCTTCGCTGAGAGCTGAAAACCTGCGCATAGAGGCGGCATTAAAGACATTCAAAAACGCCAATAGTGACCCATTTGGGGAGTAGATTACATTTATGGAGTAATCTGTTTATGAACTTACCCTTTTCAGAATTGCATCGTGCAGGGATGGGGAGCCTGTGAGAAGAGGCTTATTCATTTTATATCTAGGTTATTCCGGGCACTTGGCATCACCGAGAGGCAGGATGGCACAGTGATTAACAAGGCCTTGGGGCGCCTGGGTGGCTCAGTCAGTTAATCATCCAACTCTTTTTTTTTTTTTTTTTTTAATTTTTTTTTTTCAACGTTTATTTATTTTTGGGACAGAGAGAGACAGAGCATGAACGGGGGAGGGGCAGAGAGAGAGGGAGACACAGAATCGGAAACAGGCTCCAGGCTCTAAGCCATCAGCCCAGAGCCCGACGCGGGGCTCGAACTCACGGACCGCGAGATCGTGACCTGGCTGAAGTCGGACGCTTAACCGACTGCGCCACCCAGGCGCCCCAAGCATCCAACTCTTGATCTCAGCTCACGTCATGATCTCACAGTTCATGAGTTCGAGCCCCTCAGCGGGCTCTGTGCTAACAGCACACAGCCTGCTTGGGATTCTGTCTCCCTCTCTCTCTGCCCCTCCCCCCTCAAAATAAATAAATAAACATTTTTTAAAAATAGGAAAAAAAGGCCTCTGGGTCCACACTGCTGGGTTTGTATCCCAGCACTATCACTTATAAGCGGTGTGACAGTGCAACATTAGGCAAGTCACAGAACTTCTTTTTCCTTAGTTTCCTTGTTCTTTAAACAGGAATAATAGTCTCATGAGGATGCTGTAAAGTCATGTAAATGTGATGCAAATTCATTATATTTACCGAGCTTAGGACACTGTTTAACACATAACCCTCCATACATAGGTATGAATCATTATTACTATTATTATTACATTTGATAAAAGAGACGTTGCTGCTTTCCCTTATCTCCCATATCCTTAGCAAAAGTGTCTCCTTTTTGTGTTGGGAAAGAATGACAAATACATCTAAACAAGATCACGGTGACTTCAGCACATTCTTTCAACCTTTTTGACACCTCCCCAGTACCATTTGGGGGACCCAAAAGGAGGGAGTAGGAGAAGTAATTTAAATATATTTATAGCTTTATTTGTTCTTTTTATTCTCACCTTTGCCAACTGTGAGTTTATCCAGCAGGTGAAGGTTTTCTTCTGAGTGTCTTCCTGCTCAGCTATTGAAAAGAGACAACGGCAGTTATAAAATGAGAAGCTTCAGAAACCCTTTTAAACTTATCAAAACCTCAAAGGTCTATCCCTCTGGGGATGTGTGTGTATTCCACAGTTTTACCAGCTTTCTAGGACTTGGTCTAACTTTCGGATGTTTGCTCAAGAAGTGGTTTGGAAATAGCATGCTGATAATATATATATATTTTTATCACCGCAGGTTAGCTGACAAGAAACAATGATTTTTAATACTTTTTACTGACAAAAGAATTAAGTCCTCACATGGCCTTGACAGTGTTGTACAAGGAATTGTGAGGAGAGAGACTTCCCAACCCAAAGGCACTCTCAGTCTAAGCCAAAGCCATACGTATTTAAAGACAAACCCCATTCAAGAAAAAAAGAAAAAAGAAAAAGAAGGAGGTGCCTGGGTGGCCCGGTCTCTTGATTTCGGCTCCGGTCATGATCTCATGGTTGTGGGATCCAGCCCCGCGTCAGGCTCTGTGCTGACAGTGGAGACTGCTTAGGATTCTCTCTCTCTCTCTCTCTCTCTCTCTCTCTCTCTCTCTCTCAAAATAAATAAACATTTTTTTAAATAAATAAATAAACAGGGGCGCCTGGGTGGCTCAGTCAGTTGAGTGTCCGACTTCGACTCAGGCCATGATCTCACAGCTCGTGGGTTCGAGTCCCGCACCAGGCTCTGTGCTGACAGCTCAGAGCCTGGAGCCTGCTTCGGACTCTGTGTCTCCCTCTCTCTCTGCCCCTAACCCACTCACATTCTGTCTCTGTCTCTCTCAAAAATAAACAAACATTAAAAAAAAAAAAAGAATCCTTTATAAATAAATAAATAAATAAATAAATAAATAAATAAATAAGGGTGCCTGGGTGCCTCAGTTGGTTAAGCGTCTAACTCTGGGTTTCAGCTCAGGACATGATCTCACTGTCCATGAGTTCGAGCCTGCATCAGGCTCTACACTGACAGTGTGAAGCCTGCTTGGGTCTCTCTCTCCCTCTCTCTCTCTCTTAAACCAAACAAAAATAAATGTAGCAAACAAACAAACAAATAAATAAAAGGTTCGTAAAGTCATGAGCAGTTTAGTCTCGACACTTAGAGTATTTATCATGGAGGATATATAGCCACTGAATTAACTGTAAATGAGCTGCAGTTAGAGTCAGAGACACCTGGGCTCAAGTCCTGCCTCTGTTACTAAGCGGCTGTGTGACACCAGTAATTTCCTTTGGGAATAAGGTAATAAGCACTCACCTCCAGAGACTGTTAAGGATTCACTTGAGAAGTGCCCACTTTTATTAGCAGGACAGGAGTCAAGGGCAAGATCTGAAACACTCAGGGTACGTCTTCCTCTCCTCACAGGGGCAGGGGCGGGCCCTACACCAACTCCAAGCTCCCCACTAGCCTTCTACCCCCTCAGCTCCTGCGGACATGTCAACTCCGCACTCAAGGGTTAGCCCTGCACACCAGGACTGAGTTTCCATTTCCCCAGATGTCCTCGCCCGGCTGGACAGGGACAAGTGTCAGCCCAGGCACTCACTCCTCCCTGGGCCCGATGTTCACAGCCCTGACACCACCATCTACCTCGAGGTCACCAGCTCTCATCCCAGTATGCCTCTTTTTCTGCTATATCCAACAGCGCGCGCACACACACACACACACACACACACACACACTGCACACACTCTCCAGGCTGTCAGGTTCCCTTCCATTCTCTCACTCTGATGTCCTTAAGACTCTGCACACGCCCCAGTTTTTCTCATCACCCACCTCTTCTTAACGCGGGAGGCCCTTCCACTGGTGATGAACCTGTAGAACACCGTCAGCAAAGTCGCCAGTGTCCAAACCCTCTCTGACAGGTGTCTTCTCTCTGCTCTTGCCGAAATCTGACCCCCTCAAGTGCTGGCTCTGCTCTCTCTTATACCCCTTGCACCACGGGGTCCTTGCTCCTCACTTCCAGATCATTCTCCACTCTCTCTGTCCCCAAAGTGCTCCAGTCTTGACTCTCATGTCATCAGACCATCTCCACTGCCACAGTCATCTACTGACCTCTGTCATTCCTCGCCATTCCTCATTTAATTCCTTCCCCGCTGTCCTCTCTCCAACACAATTTCTCATTGTTGGTAATTTCAGCATACAACTGAGGAAGTTCCTGCCCTCTCCATTTCTTCCGTTCTTCTTCTGCAATATACTTGTCTTCTGCTCTGCTTCAACCACTCGCTGTCATGGTCATACCCCAGACCTCATCATTACTAATAACTGCAACTCCTGGAGGTCTCAATTTCAGGCATCTCATTTCCGAACAACAGCCCTTATCTTTTCAGTTCATTCTAGCGCCATTGATTCTGCCAGCTTTTCACTGTCCCTCGCTCCCACTGATATCCTACCTTTCATCCTTTTCGATTTTCAATTCCATGATCACTTCTTACAAACACCTCCTTGTGCCTTCTTGTGTGTTCCTGGCTCTTTATCACTACACTCCGCTCGCTCGTACCAACACTCATCCTACTGAATGTGGCTGGAAGAAGATCTGTCCCTGTGCTGACTGGTCTCACCGTGACGCCCAAGTAGGGCGTCTCTTCCTCGAACTTCCAACACCTCCTCTCCCATCCTCACTCTTCAGCTGAGACCCTGCTCCCAGAGCACATCCATTTCCTGTCCAATCCACCTATCAAAATGTCCCTGCCTCCAGCCTGTTAGCACGCCATGCCCTGGCCTTTTCAGACCTAAAGCTGATCCCTTCACTCGTTCCCCAGATCCCATCCCTTTATGCCTGCTCGAGGACATTGCCTCCTTTCTCTCCTGTATCATCCCCTTCTCCCCCTCTCCCTTAGACCATTCCCATCAGTGTAGATCCAGGCTGTTAATTCACCACAAAAACAAAACCAAACCTCTCTGACCCCAGTTCCCACAAACTACTGCTTTACTTATCTGCCGCCCTTTATGACAAAACTCCTCAGACAGAGTCGCCTGTGTTCTCCAGGTCCCCTCCTCCTCATTCTCTCTTAACCGAACCCACACCAATCAGACCACGGCCATTCCTCCAAAACTGCTCCCTCATCAAGGGCACCATGAATTCAGGTCATCAATAACCACCTTCCAGTAGAACCAACGGTCGATTCTCAGCCTTCACCTTTCTGGACCCTACACTCTTGGTTTTCCTCCTCCATCACAAGTCGGCTTCTCTCTTTCTCTCACACTTCATATCCAATGCCTCGGAGAATCCTCTTTGGTCTCCCTTCAGAATGTATTCAGGATATTACCGTTCTCACCACCTCTACCTGGAAGCCTGCACTAAATCCCTAGCAGGTCTCCCTCCTTCCAGCCTTGCCCTCTAAGTACCATTCTCAACGCAGCAGCCAGAGTGGTGCTACTAAAATGTTAACTCACACTCCTTTGCTCACAATCCTTAAGGGCTTCTCACTTCACTCCTGAAGATGGATGCAAGGCTTGGGGCGCCTGGGTGGCTCAGTCAGTCCAGCATCCAACTCTTGATTTAAGCTCAGGTCATGGTCTCACAGTTCATGAGTTCAAGCCCCACTGGCAGCATGGAGCCTACTTGGGATTCTCTCCCTCTCCCTCTCTCTCTCTCTGACCCTCCCCTGCTCGCTCGCTCTCTCTCTCTCTCAAAATAAATAAATAAACTTAAAAAAAAAAAGATGGGTTGCCTGGGCGGCTCAGTCGGTAAAGCATCTGACTTCAGCTCAGGTCATGATCTCACACTCTGTGAGTTCCAGCCCCGCATCGGGCTGTGTGCTGACAGCTCAGAGCCTGGATCCTACTTCAGATGCTATATCTCCCTCTCTCTCTGCCCCTCCTCTACTCACGCTCTGTCTCTCTTACTCTCAAAAATAAATAAACATTAAAAAAAAAAATTTTTTTTGAAGATGGCCGCAAGGCTGACTCCCACCCCCTCTGCTCATCCCTTTTTTAAAAAAAAAAAAAAGATTTTTTTTTTTTAAGTTTATTTCTTTTTGACAGAGACAGAGTGTGAGCCTGAGACACAGAATCCAAAGCGGGCTCCAGGCTCCAAGCTGTCAGCACAGAGCCCGATGCGTGGCTTGAACTCCCAAACTGTGAGATCATGACCTGGGTCGAAGTCGGACGCTTAACCGACTGAGCCACCCAGGCGCCCCTCTTGCTCATTCCACTCCAGACTCTCTCGGCCTCCCCATTTTTCTCGAACTCCCTAGAAACGATCCTACATTAGGGCTTCGCCCTAACCGTCCTTTCTTCCAGGAGTGCTCTTACTACACATATCCCCGCAAGCCTACTTCCCATCCTATTTGAGGCTGTAACACCTCCAGTCCTGCTTCCCTTTGTTTGCTCTGTTTTTTCTAGCACTTACCACCTTTAAACATCCTACCTAAGTTACATATGTAGTATGTTTATTGTTTAACGTCTTGCTCTTCTCCCACCAGAAGCAAAGCACCACATAGACAAAGATGTTTTGTCTGTGACCTATTCCAGGTGCCTAGAGGAACCTGGCCCAGAAGGACTCTAAAGAAAACATTTGCTAAAAGAATAATAATATAACAATAACAATAACTTAATTAGTGATATTAAACTGATTAAAATTAATTAATAAAACTAAATCATAATTAAATTTAAATGAATAAAAAATAAGTTTTCTAATCATTTTACTGTTATATTTGATTTACTATATTGACAAGGTCAAATGTACCATTATGCATTTATATTCCTTTTCTAAAAAATTACCTGATCTATCTTCTAATACACTGTTTTTCTTTGACTCCTTCCACTCTGCTTAATTAATCTCTAGCCACCATAGTTATATCAGACTGAAACTGTTGACATGACATCTAATTAGAATTCCTAAAAATATTTTAATCTAGGGGCCCCTGGGTGGCTCAGTCGGTTAAGCATCTGACTTTGGCTTAGGTCATGATCTCTTGGTTCGTGAGTTCAAGCCCCATGACGGGCTCTGTGCCCCTCTTGCAGCTCAGAGCCTAGAGCCTGCTTCAGATTCTGTGTCTCCCTCTCTCTCTGTCCCTCCTGGCTCACACTCTCTCTCTCTCAAAAATAAATAAACATAAAAAAATTTTTAATAAAAGAATTAAGAAAAAATTTTAATCTGATGAGAGTTCAGGTTGAGGAAGTGAAGAGAATCTGAGTAAATGTATCTTCAGGCGTTTATAAGCACGGCTGATTAGAGATTAAAGATGCACTTAGCCTGGCTGGATTTTTTTCTTATCTTTTTTAATCCATTTCATTTTTCTGTATTACCAACTTAAATTAGGTATAGCCCAGTGATTTACAAAGTACAGGGTGCTTAGTAATTGTTAGCTGAAATGAACTGAGTCCTGGCAAGCCAAGTGGATAGTTTAGGCTTTTGAGAGTTATTTGTTTCATATAAATTTCACTTAGCAAAAGAATTACAAAGAACCACAATTTTGTCCTATAATTCAAAATGTTATGCAATCTTCTAGAGTCTTTGATACGTTTTCATTGCTTTTTCTCCTAGTATAAGTAGATGATACAACAATATTTTTAAACATAGACATTAAACACTTAAACATATATTAAAGAGTATCAGTAGATGCTAGGACTATATTTTTAAACATATAAAAAATTTCTAAACATATGTTTGAACATTAAACCTTCAAACAAAAATTGTATTGGAGGCTAATTTTGCTCAATAGAAAAAAACTAGAGAACAGCTTTTTATGATTCCAGGATCAAGTTACCTGCACACAGTGCACATTAATCAAGGTCACGGATAAAAGCGGGGAGGGACCTATCCATTATTATAACAATAAAGCAGAAATCCAATTCAAAACCAAAACAAACAAAAAAACCAAAGATGACTCTCTTCCTATCCTTAAGGGACCAAGAAAGATCTTTCTTTCTAGGTGATAAAGTGGGAAAAAGAAACTAATCAGGCAGCTGGTAGGTGCAGGAGATAAGAGTCCGCACTTCCTTCAGGAGAGTTACATGGCGGAGAAGGACGAGGACATTTCTGGAAGGGAGATAAAATAATCTTGGAAGGGGTAAACCTCTGGCACAAAACTGAGTGCAGAAAGAACTTGATGTTCCCGAAGAGTTTTAGTGTTCCACATCCACCGGGAAACCTCAGTCATTCCCAACTCCTTCCAGGGAATAGAAGAGGGTCATTTCATTTGCGTGTGATATTGGACAAAAAGGGTCTTGGTACTAAGCGAACTGAGGAATGAATTTTCCTAGGCTGAGAAAAGAGGCGGTGAAACCACGGCTCTAACTGTATCATTCAAATTGGGAGCACTTCATCTAATCTGAGGTTGGACTGACATATATCCCGAAAGGGACATAAACTGAAAATAATCAAAATGTTTCCAATGAAAACCCTAAGTTATTCCTGTCCTAATTTGATAAAATCTAATAGAAACCTGGGTGGAAACAATAAGAGAAGCAGTCAGAACAAATCCCCACCGGTCCTCTCCAGTTAGCAAAGGAAACGGAGCACAAATGAGATCTTCAGAAAAGGATTTAGAAAAGAAACTTCATGGCTTTTAACTAACTCATTGTCCAAATTTACAGAACACCTCGTCATCCGAGAAATCAGAACCCTTCAAATGCAACAAGGACCCTTTGCTTAACAGCAAACAAAGATGTCCCGAGGACAATTAAACACCTTTGTAATGGCTGAATTAAATGGTTTAGTACGTGCCATTTTATTTATCCCTTGACACACTTTTCTCACATTTTCTTACTGCCTTATCCCTGAAAAGCGGTATTAATTCAGCAGGAACCAGAGCCAAATAACTCACCCTATGGCAGGATAACTAGTCATTTGTTCTTTTCAAAGGCTGACCCATTGGGAAAAAAATAATTGAGAACCAACTGCTTTAAAGCAACTTAATTTGAGTGAGGTTTTTTTTGTTTTTTTTTTTTAAGCTGCTGGATTTTATTTTGTAATTTCTGGGGAGAACTTTCTAATAAAATAATAAGACTCTTCTCAAAACGGCATGTAGAAGAATAGAATCAGCCAATGTTAGGGATAAAAAAGGGAAAGAATTAAAGAGAATAAGAAAATCTATTGTAATGATGGATTTTCTCTGTAAAATGCCAAGAGAGAATGGAGAATGAGAAGTTCTCCATCCTGATTTTTAAGGCAAAGAAGAAATATGTATAACGTAGGAAAACGCAGTCAGTGAATTTTACTCAGGCCCACACAGATATCCTTATCATTCTTGGAAAATATCTGACCGAATTTGAGAAGCAAGACCTAGGAGGCAAAGGTTTCCTCTAGATGGTCATTACCATAAAAATACATTTAATCCCTGAGTTTGTTCTTATTCAATCTGCCCTTTGTGAGCTGGCAGCACATATCCTTAGCTGGAAGGGAATTTACATGAAAACAAACAGAGTTGAGCATAATGAAAGAGTATGGATTTTAAGTTCATTGTAAAGCTCCTTGTAAAACTACCACAGCTACTAGACCAGCTACACCCGAATTCATGCAAAACGTTGACTCCAAATTGATTAATTGATTAATTAATTAAAATGTTGATTCCAGCAGTTCTGCCCTGCGGTAAGAGTTCAAATATGAGAATTCTCAGATATGAGAATCACTGATGGACATTTTCACTTAAACACAGAGCCACGCGTTATCACAGTGTGGCTCATCCAAGAATGTCCTCTCTACTGCAGGAGTTCACTGAGGAAGCTCTGCAATCTCCTATCCAGGAACTTCTTCCCTGTCTATTATTGGCTTGCTGCTACCAGGTTTATGGCACTTGGCTCCGGATTCCCTCCTTTGATCTGCCACTCTCCCCATTAAAATCTCTTGATCCTTCCTCAATTCCTTAGAAAATAAATTCTAAATTCTTAGCCTAACACTCTAGGTCATTCACAGTTTGGCTCCAATCTGCTTTTTTCCTGACTCGTCTCCCATGACTTCTCTGCTCATACCCTGCTTTCCCAGCAAACTAGAATATCTACAATTCCCCAGGTAAGTTTCATTCAAAAAAAAGTCTCTTTTCTGCATTCCCATGCCGTGTACCCTCTGGAATGGCCAATCCTCCCATGTCCCTCTACATTCATAACAACCCCAGCACTCAGCACAGTAGACGTGCTGGGCATTCTTCAAGCCACATCTGCTAAAAGGAGACATACTCTGTTCAAATGCCCCCTTGGCTAGAGAGAAATAGATATAATCTCTTCTGGGTCTAGTCTTCCACAATACTTCACTGTTTTTTTTTTTCTTATTGTGATTAGAAAGTACCATATAATACTCATAAAACATTTTTCAAGCGGGACTCAAAAAGTTAATCTTAACTTCACTCAAACCTCCCATATTCCTTTCCCAGAGACAACATTAATTAACCGTTTCCTGTGCATCCTTCTAGATAGATTAAATATTTTAAAAAAACATAAATTCTGGGGCGCCTGGGTGGCTCAGTCAGTTGAGCTTCCGACTTCGGCTCAGGTCATGATCTCGTGGTTCACGGGTTCGAGCCCCACATCAGGCCCTGTGCTGACAGCTCAGAGCCTGGAGCTTGCTTCGAGTTCTGTGTCTCCGTCTCTCTCTCTGCCCCCCCCCACTCGTTCTCTCTCCCTCTCTCTCTCTCTTTCAAAAATAAACAAACATTTAAAAATAAATAAATAAATAAATAAACATAAATTCTAAAAGGGCAAGGATTTGTTTGGTTGGTCACTGGGCCGCTAGCTTGTAGAATACCTCGCAAGTAGAAGGCACTCAGTCAGTATTTGTTGAATGAACATGCATATATAAATTAAAGGAATGAACATGACACAACTTCATGTTTTAAGTTGGCAATTAAAAAAGCAGAGATTTAGGGGCGTGTGGGTGGCTCAGTCGGTTGAGCGTCCGTCTTCGGCTCAGGTCATGATCTCGCGGTTCGTGGGTTCGAGCCCCGTGTTGGGCTCTGTGCTGACAGCTCAGAGCCTGGAGCCTGCTTCACATTCTGTATCTCCCTCTCTCTCTGTCCCTCCTTGCTCACACTCTGTCTCTGTGTCTCTTTCTCTCTCAGAAATAAACATTTAAAAAATTAGAAAGAAAGAAAGAAAAGAAAGAAAGAAAGAAAGGAAGGAAGGGAGAGAGAGAGAGAGAGAGAGAGAGAGAGAGAAAGAAAGAAAGAAAGAAAGAAAGAAAGAAAGAAAGAAAGAAAGAAAGAAAGAAAGAGTAAGTATTAATGAAGGATCAAACTATCTTACTGCATGGAGAAGAAGAATTTACCAGCAGCAGTTACTAGGCCTATGTGTTACCCTAGTCCTTGTGTTAATAACACCTGGACAATTTCTTTCTTCAACAAATAAAATGCCTCGAACAAAAGGGCATGTACTGTAACGAGACCCAACTCACTGTTCACTGGGACACAAGTGGTAAGGATAACTACATCCAGAAAATAATGCAACACATTTTGGCCATCTCAAAGAATCTTAATCAAGCTGCTCTGGATGGAAAGGGGACTAAAAATAACAAGGCCACCTCTTTTATTGTTCATGGAGATGACAACAAACAGAAATAAATAAAGAAGCAAATTAAGGGAATAAAAATACACAGGCACGTGCAACCAAGACAAGAAAAGCCTAAAATATTTGAAGAATAAACAGGAAAAGGATGTTACTCACCTATGAAAGGGGAAACTATTAACTAACAAAAAAAGCAGGGGGGCATTTTGCTACACATTTTCTTGCAACCAACTATAAGCAAACAAACAAGCCAGTAAGGCAAGTAGGACCAAGACTGAGATCTTGCCCATTGAAGGAGAAAAGCGGGGTTTAAAAGCTAACTCCTGACTAACGTAACTCATAATACAGTATGCAACCATCGACAGCATTCTTTTACTTTACTATTCCTCCCCTGGAGAACCTGTGTCCTCCCTACGGAAAACACAGTGCTCGCCCATCAAACTCTGGATCTCAGGACTAAAATTGCACTCTTCCTCTCTCCCTCTCCCCAAATCTGTCCTCACTGGAGTTTCCATCTCATAGATTTGACAGTGCCATCCTTCGCCATCTCCAGGGACAGCCTCCCATAAAACAGGTGAAATCTGCCCCCATGTAGCTCTGGTACCCGCTCCCTTCCTACCCCCCTCCCTTGGCTCCCTCAGCCCTCCTGCCCTATCTGCCATCCTCCATGGTTGCTCCTCCCATGGCCAACCAGGTCTGCTCTGACCCCTTCGACCCATTCTCTGCTTCAGCTGGTCCATCTTACTGGATTACCCTTTCCACACTTTGATGGTTTCTCTCCCCTCTGAGGTTAAGGAGCGATGTTGGTCACAGCCACAGAGATGCTGTGTGGTCCACCCCGGGGCATCTCTCCAGCCTCAACGCACACAGCTCTTCTCCTTTCCCAGAACCCAGGGTTCCAGCCATTCTGTCTTCTTCCTGGGCTTTTACGAGCTACGTTCCCTCCTGCTCATCAGCCCTTTGTACCAACACGCCTCCCTTCACCTAGTCAACCTCAGGTCACAGCTCAATGGCTCATCCTGAAGGAAACCTAAGTCAAATCTCCCTTTTGTTATTTGCTCTCATAGAGCCATACTTGTACCCCTGCCCCATTTAGCACTTTGCCTCAACTTGTAATCACTGACAAGTTAAGGGCACTGGCTCTAAAGCCAGACTACCTGAGTTCCCCTATACACCACGTGTTATCTGTGTGCCTCTGTCTTCACAACTGTAAAATGGGGCTATGAGTACCTACCTCCAGAGTTGTTAGGAGGATTAAGTATTTAGACTGACATAAATCAGAGGTCAACAAATTATAACCTGAAGGTCAGATCTGACCCACAGCCTGTTTTTGTAAGTAAGTTTTACCGGAACACAGACAGGATCATTTGTTTTCCTACTGCCTGTAGCTATTTTCATGCTAAAATGGCAAGGCTGAATAGTTGCGACAGAGACCATATAGACCTCAAAGACTAAAATATTTGCTACCTGGCCCTTCATGGAAAATGTTTGCCAATCCCTGGCGTAGAATATGATTAGTCTAACACAAATAGATATTGGCTATCATATAAAAGAAACTTGAAATCATTATGCTAAGTGAAAGAAGCCAATCACAAAAGACCATATATTCTATGAAATGTCCCAGGAAGGAAATCCATAGAAGCAGAGAGAAGACTCGTGGCTGCCTAGGTCTGGGGGGAAGGAGGGTGGAGGGTTTAGGGGATGACAGCTAAAGGGTATGGGGTTTCTTTTTAGGGTAACGAAAATGTTGTAAAATGAAACACGATAATGGTTGCACAACTCTGTGACTATACTAAAAACTCCTGGATTATACATATTAAATGGGGGAGTTGTATGGTACATGACTCACATCCCACATTACATCTCAATAAAGCTGTCCCCCCCCCCCCCCGCCCCACCAAAATATTAGCTACTACCTGTGAGATTATTTGATTACTATCTGTCTCCTCATTCGCCTACTGGCTCCACGAGAGCAGGGTTCTGACTCTGTTCCTCATTTTGCCGGCAACACCCACATGTTGAAAGAATCCAGAGAACGCTTGTTGAATGAATAGCTGAATGACTGGAGGAGAAAGGAGGGGGTTCTCTTTCTATTTTTCGCCCAGCCAATGTGGAGATTTAAACACCGGGTTTATTGGGGAAACAGATGACATACAACAAATGATTTATACTTTGAGCCTTGACATGTGGCACCCAGAGACTTCGTGTTGCCACATGAGTGAACCACACCCCTGTGCAACACCTGAGATTTTCCACACTGAGGCTTTTGTCTCCAGCCTCACTGGAACATAGCTCCCGGCTCCTGCGTAAGCAAATCTCGTATTTCTAGCAGAAGAGCCCAGGGTACAGATAAAACGCCTAGATCTTGGGGTGCTATTTGTCTCTCCTCTTTCTCACCCTCTTCTGACTCATCTGAGTTGCTCAATAAATATCCGTGGAATGAACAGATCAAAGAAATGACTACATTTCTTTTAACACATATTTCTTACTCCTTACTGCCTCTTATCTGCCACATAAAACTGTGAGTGCTTTTCTCCTGAAGATCATGACGTGTGAGCCTGAGCTCTGACCAGACCACACTCAAGCCATCTGTGCTGTGATTACAAACCTAGGATTCTTACTGAACCCAGGATTCAGGGCCACTGTTTAAGTTCAGAGTTCTGTGTCCCACCTCCCTGAGATTCTGATTCAAGGGGTCCACACAGCTCACTTTGAGAAACATCTCTGTAACTGGACTGATTCATGTGGGTGACTTATTCTTGAGCCAACACAAGGGAACGGGAAGGGCCTAGCAACAATAGTAATGAAATAATAAACTCTGAGATATTAATATAGTGTAACTCAATATAAATCCTAAGACACACTTGGAGGGGCTCAGAAGGTTTACTGAAACAACTCGTGTCAAAGAATAAGTAGGAATTCACGGTAAGGAACAACGGCACCATTTCATTCAAGCCTTCCAATGAAGTGGTCAGGTAGGCATTTGGTGAAGGAGAAAAATGTAGCTCCCAGAAGATGAAGGATTTTTTTTATTTATTTATTTTGAAAGAGAGAGAGAGAGAGAGCGCGCGCACGCATGAGCAGGGAAGAGGGGCAGAGAGAGAGAATCTTAAGCAGGCTCTACACTCAGCGTGGAGCCTGACGCAGGGCTTGATCCCATGACCCTGGGATCGTGACCTGAACCATAATCAAGAGTCATATGCTCTACCGACTAAGCCCCCCAGGCGCCCCGAAGATGAAGGATTTTTAATGACTCATTCATTAAACATTTATTGAAAGTGCACTGTGTCCTATACACTGTGCTCTAGATCTCACATCTGGTAGAGGAGAGTCAAATCCAGATGTGTCTGATACCAAAATCCATGTTCTTTTTGTCATGATTAAAAATCAGCCAAAATGTCAGATCCATGGCCGCTCCAGCTTACCACCCGATGTCTCTCCCCCGCTTTAAACCCAAACTTTTTGAAAATATGATCTACACTGGCTGTCCTCATATCCTTACCTACCACTCACTTCTCAAGTCACTAAAAGCTGGCTTCTACCCCAACCATTCCAGTTAATTCTGAGCAAGGCTACCTGTAATATTCCCATTGCTAAACCCTGTGGATACTTCTCAGACTTGGATACCTTGAACCTTCTGATGCTGTTTACTACCCTTTCCATCTTGGAACATTCTTCTTCGTTGGCTTCCATGTCACTTGCCTGGTTTTCTTCCTACTTCTAGGGGCACACCTTCCCAGACTCTGTTATAAGCTTCTTTTGCTTTTTTTCTATCTCTGTAATATCCTGCCTTCTCTTTTTCTAGGTATTTTCATCTACTCCATAAGAACAAATTACTACTTATATACTAATGACCTTCCGAAACTTTATCTTCAGCCCAGGTGTCTGCTTCTCCTGAGTTTCGTGTTTATATATCCCATTTTCTTCTGGGTATCCCCACTTAGTTATTCCTGGACCCTTCAAACTCAACATTGCCAGAAGGGAGTCATCATCTCTAACCAACCCCCTCCCCCAGCAAAGTTGCTCTGCATTTTTTTTTCAGTGACTGGTTCCACATCCACTCCTCTGCCTAAGAACAAGCCTGAGTCACCTTTGATACTTCCCTCTCCTCACTTTCCCATACCCAGTCATTCAAAAAGCCCTAATGCTTACCTCAATAAAGCTAAAAATAAGAAAATTTTAAAGATTTAAAGTCCTGAAAATTGTACCGATTAGATATCTCTTGATACCTATTTCTCTCCATCCTCACTGGCACCTCCTCGATCGGGATGCCATTATCCCTCGGCTGGACCACCCTAACTGACTTCAATTGGCCTTTCCGTCTCCACATTCACTCCCTCAAGACCACACCCCACACTGCAGTCTAGGTGATTTCTAAACCCAGTTCTGATTACGTCTCTACTCACAACGCTTCAATTGCTTCTTTCTGGTCTTAGGAAAAAATTCAAACCCCTGTATATTTACGTGACCCTCTATAGCTTCATCTCTTCATATTCTTCTTCAAACTGTAATACTCAGTCTCACTGAACATCCGTTTCCAAGAGTGTGCCATGTTCGGCCCCACCTTCTGGCTTGAATATGCTGTTACCATTGCCTGAAGGGCTCTTCTCACTTCCACCCCTTTCATGTGCTAACATACTTTAGGTCTAAGCTTAGAAATCACTTCTGGGAAGCCTTCCTTGCCCTACAAGACTGGTAGGTGCTCCTACTCTGTACTTCTAGAGAACCACACCTTCTCTCTCTTGCAGCACAGCCGTATCACCCTGTAATAGTCTATGTATCTGTCTCCCTGTAATCAGAATGTGCATTTTAGGACAGCACCCTCTATGTGTCATCCCCCGTGTTCAGTAGTGTCTTGTACACCACACATGTTCAGAAGCACTTGTCAAATAATGAATGAACACATAAATGAATGGGGAAATCTAAGGAAATTAACCTATACTTAGAAAAAGCATAACCAGTAATGGAGTAGTATCTCTTATCTTAAAAAGTCCTACCTTTCTCTTCAGCAAGTACCTGATATCTCTGTTCCCCTTCACAGCAAAATTTCTTCCAAGTATTGATTAATTCACCATCTCTGCTTCCTCACTGCCCATTCTTTCCTCAACCCATTCCAGTCACTCCTCCATTTGAGTGTGGCGAACCCTGTCAGAGCCACCAACTAACTCTATGAGCCCAATCCAGTGGCCATTTCCCTTCAATACAATTGACTTTACCCCTTTCTTGAAATACCTTCATCTGGTTATCAGACTTGCCTGGTTTTCCTTCTTTGGCTTTGGCTACTGCTTCTCAGTGTCCTTTACATTCCCCCCTCTTCCGCTTCACCTCTAAACACTGAAAGATCCAAAAGTTCTGCTCTAGCTACACATTTTCCACAGGTGATCTCTTCCGGGCCATGGTTTTCATCGTAAATATGCCAGCCACATGTTATGGCTCCCAGATCTGTAACTCTCCCTAGAATTCTGGATCCTTACATCTAACTGTCTACTTGACATGTCCATTTGGTATCAAATAAGCATCTCATATCTATCATGGCAAAAATAAACTCTCCATCTCCCCACAACTTTGTCTATCAGTCTTCTTCATCGCAATAAATTCCATAACCGACAATTCAATCGCTCAAAGCAAAAATTGAGAAGTTATCCTTGATCTCTCTTATTACTCACTCCAGAAGTCTCAACACTCACAAATATCCCTTTAAAAATCCACGATTCTTTATCTCGTTGCTATCACACTACTACTATCCAAACTTCTGTGATATTTTACCCGGACTACAACAAAAGCATCCTAACTGGCTTTGCTGCTTCCCCTCCCTCCTCCCAGATAATCCCCTCCCCACCCAGCAGCCGGAGTGATATTTCGGAACACGTAAATCAGATCCAGTTACTCTCCTGACTAAAACCTTCCAATGGTTTCCCATCCACACACCTTACCTGAGAGCTGACGAATCCCTGCCTGATCCAGCTCTGCCTCGCCTCGCTCTCCAGCATCATCTCATGCCCATGTATTCCAGCCACACCAGGCTCCATGAATTCACCCAGCTTGTTTCTATCTTTGAGCTTTTCCTTGAGCTCCTGCTTCAGACTGAAATGCTCTTCCTTTGTTCTTTTTCGACAGCTCCTTTGTGTTGTAATTCCTCCTTAAATGTCTCCTCCTCAAAGACCTTCACTGACCACCTCAGACTCTACACGGTTTCACTCACTCGCCATCACAAAGCAAACAGAATTTCTCCTAGAAACACAATACTAAGACACTATTGAACCCACAAACACCATATACATACCTCACTGCCTCATGTCTGACGAGATCCATATTTCCATCCTCTCTGAGTTTCCTAAACATTTCACCAGGAAGTCATCGCATAAACCCATTTTTAATCCTCTCCATAGCACCTATCATGTGTTGGTATTTTTCATTATTTACTCTTTGTCTCTCTAACTGAAATACAAGCACTGTGCGCATATGAAGCTCGTTGGAGTTGTTCACCTCAGTCTTCTCTTAACCCAAAATAGTGCTTGAAACAGAGTAGCGTGTCAGGAAACATGCTGCATGAACATGTCAGTGAACAGATTTGCCCGTACTCATAAAAACGTAACTGTGTGATAAAGTGCTAAGTGCGAATTCACCCATCCTTTTGAAACATTTTGTTTTGAAGACATCAAACCACACCAGAAGTTCTGCCGAGTAGACGTTCAGACGGAGGCAGACAGGGACACACAGCAGAACTCGTTCCCACTACATAATAATCCTACGTAACTGAAGACAGGGCCAACAATACCAATGTTCGGGAATGATCTTAAATATTACTCAAACTTGATAAAGACTGTGTTCTGATTTGAACCAAGTGCCCTTCATCTTATAATATTTAGCTGTTGATGCAATTGGTACACCCTGTGCAGTAAAGATAGAAAAGACCAAGGCATGACCAGTGAGTGCTGCCCCGCCCCGGAAGGCAGAGAGAAAGCGTGTGTGGCCATTCTGCTGCCATCTTCTCTCTATGCTCACTCAGCACGCATCACCGCACAGTCAATGACCAGGAGAGAGTATTTACCCATACTCTCATGTCTCTCTTCCAAAAATATACACATTTAGAACGTTGAACATTTCATTTCTCTGATAAATCATTCATATCCTTTTATCTACTATTTTTAACTGATTCTAAAAATAGCTGGTGGTAGTAATCTTCAGTTCTCATACATATTGAGAACAACAAACACAGTTAACCTTCTACCAAAATTTCCGTGAATGTTTTAGAAAAACACAGCCATCACAGAAATTGTAATCACCAACACTGAAATCAGACGAGGGAAGTAATCTCTTGAAGAGGCACATTTAGAATAACCTCTAATTTTTAGAGGGTAAAATCACACACTAAACCCACCAAACGGTTATAAATTAATCTCTTATACTGACTTCTTACTTCCCCATTTTCAAGGGGAAATTATTTTGAGTTTTATTTTTCCTGATATACTACTTCAAGCTCTGAATAATTACACTCCCTCCCGACACATACACATACACAAAAGCTCAGTAAAATCTTGTATCTCCCAAGGGGCTAATTAAAAAGGATTCTGATTTCTATAAGGAATGAATGAGATCTTTGTTAACCTACTTTAACAGGACTCTAAATGACCCTGGATTTATCTTGCCCTAGTTTTCAAAATGTAACTGACCCAGAATAAAGTAAGCTTATCCCCACACTCCTGGCAAAAACAAAACCAAAGTTCCCAGAAGCCAAAACTGTACATACACAATCCAAGGGAAAAAATTATTTTTCTGTCTTAGACTATATAGTGCAAATGCCACTGCTTGCAGAGCTGTTTTATTTTCCACTTAATTGGAATATTTTAAGATTATAAAGCCTTACAATATCAAACTAATAATCTTCCAAGAAAATAGAGCAAAAGAGATCATCAGCTACTATGATATCAGGAACTTCCTAGAAACTTTTGTGTTGGGACAAGTATAATAGCATTAATATCGAGTGAAGAACCATAATTTAATTATTTTCTCTGGGTGTAACCATCACCTAATTGCTAAAAAAAAAAAAAAAAAAAAAAAAAAAGACCCCAGAGATGATTTGCTTTTATTCCTAATAACTAAGCGGTCTGAATTTGTCAGAGAAACAGAGTTACTGCCGGATAATGCGTGTACTTTTCTTACTCTTCATTCACCATTTCCATCAAAATTCCACACTGGGGACTTGGCTATAAAAGGGTAGAAATCCCATTCAGAAGCTTTTTTAGTAATCTCATTCCTCTTTCTCAGACTTTACATGGTTTCATTCACTCACCATCATAAAGTAAGCAGAATTTCTCTTAGAAACACAATACTAAAACACTATGGAGCCCGCAAACACCATATACACGCCTCCCTCTAGAGAGAGCCATTATTTCCATCCTCTCTGGCTGATTTCCCTGAACACTGAGCAATTCTTCTAATTCAGGGTACTTCATGTGTTTTTTTTATATTGGAAATGACCACTCATTCATTCGTTCATTACCAACTCAAACGGTTGTTTACTGAGCGCCTAAAATATGTCAGAAACATCGTTTGGCCATAAAGATGCCAAGAGCACCCTACGCAGAGCACCTAACACACACTTGGAGGAACTCAGAAGGCTCATTAAAGCAGGCAATGCCCAAGGATGAGAGGGAACTCAAGGATTAAAAAAAAAAAAAAAAATCACAAGAAAGGCGGTTGGGTGGCTCAGTGGGTTGAGCATCCGACTCTTGGTTTCGGCTCAGGTCATGATCTCCGGCACATGGGATCGAGCCCCAAGTTGGGGCTGTGCTGTCAGCACAGAGCTTGCTTGGGATTCTCTCTCTGCCTCTCCCCCTCATGCTCATGCTGTCTCTCAAAAATAAACAAACAAACAAACATTAAATAAAAAAAATTACAAGAGGTTCAGCAAGGAGACACCTGACTCCAGGGAAGTTCCTACCAAAATGTTTGATTTTTACAGTCAAACGGAACAGATAACTCACTTTGCAAATAATATTCTAGAGAACACACTCTCATTCTTCACCTCCCTACAACTGAAATGGGAAGAGATACTCGAGACAGCATATTCAGTCATATTGTGGTTGGATTTTCAGTTGGACACCCAAATCAGGAGCAGGCCCCTGTGTAGTTAAGGACTTCAACTCATTCCATGCGAAGGATGAAATCTGCATCCCAGGTCGCTTTCTTTCACGTGATACCAGCAAGGAGAAGCACAGTGCACCACATGCTTCTTCAAGGCGCTCAATCTATTCAACCTTTGTCCCCGTAACAACAAGCCTGCTACACGTGGTCAGCACTCAGTGTTTACTGAACAGACGAATAAAAGTAAACATTACATCACATCACTACGCTTGTCATCTAACCCACTGAACATGAATAATGTCTAAAAAGATCCCATAAAATGAAAGCCTCCGTTGGATGGATACTCAGTAAATAATAAAGTTCGATGTTGTAACAGCCTAACTACAGGGACCCGTGTTTCCCTATCAAGCCCTCCACCAAGTAATGTCTATCCAGAAGGCATAGAGGGTTTTTTAATCTTTTAAAAGACATCATCTGGAAGATAACACTAAACAAAACGTGCGAGCATTGTTTGAAATGACACAGTAACTGGGCTGAACATGGTTTTACACGGCTTCGCACAGATGGTTAACCATTCACCAGCATTTTGGCAGGACTGCGTGAAAGTTAACTCCTCGTGTGGTGGCAAAGGTAATAGAACACACACTCCTTCCTAGTTCTTTGTCTAATTAATGATAACATTCTGTATTCAAATGCCATTTTCCTAACGCATTGGCCTACCTTGTTTTCAAAAGCAAAGTAATTTGCTCTTGTTACAGAAATGTATCACGCCCTCTTATGGTCCACAAATTATATTCACGTGTTATAAAGAAATAACTGAAATCTGAAATATATTGGGGCACCTGGGTGGCTCAGTCGGTTAAGCGGCCGACTTCGGCTCAGGTCATGATCTCACAGTTCGTGAGTTCGAGCCCCGCGTCGGGCTCTGTGCTGACAGCTCAGAGCCTGGAGCCTGCTTCGGATTCTGTGTCTCCCTCTCTCTCTGCCCCTCCCCTGTTCATGCTCTGTCTCTCTCTGTCTCAAAAATAAATAAATAAATAAAGAAGGTTCTTCTTCAAATATATAAAGAAAATATCCAAAATAGTTCAAGATTACCATAGCTGCTGCTTAAAATATCACGAGGTGAGTCATCGTAGGCTGGCAATTCACTCATGACTAATTTGACTTTTAAATGGGCCCTCTACCTGTGTTGTACTTTCCATGACATGAAGTTCTCAAGAGAAGAGTTTCTTTGTGAACAGCATATTATATCTACAATTAACTGTAAGTACATCGATATACGGCCTTATTATCTGTTGCTATTAAATACTTAATGAAAACACACTAAATAAAAAGAGAGTTAATAACGTGGACATTATAGCTGCTACCACTATTACCCCAATCAGCTCAGCTTCTGGACCTTGGAGCCGCACTATTATTATCCAGATTCAGTAGTTTCAGAACCGTGCTGAGCGTTTCACCTCGATGGTGTTCACACCCGTCCCATACTTTCATATTCACTGTTTAATTCTAATCCAGGCAAACGTTACCCAACACCCAGCTATTTGCAAACCTTTCTAACTGGTTTCCCCAGCTCCACTTTCTGGCCCCTTTCAAGTCTTCCTACACCCCAAGCCAGACTGATCTCCTAAAGTACACTTTGACCTCCAGCCATGTACTCTCACCCTCAAGACTCAATAGCCACTCACAGCCTAAAGGCAAAATCCCCAAACTTCTTGGGTTTGAATTCAGCCCCCTTAGGGATCTCAATCTCAGAAATACTACTAAAGAAATTCCTACTTTGGTCTTAAATTAAATGAAGAACAAAGAAAGTCCCTTCCAACTTGAAAATTCTGTGATACTCATCCAACTTACCCCTTATTGCTTCCATAATCATATCTATCCAGTACTCCAAAGATTTATTCCCCAAACACACCTTTCCCACCTGAAGAGCTTGGCACAGGTGGTATTTCATACAAAATATATATTTAGTATTTTCTTAGGATAAAAAGAAAGGAAGCACCTGTTATTTTGCCAGATAAGAAAACCAGTGGAAAGATTTAAAGAAATTCTGTAACAGACATCTTGGTAAAGCAAATAATTTTTAAAGATAGCTGTTTATTTATTATTTTCGTAGCCTGAACTTTCACATATCATTTTATTTAAAATGTGGACCGTCCAACATAGTACAAAATGCACTAGCCTAAAATCAATTCCATTTTACATTAATCTGCTCAAATTCACATTCACAAACAGCATTTCTTTCCCTTCCCAACAATCCATTTCAACATGATGCTCCTCATTAGACTAAGAGAACATAAATATCTCCCTACAAAAAGGGCCTTCATGAGGACATTTACTCAAACATCACACGAAAGATGAACAAAAAGAAAGATGAAGTTGCTTGTTTGTTGTCCTGCTCTATGAGTTTCAGCAAAGCACTGCCTCATTTCCTGGGCCTGATTCATTGCAGGCCCTGCACACATGGGAAAACTGTTTTCATAGCCTATCTACAATGAGTTACTACATTTCAACACAGACATCTTACTTAATTTTTTCTCAAGCCGATTACTCTAAGTCAGGGTATAATTGTCTCATCTGAGATACATTTGGCTAAAGTAAAGCAGCCATTGTAAGTTAAGTAGGTCTCTGTCTCTAAAAAATGTTCTGAAATCAGAAGAAAAAAACTTCCTTATGAGCAGTGGCCCTGAGCTTCTCATATTACATAAAATCTCTTTTCTCATATTACTCCAAGGATCATTACGCACACATGAGTTTTGTGAAATACAAGTCTGATAACATAATGTACAAAGCCAAATACTTTTAAGACTGTTGTCAACAGCTTGCCATTCACTCATAGTTAACTAAGGTACATAAAATCATCTGTTGATTTTTGTCTAAATAGCTAATAATTCTGCTTTGAAACCAAAGTTATCTTTAGAAATATATAAAAGCCCCAATGTTTATAGCAGCACTATCAACAATAGCCAAAGTATGGAAAGAGCCCAAATGTCCATTGATGGATGAATGGATAAAGAAGATGTGGAATATATATACAATGGAGTATTACTCAGCAATCAAAAAGAATGAAATCTTGCCATTTGCAACTATGTGGATGGAACTAGAGGGTAGCATGCTAAGCGAAATTAGTCAGAGAAAGACAAATATCATATGACTTCACTCATATGAGGACTTTAAGACACAGAACAGATGAACACAAGGGAAGGGAAGCAAAAATAATATAAAAACAGGGAGGGGGACAAAACAGAAGAGACTCTTAAATATGGAGAACAAACAGAGGGTTACTGGAAGGGTTGTGGGAGGGGGGATGGGCTAAATGGGTAAGGGGCATTAAGGAACCTACTCCTGAAATCATTGTTGCAGTATATGCTAACTAATTTAGATGTAAATTAAAAAAACAGAATTGCAAAAATTACCCAAAAAAAAGAATAAAAAAAAAAGAAATACATAAAAGTTCCTTCTTCCCTTCTTTTCTCCCTTCCTTCCTTCCTTTCTCCCTCTTTCTTTCTTTGTTTCTTTCTTTCAACTCAAGGAACTTCAGCCAGAAGAACTATAAACCTACTAATAATAATGTAGAACTTAACCGTGAGAAATGTATTCATGTCACAGTTAAGCTTTCATTCTACAGTCACGGGAACCTCTCGGTTGATATCCCTGAGTGTACCTCGCTAATGTGAGCACCCCTTGCCCAGTATAAATCTGATTACATTACAGTATTGGCTTTCCTCCTCTCCCCCTACAGAGCAATGCATCTAGTACTACGTTCGCCTAAATGGATCATAAAGAAAAATCATTCACACTGGCAGTGCACGTATATTACATTGCCATTGCCAAACAGCCCATATTTATCTCTTATTGTAAAGCAGACTTTATTAGCCTAGTATAATTCAAAACGTGCTATGAGAAACCACTCAATTCTTAGTAACTTGCTAATTATTTTGAGCTATTTGAGAACCTGAGATCATTAATGTTACTTGAAGATGCCCATCCGTATTCTGGATGTGTAAGTTCACTATGGATTAACTAGAATAAGGTTAAGATTTAAGTAGATTTTCCAAAGAGAACGTTAGGGAAATTCCTTCCTTCAAAGATGTCTACACGTGTCAACATGCGAGGGGGTGTGTGGTGCAGTAGAAAGAAAACAATCCTCCAGGTCAAGGTCCAGCTCTGCCTCTCACTGTGTGACTCTGGGAAAGTAATTCGATCTTCCTGAGCCACAGCGATCCTCTCCGTACCTTGAAGATAAAAACATCTACCTCACAACGTGGTTGTGAGGACTGAATGTGCACAAGAGTGCTGTGCATGCTACAGCCTATGATATAGAAGTCTTAGAACGCACTGCAGTGGGGAAGAAAACATTATGAGATATAATCATTGTAATACTATCAGTGCTAAAATAAGTTCTGCGGGAGAACAGAGGAGGAAGTGTGAATCTCAGCCAAAGAGAGAGCACGGCTAAGGAGGAGGCTGAGTCCAGCTGATTTGGGGATGGATGAGGGATCCACGAGGGATAGGTGAGCTGGATTGCTTCCAGCAGGAAGAGGAGAGGGGGGTTACAGCAGGACAGCCTGCACGAAAGCACACAGGCAGGGGGAGTACGGACCCTCAGGCAGCCATACAGCCGGAGCACAGGGTGCTTATGGGGGTGAAATGGGAGACGAGGGCAGAGAGGAAGGAGCACCAGACCGGAAGAGCCTGTGAGCCACACCAAGAGGTCTAGACTATCCCACATGTGATGGGAAGCCACTGAATAGAAAAATGTCAAAACAAAAACAAAAACCAGTAAAAACCAGACTCTGGTTTATAATTTTTTTCTATACACTAAGCAGTTTCTACTCTAGCTGTGTGCTCATAGACAAGAAGTCTTTGGAGACAAAGATTTTGACTGTAAATATATAAAAAGAAGTTACAGGGGCACCTGGGGGGCTCAGTCGGTCAAGCATCCAACTCTCGATCTCAGCTCAGGGCATGATCTCACAGTTCGTGAGTTCGAGTCCCATGTATGGCGCTGCACTGACAGTAGGAGCCTGCTTGGGATTCTCTCTCCCTTTCTCTGCCTCTCTCTCTCTCTCTCTCTCTCTCTCTCAAAATAAATAAACTTTATTTTTAATTTTTTTTTTAACGTTTATTGATTTTTGAGATGGAGAGAGACAGAGCATGAACAGGGGTGGGTCAGAGAGAGAGAGGGAGACACAGAATCTGAAACAGGCTCCAGGCTCTGAGCTGTCAGCACAGAGTCCAACGCGAGGCTCGAACTCATGGACCGTGGGATCATGACCTGAGCCGAAGTCGGACACTTAACCGACTGAGCCACCCAGGCGCCCCTCAAAATAAATAAATAAACTTTAAAAATAAAAAATAAATAAAAAATGAAAAGAAGTTACAATGCCTTTATTAAATTCATACCCTGTGTCAGGTACTGAGCTAAGCCCTTTGAATGCGTTATGTATCATTGTTCACCTTCAAAACACAGAAGCAACACAGGCATCACCATCCATATCTTAAGTGTGAGGAAACTGAGATTCAAAAAAGATAAAGCCTCTTGTCCAAGTTCAAAGAACTAGCAAGTGCCAGAGCTAGAAACAGAAATTAGATTTATGTTACTATTTAGTGATGCACTCTCTTCCTGATATGTTTCAGGCTACAAGAGCTCCTACTCACGTGCCACCAAAACTTCAGAGAAAAACAAGAAAACATCAGGGCTTTTTTTTTTTTCCAGTTGAATGAAATTTTTTTAATTTAACTTAAAATTCCAGCGTAGTTAACATACAGTGTCATATAGTGGTTCAATAGTTCTGTACATCACCCAGTGCTCATCACAAGTACGATCTTTAATCCCCATCATCTATTCTACCCAGCCCCCCCCCACACTTATTCCAGCTACTTATGGATATTGTATGACACTATAAAAAATATACTTACTGAAAACCTTTACAATTCTTACCTCAAGTACTACCTCAACATATTATGTTTCTTAGCCTACACAAATTACATTACAGTTATTTTTAAAAGGCTGATACAGGGGTGCCTGGGTGGCTCAGTCGGTTAAGCGTCCGACTTCGGCTCAGGTCACAATCTCGCGGTATGCGAGTTCGAGCCTCGCGTCGGGCTCTGTGCTGACCGCTCAGAGCCTGGAGCCTGTTTCAGATTCTGTGTCTCCCTCTCTCTCTGCCCCTCCCCTGTTCATGCTCTGTCTCTCTCTGTCTCAAAAATAAATAAATGTTAAAAAAAATAAATAAAAATAAATAAAAATAAAAGCCTGATACATATAGGCACAGTCTAGTGCAATAGGCATCTGACCCCCAAATCAAGAAGCTAATCATTCAAATCATGTTTTTCTAATTAAAAATAAAATATCAGAAAGTCATTTGGGGAGTCACGAATGACTCAAATAGAAGTAATGTACAACATAGCAGCTATAGTTAATAATACCGTATAGTATATTTGAAAATCGCTAAGAGAGGGGTGCCTGGGTGGCTCAGTCAGTTGGGCATCTGACTTCGGCTCAGGTCATGATCTTGCGGTTCATGGATTCAAGCCGCACATTGGGCTCTGTGCTGACAGCTCAGAGCCTGGAGCCTGCTTCAGATTCTGTGTCTCCCTCTCTCTCTCTGCCCCTCCCCTGTTCGTGCTCGCTCTCTCTCTCTCTCAAAAATAATAACATTAAAATAGAAAAGGAAAGAAAATTGCTAAGAGAGCAAATCTAAACAGTTCTCATGATAAGAAAAAAAATCTGTAATTATATATGATGATATTAACCAAACTTACTGTGGTGATGATTTCACAGTACACACAAATACCAAATCATTATGTTGTACACCTGAAACTAATAAGATGTTGTAGGTCAATTATACCTCAATAAAAAATAAAGTACAGGGGGCCCGGTGGCTCAGTCAGTTAAGCGTCCGACTTCAGCTCAGGTCATGATTTCGCAGTCTGTGAGTTCAAGCTACGCATCGGGCTCTGTGCTGACAGCTCAGAGCTTGGAGCCTGCTTCAGATTCTGTGTCCCCCTCTCTCTCTGCCCTTCGTCCGCTCACTCTGTCTCTCTCTCAAAAATGAATAAACATTAAACATTTAAAAAAAAATAATAAAGCACAAAATAAAATGACTCAAAATCTATGGCTTCTAAGTAACATTCGAAGAATTTTGTATAATGCCCTACATAATCTTAAAGATTACTTTAAAATAACATAGTCTCATAAATATTTTCAAAGGCTTGCCATAGCTTTATTTCTTCTACACTAGCTAACTTTACTCAGCTCCAAGATTTGTTTTATCAACAAGGGTGAAAAGTCTAATGAATTTTCAAAGTGCAAAACAAATATTGCCAGACTCCACAAGAAGCACTAAAAAAAACACAGTCAGTACTGGGTCTGCATAAATGCACACACGATTCATATGATTGAAAGGTCATTCACTTATAATACTACTACTATTCTTTTCTATTTGGACAAAATAAGGATGTACATTTAAAAGAGGCTATGCAAAAAAGATGCAAAATGAGTGCAAACAATTCCAAGCAAACCATGGTTAACTATTTTCACTACAAATGAAATGCATATACTCAAGAATGAGAAACCAAGATACCCAATTCCTTCCAGGTATTTCTTACTCTCTTAGACTGCTGAGGTAGCAGTAAAGACATGTACACATACTGCAAGGTTCTACAATTGGAAAAATACTGAAGAGAGGCAGAAAGCGGTAGGATTTGAGACCAGATGAGGGTAAGGTTTCCACAGTTGCCATGGGTGTTACCCCACCCAACCGTAATTACCTTGCAGTGTAATATGGCGACCATCGATGCCCAAGGAAACCTGTTCATCCTCGGTGGGAAGCACAGGACTAGACGCCATCCTTTGACTCACTGGAGATTATATCATGTCCATCTCAGTTAAAGAAGTGAACTAAAAGTAAAAGGGATAAATGCTCATTAGTGACTCTGCAACTCTGCATCTCTAATAGACATGACCCCCCGAAAGCAACAGCAAACGAAAGCTGCCCTCCCACAAGAAGCAGTTTTCTGGTGAGTGTTTCCTTAGTTCATGAGGAAAAGAAGACTACGCCTTCTTTTTTGAATCATAATCAAGATTTTGCCCTGTGACCTATTCGAGTTGCTGGCAGGACTCCCAAAGAGCTAGCAGGGTGGATTCTATACCAGTGGGGAAAAGAAAAGCTACCCAATTAGCTTCCGGAACTTGTTTAGGGGACGGAAAGTTGACACAAACGGACATCTTAGGTGCTTGTGTGTACTTTATTGTGAACTTGAACCTGCAAGAATTGTCTTTATAACTTTTTATAAAGTTTATAAAGTTTTTCATAAAGTTATTAAAGTCTATGAAGTTTTAGTTCCTCTTCTGCTCCGTAAATGTTGCCATTTACTGGAAACAATAACAACTGAGCTTGAGCTTGCAAAGTGAAACTAAAAAATAAACTATATGAAAAAGAACATTTTGATGAAGCTACCTATTATATTGAATTATTTTCCCAAGTACTTACTTTTCCACACATCTCTTTCTCTATCCCCACTCTGATCCTTAAAGAATCCTGCCAGTAAGAGGAATTCTAACTGTGCAATTCTTTATTGCTTCGGGTATGTATATGGCACTATTAGCATCTTAGGGGCTGAAAAACTTGACTTTTCCCATACAGATGACTTTCTTATCAAGTAAACCTAACCAAATATATAAAAACATAAAATGTATTAGGGAATGGATAGAAAAATGGGTAAATACACAGATCCCTGATCAAGCAAGTAGAGCAAAACATTAGTGGTAGAATCTATGTGTTCAGCATATCAAAGATGTTCACTGTAAAATCCTTTTCCATTCGTGTATATTAGAAATTCTTTATAATAAAATATTGGGAAGGAGACAACCAAAAATAAATATACCTGAGGCCAACAGCTAGATAAAATCAATCATATCCAACAGATCACTTTACACAAAGAATAAAAGTCATTCGATTTTGAAAAATCAGTCAATGCAACAGACAGTCTTCAAAAATCTTTCGGCTCCAGGGCAAGGAGGCTGTGGCATCGGCGGGTTCCAGGAGTTTCCAGCTCCAGACAGGATGGTCGAGGTTGTTTGTAATGACCAGCTGGGGAAGAAGGTCCCCGCTACACTGATAACATCCATCAGGGACCTTAAGAAGCTGATCACAGCCCAAAATGGCACCCATTGTAACAAGATCATCCTGAAGAAGTGGTACACAATTTTTAAGGACCACGTGTCTCTGGGGAATAAGAAATCCACGGTAGGATGAACCTGGAGCTTTAGTATCAATAGAGCACAATTCCTTCCCCCTGTCTTGCTCTGCCCTGCCCTGCCCTCTGCTCTTCTCCCATCCTCACTCCCACATTGGTGTGGATGCTTGTTTTTAAAAACTTATGTTAAAGGGGCGCCTGGGTGGCGCAGTCGGTTAAGCGTCCGACTTCAGCCAGGTCACGATCTCGCGGTCCGTGAGTTCGAGCCCCGCGTCGGGCTCTGGGCTGATGGCTCAGAGCCTGGAGCCTGTTTCCGATTCTGTGTCTCCCTCTCTCTCTGCCCCTCCCCCGTTCATGCTCTGTCTCTCTCTGTCCCAAAAATAAATAAACGCTGAAAAAAAAAATTAAAAAAAATAAAAAATAAAAAAATAAAAACTTATGTTAAGGGCGCCTGGGTGGCTCAGTCAGTTAGACATCCTACTTCAGCTCGGGTTATGATCTCATGGTTTATGAGTTCGACCCTCTACGTCGGGCTCTGTGCTGACAGCTCGAGCCTGGAGCCTGCTTCAGACCCTGTGACTTCCTCTCTCTCTGCCCCTCCCCTGCTCACATTCTGTCTCTCTCTTTGTCTATCTCTCAAAAATAAATAAACGTTAAAAAATATTTAAAAACTCATGTTAATGGGGCGCCTGTGTGGCTCAGTTGGTTAAGGGTCTGACTCTTGATTTCAGCTCAGGTCATGATCTCATGGTTCATGAGATGGGGCCAGGTGTGGGTTCTGCACTGACAGTGCAGAGGCTGCTTGGGATTCTCTCTCTTTGCACTTTCTCCCTTCTGCACTTACGCGCGGGCGCTCTCTCTCTCTTTTTCTCTCTCAAAATAAACTTAAAAAAACCCATTTTAATAAAATCTTAGAAATTGCCAAAAAAAAAAAAACCCAAAAACCCAACAACTTTCAATTGCATCTTCCCCACTCCTGTTTATCATCCAAAATTCCCTTATTATCTCTCCCACGGATCACTGTTGTTAAAGATTTTACCCACCGAATAAACTATCCTTGTCAATTAACAGCTAATTTGTTTTATCCTCGGCATTAAGATGAATCAGAGACCGCTTGAGTTAACGGTGCTACAATACTTCGCCGATATGCTCCTAACCAAAATGAAAAGCTGTTTGCCAGCTCAAGTGAGCCCGTGCAGCCTGACAACTGACGAAGGTACCAATGTTCTCCGCTTTTGACGTAACGAGACCGCCACTACCCCTTCCCATACCCGAGGGCTCCTGAACCCCAAGTGAAGACAAAGCACTTCTTTCTTCATGATGACAGGAGAAAAACTGAATTCTAGAATGAATTTCCTAAGGGCATCCACTATTCCCCGCCAGGACTATTTTCTTAAGGGGGGGTTAATAACAATAGTAGCAAATACTTACATAGCACTTAACATATACAGGCACTGTTCTAAGCACTTTGCACATACAGCCTCATTTAATCTGTAACACCTGTAAGGGTTGGGTAGTCTAATTACCCCCATATTTGAAAAACCAAAACAAGGGGCGCCTGGCTCAGTCGGCTGGGCGTCCGACTTCGGCTCAGGTCATGATCTCGCGGTCCGTGAGTTCGAGACCCGCGTCGGGCTCTGTGCTGACCGCTCAGAGCCTGGAGCCTGTTTCAGATTCTGTGTCTCCCTCTCTCTGACCCTCCCCCATTCATGCTCTGTCACTCTCTGTCTCAAAAATAAATAAACGTTTAAAAAAAAATGTCACATACAGCTGTCTATGGACACATAGCTAATAAATGATGGAACGAAGATTTGAATCCAAGGGGTTCTGGCTTCAGAGTCTATGCTCTTTACCAAAACATTTTGATGTCTTATCAAGCTAGCTGAAACTGCCATATTTTGTTTATTCTTTCTTTCATGCATTTACTCAGCAACTGTTTATATGTGCTAGTTCCTGCTCTCAAGGAATTCAATCTCCTGGGGATGACAAATGAACATAATATTGAGTAAGATCCTCGAAGGAATGTATGTAGAAGGCACCATACAAGCAAAGGAAGAGACCCATCCCACACTCAAAGCTAGAGACAGATGGGGCCGTCAGGAGTGCACTTATCACAAAACAGCATTTCACTCCAAATGGTCCCATTAACATTATTTGAACAAGACCTTGAAGTTAATAAGAATGTACCTGAGAATCACTCATTGTCATTCACTATCAATCAACCATAAAGTATTAAATGAAGGGGAAAGAATTTAAACTAAAAACAGAACAAAGAACAAATTGATAACCAGAGAATCAAGTGTTCCTGTGCTAAACTGGTATGTGAGATTCACTATATCGCATATTAAAGTTGAAGAAAAAAAACTGTATTCATTAAAAAAAAAAAAAAAAAGGCTAGACCTTAAAACAACTACAGTTGACACAGGTTTGAATTGCGCAGGCCCACTTACACAGAGATTGTTTACAGTGCAGCACTGGAAATACATTTTCTCTTCTTTATATTTTTCTTAACATTTCCTTTTTCTCTAGCTGACTTTATTGCAAGAATATAGTATATATTAACATAGCATATAGAATATGTGTTAATCAACTGGTTATGTTATCAGTAAGGCTGCCAGTCAACAGTAGGGGATTAGTAGTTACGTTTGGGGAAAGTCAAAAGATATACATGTATTTTCAACTGCGGGGGGGGGGGGCGGCGGGGATCAGCGCCCCTGACCCCCATATTGTTCAAGGGTTAACTGGATTTGCCTGAGAGGTTTCTGTTTTTAATAGGGTAAACTTAACAGGATAATACTTTTTTTTTATTTACTGAAAAATGTCTTCGAGTTTCTAAAATATGTCCACCAAAAGTAAAACCAGGGGTGCCTGGGTGGCTCAGTCGGTTAAGCCTCCAAGTTTGGCTCAGGTCACGATCTCACAGTTCGTGGGTTCAAGCCCCGCATCGGGCTCTGTGCCGACAGCTCAGAGCCTGGAGCCTGCTTTGGATTGTGTCTCCCTCTCTCTGCCTCTCCCCAACTTGTGCACGCAAACGCTTTCTCTCTCTCAAAAATAAATAAACATTAAAAAAAAAAAGGTAAAACCAAACTTTAAAGACTGACTCAGTTGAAAGCGGTAGATTATTAACCCAAATATCGTCTTAATACAACTATTAAGAGAGAGTAAGAAGGGTGTGGCCGTGGGCTCACAGGGCTCGCAGGGTCTCTGGCCCAACTCCCATCTCATTGTGTTCCATCTTCTCTGTGCAGCTAGAATCAGCACAGAAGAGCCCTTCCCAAGGGCTCCTTGTGGCTTTCCAGGGGCTCCTTTCCTTTTCAAAGAAAAGTTACACACAATTATGTGACAAAGCCAGGGATTAGAATGAAAATAACAGACCAGCTTCAGGCACACAACCAAAGACTGGGTAAAAAATTAATGCACTGGCAGTAAAGATTCTAAAATCAAGTGGAATGGTGTGGAATTATGTTTTTAAAATTCAGATAAACTAATAGGCACACTTCTATAAATGGCATAGCTATTTTGAAACGACTGTGGCTTGCTTAGGCAAGATATATTTTTTGAAAACTTTTTTTAATGTTTTTATTTTATTTTTGAGAAAGAGAGAGCACGAGCGGGGGAGCGGCAGAGACAGAGGGAGACACAGAATCTGAAGCAGGCCCCAGGCTCCAAGCTGTCAGCACAGAGCCTGATTTGGGGCTTGAACTCACAAACTGTGAGATCATGACCTGAGCTGAAGTCAGCCACTCAACCGACTGAGCCACACAGGCGCCCCTAGGCAATATATCTTAATATTCTTCTGGTGTCTCTAAAACCTCAAACACTAGAGAATTTCCCTTTTTTAAAGAAATCTTGGCATTTACTTTGGATTATTATACTTAGGATGTTTTTCAATTCAAAAATAAAATTTGAATGGAGATTATCTCTCATGACGGAATTATGGGTGATTTTTATTTCCTTCCTTTTGCTTACTCTGCATTTAAAAAAAATTTTTTTTAATGTTTATTTATTTTTGAGACAGAGAGAGACAGAGCATGAATAGGGGAGGGTCAGAGAGAGAGGGAGACACAGAATCTGAAGCAGGCTCCAGGCTCTGAGCTGTCAGCACAGAGCCCGACGTGGGGCTCGAACTCACGGACCGTGAGATCATGACCTGAGCTGAAGTTGGACACTTAACCGACTGAGCCACCCAGACGCCCCTAATCTGCATTTTTAAAATTTCAAATGGTGAATGCATCTTTCTGCTGCAATAAGGGAAACATTTTTGCTTTTATTTTAATGATATGACAACAAAATGGGGAATAAGGTATTATTTAGTTCAAGGTCAAGTCTCCAATCGATTTGCTATGGAACATGTATATCTGTATCTTCAAAATGAGAAAAATACTCTCTTGACACAAATAAAATTTTAGAAAACTTTTCTGGCTTTGTCTTCTAGAAAACAGTTATTCTAGAAATTTCTAGAAAAGATTCCTGAAAACCTTTTTGGTACCGCAACAGGTCTCTTATTTCCTCATTATTAGATAGTTTGCTAATGAGTCCTGCCAGTCTGACAGCACTGGAAAAATTACTGTGTCGTACGAGGAAAGGGACATCTATCTCATCGTCAGAGGCTGATCAGAAAGTCTACCATGGAAGGACGTAGGAAGTATACTCAGGTAACTCTTCAACAGAGTGATTTAAATGTCACCACTTGTTCCCATCGTTTTTTCCTAGTCTTCGTCTACACCACATTATTTACGATCCACCTAGCAGTTCTGAAGGAGGTCGCTTTGTCAGATGAGTTGCAGCGCTATTCCTAGCCATGGGCCGTTATTAGCAGTGATCTGCTTACAAGCTCCCAGCAGAAAGGTGGTGACACAAATGCAGTAAGTTTCTTCAACTTTTTCCTGCTAACTTTTCCTAACTCCGCTATCACCTCTCCTGTCATCACCGCTTAACCAGAAGCTATGGTACAAATTCAGACCAGGTGATTTCTTTTTTAACTGAAGTACAGTTGACACACAACGTTACACTTGTCTCAGTTGTACAACACAGTGGTCCCACAAGTGCACACATTATGCTGTGCTCACCACCAGCGTGGCTACTGTCACCACGCAACGCTATTACAACACTGTTGACTACACTCCCTATGCTGTACCTTTTATCCCTGTGACTTAACTGGAAGCCTGTATCTCTCATGGCCCTTTACCCATTTTGTGCAGCCTCCCACAGCCCTCCCCTCAAACAACCATCAGTTTGTTCTCTGCATCTAAAGGTCTGTTTCTGCTTTTTGTTTGTTTAGATTCTACAAGTAAGTGAAATCATAAGGTATTTGTCCTTCTCTGTCTGACCTATTTTACCTGGCATCATACCCTCAGGGTCCATCCATTTTGTCTCAAATGGCAAGATTTCATCTTTTTTATCACTGTATAACTTTCCATTGTGTGTACATTACACATCTTCTTTATCCATTCACCTACTGACGGACACTTGGGTTGCTTCCGTATCTTGGCTATTGTAAATAATGCTGTAATACACATAGGGGTGCATGTATCTTTTGGAATTAGTATTTTTGTTTTCTTTAGGTAAATACCCAGTAGTGGAATTACTGAGTCATACGGTGCTTCTATTTCTAATGTTTTGAGGAAGCTCCATACAGTTTTCCACAGTGGCTGCACCAGTTTGCATTCCCACCAACAGTACACAAGTGTTCCTTTTTCTCCACACCTTCGCCAACACTTGTGATTTCTTGTCTTTTTGATTCGAGCCATTTTGACAGGTGTGAGGTGATGTCTCACTGTGGTTTTGATTTGCATTTCCCTGATGATGAGGGATGTTGAGCATCTTTCTATGTGTCTGCTGGCCATCTGGATGTCTTCTCTGGAAAAATCAGACCAGGTAACTTTTAAGTTCCACTCTACTAATCTCTTTCCAGGCACTTCATTTTCCTAATGACCACCTCAAAATGCCAGAAATCAATTTTAACCAGTCACTATACTTTTGGAAAACAAATATGTAGCAGTTCTCTGGATAGAATGCTGCTCACAACAAAGCAGGGTCACTCACCAGCCAATACCAACTGGGCCGCTGAAACACCCACTCCAACCACGATAACAGCATTCTGAGTGAACATAGCCACTTCCCTAAAAGAGCCCGTGTTGGCCTTGACCAAGTCTCAAATGCTCTGAACTGTGGCATCCACTGACTGCTACAGAATGGGAATGATTGTATGTATCTTACAAGGTGGTTGTTGGAATTCAATAAAAAAGCACATGCAACTTAAAAACTACAGTAACAACTAACATTTATTGAGTGCTTACTGTGGTAGATGCACTACAGTATATAAATGGTCTTTATTATAATCTGTGAAATGAATTTATCAAGATTCTCCCTTTGGTTTGGTTTTGTTTTTGAGAGACAGACCACAAGTGAGGGACTCATCACAATACAAAAATGAAGAGTAAAAAAACTTAAGGACAAAAACTTCCAAAGTTATGAAAGCTGATATGTTCAATTATCACAGATCTAGAAAGCCTGCACTTAGGAAGTAGTTATTTTGAATTTCCATCAGTACATTTTAACCTTAAAATTCTGCTCTCCTACCCTACACTCAAATTTTCTAAAGATCATAATTCCCCCAACAAAAGTTTCCCGCCTTTGCTACCACCAGGTCACCAATCTCCCAAAAATCCTGGATATGTCTTTAACCCAATGTCTTCTCTTCCATATGTGTGTGTGTGTGTGTGTGTGTGTGTGTGTGTGTGTATCTTCATTCCTTTTGTCATCATCTCTACCTATGACCTCATTATTTTTTATTTTTATTTACTTACATACTTATTTATTTATGTAGGTTTCATGCCCAGTGCAGAGCCCAGTGCAGGGCTTGAACTCCTGACCCTGAGATCAAGACCTGAGCTGATATCAAGAGTCAGACACTCAACTCACTGAGCCACTCAGGCATCCCGTCCAGTCGCCATCTTGATCTATAGGCAAAATATGTACCTACGTATCTGAGTGGCTTCTTTCCTCTGGCACCGTGAGACACAAGGATAGCTTTCTTGGGAAGAAACCCGGTCATGGCTATCCTGGCTTCTTCCCTCCTTAGGACCCCTGGCCTCAATAATCATACTCCTAATTATTGGCCCCCTCTTTTTAATCTTTGTTAAATTTGTCTCTTTTAGAATCCAACAAATCCTTGTATGAATGATGGCTCAACAAGGATTCCAAGACACTCCCCTTGTTCAGCATGAAGCATCTACTGAAGATGAGACCTCCACACAAATGCCAAAGATTTGTCATTGTCAATCTGACAGAGGGGAATGTAGAAGCTGCCATTAGGCAACAGGCTTAAGCAACAGAAACCTGAAAAAGGTAAAACGGTCCCACAGTGACCACCAGGCTGAATGCAAACAGACCCATTAGGTGACCCACCTCAAAATATCCATAAGCCCTAGCTGACCAGCGGGCTACTTACAAACAGGTACCAAAAAATGAAAATTTCATACATTCCCATACCCCCTCGCTTGCTCCCCCTTAACTACAGATCCCCACCACTGCCTCCTGGCAGACAGTATCTCCTTTGCTGTTCTGCCCACTGTTCTCTCGCAGTGTATTCAAGAAACGCCTATCTCCTTTAAAAAAAATACCCAAAGTCATATTCTATTAGAATTAACTTTAGAGAGCCCTTATGAGATCAGACTTACTCTTGTTCATACACATCCACACCCACACACATGCTGAAATGAAGAGCAAAATACAAGAAAACTACCTTGGCAGGTACAAATGTTTAAATCTTTTAACCATAGCCCTTTGGAACAGCAGTGCAGTTTATTTTATCTCCTCCAAAGACGAAAGTCAATTTCACCCTTAGTGATGCCAGTGCACAGAAGCTCAGTATGAATTCACAATTCGGCTAGAATCTGTAAGTGACCAAAGCAATCTTCCCTCTTGGGATCATAAAAACTATAGACTTCGCAGTGAAATGAGCCACCCAGGCACCCCATCAACTTTGTTTTATACTTGAGGATTTTCATAATAAAATGTTTGGAGGAAAACGTTATTAAAGTAATCCAGATGATGCTAGCTGGGACCAGGGCTGCAGGAGTAGGAGTGGCAATCAGTGGTCAAATTCCGAATATGTTTTGAAGATGGCACCAACAGGATCTTCTGACCGATTTGATACCACATGTGAGAGAAAGAGAAGAAGAAAAAATGACCAAAATTTTTGGCTTAGGCATCAGGAAGGATGAGGCAGAGACAGGTGCAGGTGGAAGAGGTTTGGAAAGTAGGAGTTCAGTTTTGAAATTTGAGATGTACATCAGACATCATGACTTCAGTTCCAAAGGGCAGATTCCTGCTCTATTTTGAGTTCAGGTAATGTAGGCATATTCCTTCCCCCCACCCTCCCCAAAGTAAATGCTTCATGCCCTATGGGAAACTAAACAAAGAACATCAAGTCAGAACCAAGAAGAGGGAGCTGGCCAAGATAGTAAGAGAGGAACAGGGTATTATGGGGAAAAAAACATGCTCTATGTTTATGTCCTATTTTAAAAGATCAATAAAGGGGCACCTGGGTGTCTCAGTCGGTTAAGCATCCGACTTCCGCTCAGGTCATGATCTCACGGTTCATGAGTTCGAGCCCTGCATAGGGCTCTGTGCTGACGGCTCAGAATCTGGAGCCTGCTTCGGATTCTGTGTCTCCCTTTCCCTCTGCTCCTCCCCCCACTCTTTCTCTCTCTCTCTCTTTCTCAAAAATAAACATAAAAAAAAATTTTAAAGATCAATAAAAACGTTAGAACATAAAATAAGGACATCCCCCATAAACAAAAAAGAGAAAAATGGAAAAGAAATGTAAAGCTTAAAAGACCAATCACCCCTGCCAAAAAAAAAAAAAAAAAAAAAAAAAAAAAAAACCAATCCAGTGGATCTTAACATCCAAGGGAGAACACAGAGAAGGAAATAATCAAAGAAGTAACACAAGAAGATTTTCCAGAACTGAAGGACAAGTATTTCCATAATATAAGAGCATAATAAGTGCCCCTCCCAAAATAGTTTTTTTTTTTAAAAAGACTCTCAGTAAAACATTTTATCGGAAAATTTCAGAATAGCTGGAATAAACAATCTCCCAGAGAGACAAAAAAAAAAAAGATCGCACACCAAGAAAAAAGAATCAGAACGGCATCAGACTTTTGTATAGCCATACTGGACAACAGAAGACAGAGAGGAATGCATTAAAAGTTCTGAGGAAACCTAAACATAAAGCTAAAACTATAAAACTCTTAGAAGAAAACAAAAAGCAAAAGCTTCATGACATTGGATTTGGAAATAACCTCTGCGATATGATTCCAAAAGCACAGTCAACAAATAAAAAAATAAATTGGACTACATTAAGACAAAATTCCAATGCTAGGGCTGAGAAGCTTAAAAAAATTATACCTTCATTCATTTCATAAAGAATTTGTGGTTTGCAAAGTCATGTTTACTGTCCTTCTGGGTGGAAATGTTGAGAAGTTTGGGAGAGAGAGATTTAGGAAGCTCTGATCAGATGACCTCATTTTCTAGGGAAAATAAGAAGTGAGGTCATCACTTGGGAGCAGGGAGAGCAAGGGTGGGGTAGGGTCCTTGAGAAATGAATGGTGCTTGGAACAGTCCACAGTCAAGAACCTGAACAAACTGACTAGAGACACACAAGAAGCTAGAGGGCAGTAAAGGAACATGGAGGCCAGAATAGCATTGGCCCAAACAGCATTTTGGGTCCAAGGTTCTCCCTCCTGGGAGAACCCAGGAGGACTCAGCATCTGACTGATACTCAAGTAGGAGCAGCAAATGTTGGTGACTTCAATTTCTGCCAACTAGAAAATGCTCTGAAATTGCACAGAGAGGCACTGAGCTGGCTCAGTCAGTTGAGCCCGTGACTCTTGATCTTGGGGTTGTGAGTTCGAGCCCCACTTTGGATGTAGAGATTACTTAAAAATAAAATCTAGGTGTGCCTGGGTGGCTCAGTTGGTTGAGTGTCTGACTTTGGCTCAAATCATGATCTCACGGTTCGTGAGTTCCAGCCCTGTGTCAGACTGTCTGCTGACAGCACGGAGCCTGCTTTGGATTCTCTCTCCCTCCCTCTCTGCCCCTCCACCACTCTCACTACGTCTCTCTCTGTCTCTCAAAAATACATAAGTGTTAAAAGTTTCTTTAATTAAATCTAAAACAAAAAATTGCACAAAGACACAAGGAGACATATTCAAGAATGTTCATGGCAGAACCATTTGTAACAGAAAAAAGTGCAAATAATCGAACCCCATCAGTAGAATCGATAAAATGTGGTTGATTCATGCAAGGAAGATTATGCCACAGCTAAAATGAATGACTGACCAGTATCAGCATGGCTATATATTAAAACTATAATGAGGGTTGGGCGGGAAGCAAGTGCAAAAGGACTGATACACTATGAAGTCATTTACGTACTTTACGTAAATTTTAAACACACACATACATATATGGTAAAAGAACAGAAACATGGTTGGGAATGACACTCACCAACTGCAGAGTGAGTGCAAAGGAATGGAGGGTGGGACTTCAGCTCCACAGTTAGCGTCTTCTTTTGCCCCAAAGTTTAACATCTAAGTAGGGATTACATTATGATGTTTAAAATATTCGTCCTTGGGGCGCTTGGGTGGCTCAGTTAGGTGTCCGACTTCGGCTCAGGTCATGATCTCATGGTTCATGGGTTAGAGCCCTGTGTCAGGCTCTGTGCTGACAGCTCAGAGCCTGGAGCCTGCTTCGGATTCTGTGTCTCCCTCTCTCTCTGCCCCTTCCCCGCTCGTACTCCGACTCAATCTCTCTCTCTCAAAAATAAATAAACACTAAAAAAAATTTTCTTAATATTCATTCTTTAAATTTTTTTTTAACGTTTATTTATTTTTGAGACAGAGACAGAGCATGAGCAGGGGAGGGGCAGAGAGAGGGAGACACAGAATCTGAAACAGGCTCCAGGCTCTGAGCTGTCAGCACAGAGCCCGACGCGGGGCTCAAACTCACGGACCACGAGATCATGACCTGAGCTGAAGTTGGACGCCTAACCAACTGAGCCACCCAGGAGCTCCAATATTCATTCTTAACATTTTAAAATTATTTTTTTTTCAACGTTTATTTATTTTTGGGACAGAGAGAGACAGAGCATGAACGGGGGAGGGGCAGAGAGAGAAGGAGACACAGAATCGGAAACAGGCTCCAGGCTCTGAGCCATCAGCCCAGAGCCTGACGCGGGGCTCGAACTCACAGACCGCGAGATCGTGACCTGGCTGAAGTCGGACGCTTAACCGACTGCGCCACCCAGGCGCCCCAACATTTTAAAATTCTAATCGAGGGGCACCTGGGTGGCTCAGTCGGTTAAGCGGCCGACTTCGACTCAGGTCATGTTCTCACGGTCCGTGAGTTCGAGCCCTGCGTCGGGCTCTGTGCTGACAGCTCACATCCTGGAGCCTGTTTCAGATTCTGTGTCTCCCTCTCTCTCTGACCCTTCCCCGTTCATGCTCTGTCTCTCTCTGTCTCAAAAATAAATAAAAACATTAAAAAAAAATTTTTAAGCTAGAAAACAGAGACCAAATACTTGAAAGAGCCCTGGATTCAGAATCAGAAGAATCTGGCGTTAGCCCCGGCTCTGCCACTGACCACACAGCCTCGGATAATCATCTGTTTCTCCCAGGTCCCGTTTCTCCATCTGTGAAATGAGGGCAGTGAGTCTGTCTGAGCGACCTCATAGTCTTTCAGGTTCTTGCCAAAGAACCTAACCCGAGTTCTCCACTGCCTGTTGAAAAACACTGGATTACAAGAAACAACAGTCACGGTGGACCGCCTGCGAGGCCTCAGTCCACCCATTCCTGGATGTTGTCTTTGGATCCCATCCAGCCTCAAGGAACTGGGAACATGCAATGCACTGTTAGAGCCCCTCAGAGAACCACTTTTATTAAAACCCATTCTGGTATAATCCCGTAAACCTTACCCAGCCGGATATCATACAGAACAGTCCAGAGAAACCTACCATTGCACTTCTTACACAGAAGTTCAGGAGTACGGTGCATAAGACACGGTGTTCCTTTTCTGAGAACTCACTGTGGAACATTCTCTCAGGTCTCAGGACCAAGAAAAACTGTGACCCTGAGCGTTTTTTCTTTTAATCTAATGACCACGTTGTTTTTATAAACAAAGTTTCCCTCTCTTTTTTTTGGCTGGGATAGCCCAGCTCTAGCAACTACAAAATGACTTTATGGAAACAAGTTGCTTTACTCAACTACTCTTGTTTTTCCTTCACTGCAAGGCCCTCTTCTAGTTTTATTATTATTATTGTTATTATTATTATTATTATTATTATTATCATCCAATTGAGTTCTATGTTTTCCTACAAATTGCTTCCAACTTTGTCTGGAACGGGAGAAAGTAAAAATAAGTGAGTTAAATCGACTCAGACTTTCTAAAAGGACAAGATAAAACATGTTGAAAATTACAAAATGAGATACAAATGGAAACTGTTCTTCATTGGTGAAAAAGAAAAACTTACTGTGGAAAATGAAGCTGTATGTGTTTTCGGTAAGTGAGATTTTCTAAACATTTCTCAATGCCAAGTCACTTGAAGACATCCATATTCCAGTTCTAAACTCTGGGAAGTTCACATCAGCTGTAGCCTCAGTACCCCAAGACCCCAAATCAATGGAGAGTCTTGGCGAAAAGCAATGAATTAACAATGCTTCCTGTTGGGTGTGGAACAGTGAAAAAGAGAAAAACAAGGTACTGAGGGGCATAATAAATCGGCTTATCATTATTCACAAGAAAAATCTTTTCCTGTGAATTCTTGGCACTCAAGAATATTTTTATTCTTTGGTCTTTTTATTTTATTTTAGGGAGAGAGTGAGAGTAGGGCAGGGCAGATGGGGAAAGAGAGAGGTGGGGGAGAGAGAGAGAGAGAGAGAGAGAGAGAAAGAGAGAGAGAGAGAGAGAGAGAGAGAGAGAGACACTCTGACATGGGACTCAATCAAGTCAACGCTCAACCAACTAAGCCACCTAGGCGACCCAAGAATATACATATTTTAATGATTATACTCTTCATGAATGTATTCTTACTCTGCCTCTTCCCCGTGTCCCCATTCCCTGCCCCTCCATCCTCTCTCTCAGCCCAGGCCCTGCAGGGTGTTTTTATCTCTGCCCCAGCTCCCTCCCACTACAGCAAGGCAAACGCAAACTGAATATCCCATAAATTGCCAGCACGCTAACGTGAAAAGAGGCCACCTGAAACATCACACACTCAAAAAGCTGTTTTTGGGGTTTTTTTTTTTTTAATGTTTTTTATTTATTTTTGAGACAGAGAGAGACAGAGCATGAGCAGGGGAGGGGCAGAGAGAGAGGGAGACACAGAATCGGAAGCAGGCTCCAAGCTCTGAGCTTTCAGCACAGAGCCCAACGCGGGGCTCAAGCTCCCGGACTGTAAGATCATGACCTAAGCTGAAGTCGGACGCTTAACCAACTGAGCCACCCAGGCGCCCCTCAAAAAGCTGTTAAAGTCATCATAGCTTATAAGAATTGCTTAAACTTTCCAGACAGTGAAAAAAACCAAGTATTTAGGTTCCTTTGCCACTGAATAGACTGGCTCTAGGGGAATTGGCCTTCTTCCCCAAAGAAGTCGCTGTGTAACTAACAGATCACTTCTCTCTGTCCCCACTCCAGGAATATCCTCAGTCCTTCTGGACTCCCTTATTTAGTTCTTATCAGCCCCCTCCTGGCATCTCATGCTGGAGTATGCTGCAAGCATCCTGGCATCGATTGAGAGGCCGTAGGTTCCTAAACATCAACCTGACATGCCAACTAACTGGAGAAACCCTTCCCTCTGAAGATCCACTGGTGAGCCTACCCATCCCTTGTAGCCCTGTATCCTCTGCAGATTCTAGATGGTGAGCCCGGAGAAGAGACTCTGTCTTGTTTACTGTTTATCTCTCCTCTAGCCCTGTGAATGGCATATAGCGGGCACATGAGAAATGTTTGAGGAAAGGTTAACGGAACGAGCAAGGGGCACCTGGGTGGCTCAGTTGGTTAAGCGTCCAGCTCTTGATTTCGGCTCAGGTCATGATCTCTCGGGTTCATGAGATTGGGCCCCATGTTGGGCTCTGTGCTGACCGTGCAGAACTTGCTTGGGATTCTCTCTCAATCTCTCTCTCTCTCCCTCTCTCTCTCTCCTATCCCCCTCTGTCTCTCTCTCTCTCTCTCTCTCTCTCTCTCTCTCTCTCAAAGAAAAAAGAAAAATAACTTTTTTAAAAAATAAAAAATAAAAAATAAAAATAAAAGAGTCAACAAATGAACGAACAAACTGGAATGAGGCAGCTTGGGAAACTTAACTTTCAGACTGCTCCCCCCGTTAAAATTTCCTTTTTCCTTCCTTTTTTTTTTTTTTTTTTTTAAAGAATTTAGCATTAGGAGTGGGGGGCCTGAGTGGCTCTGTTGATAAAGCCTCAGACTCTTGATTTGGGTTCAGGTCATGACCTCACAGTTCATGAAATCAAGCATCGCATCAGGTCTATGCTAACCATGCAGAGCCTGCTTGGGATTCTCTCACTCCCTCTCTATTTCTCTCTTTCTCAAAATAAATAAACTTAAAACAGTTTAAAAAAAAAAAGGATTTAGTGCTAAAAAATACTCCACTTCCTTGGAGGAACAAGTCGGATTCTTCCTGGTGCTGTTTTCTATTATTTTTGTTGCTGTTTTCTCTCTCATGTTCCTTTTTTCATTTCATTTGGGCTGTCCAGAAACACAGAACTCACTTTGAGGTCAAACTGTAGTAATTATGTAGGCCCTCTTTATGTCTGTTTTTCCCTGGCCTTTGTCTTATTTTTCATTTTTACTTTTTAAAAAAAATTTTAATGTTTATTTATATTTGAGAGAAAGAGACAGTGTGGGAACAGGGGAGGGGCAGAGACAGACTGAGACACAGAATCCCAAGCAGGCTCCAGGCTCCGAGCTGTCAGCACGGAGCCCAACGTGGGGCTAGAACTCATGAGCACAAGATCATGACCTGAGCTGAAGTTGAAAGCATAACCAACCAACTGAGCCACCCAGGCGCTCCTGTTTTTACTTTTAATTGACATGTGTTACCTTATTATATATATATATATATATATATATATATATATATATATATTCGATATATATATTCATTATGTTCATCTTAAATCCTTCATGAATAAGGTAATGAACGAATTAAGTAAGCAATAAGTAAGCAAACAAAAACTCAGAAAATATACTTTATAAGAATTTTTTTTATACACACTCAAAATTAAAAATAATTTTGAAATTCAGGTCTTCCCAAGTCACAGAATTTTTTAAGTTCCAACTTCTTCCTTCAGTAATCTCCACTTGAATTTGTTCTCCTTCCTTTCATTTTTGACAAGATTTTTTTTTTCTCACCAAAAGGCCAGAATTCTTGGCCAGAGGAAACTAACTCACCCTCAAATGTCTTCTTGGATGTATTTTAAGGTAAAATGCCTATTTCTACTTGTAATGATTTGTTCCTTGGATTTTCAAGGTTTCAGGGGAACTTTAGTCCCCAACTATTCTGGGGGGAAATGGGGGCTGAGGGACTGGAGAAATTCTGTTAAGCTTATAAAGTTGAACCAGTCCTACCGAATGTGGTCCAAAGGCTGCATGTATGCTGGTAAAATTCTCAGAACAGAAATGACTGAACCTTTTGGGAAAATCTGTGCAGGGTCTGACTGTGATTATAAAGGCATTTTTGTCAAATGTTTCAAGCAACATAACTGTACCTGCATTTTTACACATGTTTCTGTTGGGTAGCATTTCCCCCGTGATGAAGGATTTGTTGTCTTTAAAATTCCAAACACTAGTCTTTCCAAGATACTTAAAAGAAATATTTCTCAATTTGAAATGTTTGCCAGCAAACACAACAGCCAAAAATATGTTGGCTGTGGAAATGAGAAGTTGGTTTCTGAAATGTACTATTTCTTCAGAAAAATATTTATCAATTTTAGTGGCAGCTGCAAAGCGGCTTTCACACTCAGAAATTAATTTACTATTACAAATGGGCAAAGGCAGAGTGATCGGATTTTTCCTTTTGGCCTGTGTGCTACTACAACCGACCCGAATTACACACGGCTTTAATCAACAGATGCACCAGCTGCTGCTTGGTCAGGGACCTGTTCTTTCTCTTTAACTGTGTTCACTTACAGAGGAAATCAACAAAACCAGACAATGGCCCAATTTGTCTTATAATGGCCAAGCCCCACTAGCATTCCCCATCACATGCCCATGGTTGCTAAGGTTTGTTTGTTTGTTTTTTTTTTAATTCATTGAGAAGCTTTCTGATCCAATTTTCTTCTTACACTCAGGCTTTAAGATAAATATCATGAAAACATGCACCAAAGTCACGGGAAGTTGAGACTTCCAGATGAGATCGTCTTCATTCATTCATTTAACAAATAGTGGTTGCATGCTTTCTGTCTGCCAGGCACTGTATCAGGCACTGGGGCTGCAAAGAGAAGTGAGTGCGAAAGACTTTCCAGAGACAGGAAGGGCGTGTTTGAGGAGTATAAACACCAGCAGGAACTAACTACCCGGAGGAATCCAAAAAAGCAAGGCTTGTCATAACAGGCATAAACAGAAAGGGACCAATTTCTAGCATCCCACCCCTAAGACTTCCCTGCTAAAGCAGGTAGGACCCAGCAAGTATAGACAGGTGGATGAGACGGCTGGCCAGGACAAGTGAATCTATTCACATTATAAATCACTAATGAGTGCAAAACTAAGTTTATTCTTCCAGTCCACCACCACAACAGAACTAAGAGTTATGAAACAGACACAGGTATTTTTAGAGGGTGGAAAAAACCCTTTAAATCTAAATTTTGTTTGCCATAAGCATAAAAAAAGTCAAACTGTAGTTTAAATTTATTTTCTACAGAATGGAATATACATTTTATTCACTTTTTAATGTTTTTTTATTTATTTTGAGAGAAAAAGAAAGCGTGAGTAGGGAAGGAGCAGAGAGAGAGGGAGAAAAAGTCCTAAGCAGGATCCGTGCTGTCAGTGCAGAGCCCGACACAGGGCTCGAACCCACAAACTACGAGATCAGGACCTGAGCTGAAATCAAGAGTCGGCCACTTAACCGACAGAGCCACCAAGTCACCCCCATTTTATTCACTTTTAAGAGGATTTTTTTTTGTATTATGTAAGTACTATGTGTTAAGTGATTTTTTAATAATACAGAAAAAAAATGAATAAAATCGATCCATAGATGTTTAGAGTATTTTTATCTCCAGCATAGGTTTTTTTACTCTGTTTTTACAAAGTTGCAATTACACCACAAATTTGTTTTATTCTACTAAATATTAGGCATCAGCATCTCCCTGTTATTAGTCTCCCTAAATGTCATTATAATGTAACGCCTACATTGTATCTTGATGGTATATAAGAACTTGAACCGGAAAAGAACAGCAAGGGTTAGTCTCCTAAACTTCTCAAGAAGACAAAAAAATAAAAAATAAAAAACTAAAAACTAAACAACAACAAAAACTACCGTTTTCATTTAGCTTCTGTTCATTTATCATTACTCAGGAAATTACCCAAAAAGTATTAATGTCCAGTTTGCATGTTTCGGGCACTATGCTAAGTGGTTAGCAATATAATCAGTCCTTAAGAATACGGACTCCCGGGGCGCCTGGGTGGCGCAGTCGGTTAAGCGTCCGACTTCAGCCAGGTCACGATCTCGCGGTCCGTGAGTTCGAGCCCCGCGTCAGGCTCTGGGCTGATGGCTCAGAGCCTGGAGCCTGTTTCCGATTCTGTGTCTCCCTCTCTCTCTGCCCCTCCCCCGTTCATGCTCTGTCTCTCTCTGTCCCAAAAATAAATAAACGTTGAAAAAATAAATAAATAAATAAATAAATAAAAAAAGAATACGGACTCCCCAAGACAAGAGGAAACATACTCCTTCGCCTTACCTGATTCTTTGCTATGGGTACCACTGTGCTTCAGCTCTGTTCTATGCAGATTAAATCAAATAATTACGTGAGTTATACTATGAGGCTAATTTCCAGTAGGGCAGGAGCGGTGAATGGGCAGCAGTAACAAGGACCCAGGCTCATTTGAGCTACAGTATAACTAAATCTGGCCTCAACACCCCTGCCCAGGGTGAGAGAAACAAGAGCCAGGGCACATCAGCTGCTTGCTGGCTTCCAGGTGAGGGACAGTGCTTCCCAGGCAGGCCTGGGACACCGCAGCTACCTTGGGTCTAGTCTGGGAAGCTGAATGGTCTTGTGAGGGGGTAATGCCATGGAATTATGGGGGTAATTCTGTGGAATTATTCCTGGACTAGTGGTTTAGCAGAACTGAGTTCTAGTCCTCTTTTTGGCCCAAGCGTAGAGAATGCATTTAACACACCGGAACCCTAGTGTGTTCACCCATTACACAAGGGTGGAGCTAGACATTCTCTAACAGCCCTTCCAGCTAGATAAATCTGTGATTTTACGATGTTATAAAAAGCAGGACTCACAGTCCCCGAAAGTACCAAACCCGACCATCTTACCACCTTTTCAAGCATGATTTCAAACACCAGGAATGAAGAAAAACCAGTTCCTTGCTGCTCTAGAAGTTGTGTATCTTCCAGTTCAGTTACTGAGCTATTCTGAGCTGTGATCAATCTTCAGTCTGGCTGGCAATGCCAAGGAGGCCGGGGTTGGGGGGTGGGAGGCTGAGACTGGATCTTCCTGAGGGACAATCAGTTGTGTTCTCTCCTATAGCCACAGGCTGACCACCTTCCCCAAGGACCCACAGAGGTTAGGGAGGGTCTGATCGGTTCAAATCTGCCTTTCAAACAGAGGAGTTCAAAGTATCTTTCTTTTTTTTAAGTTTATTTATTTTGAGAGAGAGAGAGCACACGCAGGGCAAGGGCAGAGAGAGAGAGAGAGAGAGAGACAGAGACAGAGACAGAGACAGAATCCCAAGCAGACTCCCAACTGGAAGCACAGAGCCCGATGTAGGACTCGAACCCACAAACCGTGAGATCATGACCTGAGCCGAAATCAAGAGTCGGATGCTTAACGGACTGAGCCACCCAGGAACCCCATAAATGACTGAAGGTGATTACACACTTTCATTATATTATATTCTCTGACAGTATGAAAACAAGAAGATCAATTCTTTTATTATTAAAATTTTCATTATTTTCTCAAAATGATTGAAGAATAATTTTTTAATAATTAGAGAATAGCTCATGCCATTTAAAGACTACTACCCCAATAAGTACAAAATATCCTATCAAACAATTTAGACACCTATTTATGAGATATAAAATTGATATACATCCAATAGATAAACAAACTTTGCACTTAATAATTGATTTGCATCTAATAATCACAATATATTCTTAAAATTACCTCTATTCTACTTACCTCTTGAAATCAAAGTCTATGATTTAAATTTTTTATTTTATTTTTTTATGTTTATTCAAACAGACAGAGTATGAGAGGGGGGAGGGCATAGAGAGAGGGAGACACAGAATCCGAAGCAGGCTCCAGGCTCTGAGCTGTCAGCACAGAGCCTGACATGCAACTGGAATCCATGAACCGTGAGATCATGACCCAAGCCACCCAGGCACCCCAAAGTCTATGATTTAAAAAGAAAAAAAGGGGGTACCTGAGTGGTTCAGTCAGTTGAGTGTCCGACTCTCAGTTTGGGCTTAGGTCATGATCCCAGGATCATGGGATAGAGCCCTGCATCAGGCTCCATGCTGAGTAAGGAGACTGCTTAAGATTTTCTCTCTCTCTCTCTCTCTCTCTCGATCTCCCCCTCTGCCTCTCTCCCCTACTCATACTGTCTCTCTCTCTCTAAAAAAATATACATAAATAAGTAATTTAAAAAGAAAAAAAGGAAGAGGGGCACCTGCGTGGCTCAGTTGGTTGAGCATCTGACTTCGGCTCAGGTCATGATTTCACAGTCCATGAGTTCGAGCCGCGCTTCAGGCTCTGTGCTGACAGCTCAGAGCCTGGAGCCTGCTTCGGATTCTGTGTCTACCTCTCTCTCTGCCCCTCCCCTGCTTGTGCTCTGTCTCTCTCTGTCTCAAAAATAAGTAAAAACATTAAAAAAAATTTTTTTAAAGAAAGAAAAAAAACGAAGAATATTCCATATAATGAACAAGTGGACAACAGAGTATGCATTCCACCCTGCCTTATAGGAATTATAGTCAATTATTCTTAACAAATAATAATAATAATAACAATAATAATAATTACTTATCTGAAGGTGATAAGGCCAAAAAGAAAACAAAGGGACCATCCACTCTCAATTACCCAAGCACACATATTCCTTTTGATGCATTAGTCAGAGTCCCATCCTTGGGCCAAGGACATTAAACAGACGTGGTACGTTTGTGTGTCCGCCAGTATGCATGCTTTTGTAGGCAGTGAGCCCACCCACAAGTGCACTTGGAATTTTGTTCGAGATGGAGGCAGGAGGAGTGTTAAAACTGCTTTCAGCCCGTGAAATGGCATCATCACCTATCTGTGCTAGTGCAAGGCAAGTGGTTATAGGGCTCAATCACTTGACTATAAAGCAACAGGATCCCATCCGTGTTGACACAGGGAAGGGGTGGGGCAGGTGCAATGAAGAAAATCAGCATCCAATCAACTTGCTTTTTCTAGGAACGTCATCCCTCAGCTTCAATTGAGTGTTCAATAGACGTTAAGCTGAATATCCCAAGTAAACGCATAGCGAGCTGCTACTGAACAGCTCCACTTCAATGGCACAGTGTTCAACATATTCAGAAAAGGACAGGTGACCCCACTGATGGCCACGAGGAGTTACAGGGTCCAGAATTAACTTCCTGCTGAAAGGGATTTTTCAATATGGGAAACAATTATTTTGAGACCGCAACAGCAGGGCAAGAGTGTCCCCCTCCTGAGAAAAGAAACAAGCAAGGGGAGCCTCGTGAGTGCCAGGGTTTTCTAGCTGGAGACACGTACAGACCTTAGCACTCCAAGGGGAACACCAAATAATAGAGCCCGGGGAACAGCAAATAGAGCCCGGCAACCTCACTGAGGGTAGCATTCAGCAAGGCGCAGGTGGCTGGCTAGAGCAGAGATGGAAGCGGAGTTGGGGAGAGAAAGAAGATGAGCCTCCCCCAACCCCACCGTGAGCTCTGCGGGTTGAATGGCCCTTCAGAGCTGTATAAGCTGGGCCTGGATGGTCTTCAGGGTCCCACCTCATCAGTCACTGGATGTGAAACCCCCCCCATCCCACCCCCACCCAGCCAAATTGGTAAGTGCTATATATACATTCCAGAACCACCATACGCTGAAACTAACGCCTGACACATCTAAAGCTAAAAGGGTCCAATGGCGAAAACATGTCTTTCCCATCTCTTTCCCTAGAAGGTACAAGTGAAGAATGAAATAGACAAAGGCAACAGATTTGAAAACAAACAAGAATACAAATATCTACAAAACTAAGTAGCCAATTCTTGAATAAAATGGGTTATAATCCCTCCTATATCACACATGTTCAAATAAATTTTGCCCTTTTCTGTGTTTATTGAAACTGAATTTAGCTATGATAATGATTCAGATCATTATTATAAAATGGAATAAAATAGCCACACAAAGCAAAGCTCATTCCAAATATCAAAGGCCAAAAACTGCTCACAAAGATTCATGTATAAATGGAATTCATGGAATGCAGATAATTCCTGAAGCTTGACTCATAAGACTAAACATGGTTGAAAAGACAAGGTCACAATAAATGTCTACCCACAGTCAATATAGTTACTCCCTGTATACATTTACTCACTGCATATAATTCTGTTTAAAAAAAAAAAAAAAAAATAGAGGGGCGCCTGGGTGGCTCAGTCGGTTAGGCATCCGACTTCAGCTCAGGTCACGATCTCGCGGTCCGTGAGTTCGAGCCCCGCGTCGGGCTCTGGGCTGATGGCTCAGAGCCTGGAGCCTGCTTCGGATTCTGTGTCTCCCTCTCTCTTTGCCCCTCCCCCGTTCATGCTCTGTGTCTGTCTCAAAAATAAATAAACGTTAAAAAAAAAAATTAAAAAAAAATAATAAAAAAAATAGAAGGCTATACAAAAGAAGTGATAATTAATCAGAATTACGTTCAGACCAATTGTTTCTTATTTGTAACCTTTATGCTGTAATAAAAATTAGAGTGAAGAAGTGCATACTTGGCACTGAATTTTTAAAAATAAAAGAAGGGGCACCAGGGGCGCCTGGGCGGCTCAGTCGGGTAAGTGTCCGACTTTGGCTCAGGTCATGATCTCACAGCTTTGAGTTCGAGCCCCGCGACGGGCTCTGTGCTGACAGCTTAGAGCCTGGAGCCTGCTTCGGATTCTGTGTTTCCTGCTCTCTCTGCCCCTCCCTTACTCATGCTCTTCTCTCTTTAAAAATGAATAATGTTAAAAAAAATTTTTTTTAAAAGAAGGGGCACCTGGGTGGCTCAGTCGGTTAAGCATCTGACTCGGTTTTGACTCAGGTCATGATCTCAGTTTCATGAGTTCGAGCCCCACATCAAGCTCTATGCTGACGGTGCAGAGGCTGCTTGGGATTCTCTGGCTCCCTTTCTCCCTGCCCCTCCCCCACTCACACTGTCTCTGTCCTCAAAATAAATAAATAAACTTTAAACATTTCTTTAAGAATAGGGGTGCCTAGGTGGCTCAATCGGTTAGGTGTCTGACTTCGGCTCAGGTCACTATCTCACAGTTCATGAGTTCAAGCCCCACACAGGGCTTGCTGCTGTCTGCACAGAGCCCACTTTGGATCCTCCGTCCCTCTCCCTCTCTCTGTCCTTCCCCAGCTCACTGTTTCTCTCTCAAAATAAATAGACTTTTAAAAAAGACTTTAAAAGTAAGATAATAAAGAAAAACTAAGCATATTTACCAATAAATAATACCTAATTCATGACAAAATACAGGGCTTACAATGCAGTATGCATTTTATGTACACATGTCATTTAAACATCATGAAACATCTCTGACACGGATACTAATATCTCAGTTTCCAGATGACGAGGGCTCCCTGCCCAAGTGGCTCAGCCTGTGTGCTGGGTCTCAGAGCCACATCTATCTCACTCCTGGATCCACACTGCCAATCTCTACTTCATATAATCCCAAAATAAGATAGTCAGTATAAGTAAACACCTCAAGTAATTATATAATTTACTCTTTTAATAACATTTGTTTTGCATCAGTGGTGACGGAAATTCCTTGACCCGCTAAATACAGTATCTGGAAATATGATGTAGGTTTTCTTTGGTAACTTAAATCATCATTTTTTATTTTTTTTAATGTTTATTTATTCTTGAGACAGAGACAGAGAGTGAGCAAGGGAGGGGCAGAGAGAGAAAGGGAGACAGAATCCGAAGCAGGCTCCAGGCTCTGAGCTGTCAACACAGACCCCGACCCAGGGCTCGAACTCACAAACCGTGAGATCACGAGCTGAGCCAAAGTCGGACACTTCACTGACTGAGCCACCAGGCGCCCCAATCATCATTGTTAATTACTGTCCTTATCTCTAATTAAAACCATGTATGGGATTTTTTGTCGCTCCTCACTGAATTCATCCCAAGGAGGACATTATTCAAGCTGACACTTTTCAGGATGCACAAAGAGCTAACAGCTTCTTGTCTCGGCTCTGCCACAAACCCAGGCCATGACCATGAGCAGCCCCCTGACACTCCCCGAGCTTCCTTCCTCTGCTCTAACACAGGGACCCATGGCTCCACCTGCCTCCCAGAGCTCGCCAAACGGCTCAAGTGAAAGAAGACAAACACAATCGAGAAACTGAAAACCGCAACAGGATTGCAGGCTTTATTATTTCCCTTCAAAGAAATGCTTGGATTTGAAACTCTTCCTCTCAGGTGTTATTTTAAAGAGGAATGAAATTCACATACAGCTAACGTCTCCACCATTCAACAGCAGTTTGTCAGACTGGCCGGTCAGAAGCACGTTACAGTCTCCAACGACAAACATCAGGAATTGTGCCTTTTGTTCTGATGGCTTCCGCAAGGCCACAGCACTGAAAGCTGTGACAAGTTTGTGTTTCCTGGAGTGGTGTGAATAGGCAGGATCTTCACCACTGGACAACTCTGCACAAAACACCACAACAGGCTCTGGGATGTGGTAGATTAAATTCATTAAGAGAGGAATTAATCTGGATGGACTTTTTCCATTCCTTTAGAAGTAATTTGTGTTCTATCTCTGATGCAAAGGATCAACTTCTTCTATAGCAATATCCCACAGAGTAACCCAAGACAAGAAACAATCCTGTGAACAGCTTCAAAGGTAACTGGAAGATATAAAGTTTCCTCTAAAAAACAAACCAAGTTCTGACACATATGAACAGACAGTTCACATAAGAGGAAATTCAAAGACTAAATAAACACATGCAAAAAGTCCACCTTCCCTAGCAGACAAAGAAATTGATCTACGTCTACACTATCCACACAATAACCATTTTGGAAGTCAATTTGGTAACATATAGCTTGAGTCATAAAAATGCTCACGAAATTTGACTCCGTAATCTCACTCCTGGGAATTTATCTTAAGAAGTAATTAGTGGGGTGCCTGGGTGGCTAAATCGGTTAAGCGTCCTACTTCGGCTCAGGTCATGATCTCATGGTTCGTGAATTCGAGTCCCCCATCGGGCTCTATGCTGACAGCTCAGAGCCTGGAGCCTGCTTTGGATTCTGTGTCTCCCTCTCTCTGTCCTTTCCCCGCTCACACTGTCTCTGTCTCTCAAAAAAGGAATAAGTGTTAAAAAAAAAAAAAAAAATTCTCCCTCTTCCTCTGCCCCTCCCCTGGTCGCTTGTGCACCACTCTCTCTCTCTCAAAAGAAATTTTTTAAAAAAGTAGTAACTAGTTAGAAACAACAAAGAGATATACAAATATGAATACACATATACATAGAGATCCTCAACATCGAAATGCTTTGCAAAATTCGGCATATCAATGTAAAAATGTTTTTAATCAAAACAAAAGCAATCATTATAAAGCCTATGAAAACTATTAAATAAGAAAATGCTAAGATAAACAGAATACAATTGTTTAATAGGAGTATAACCATACAAATGTGTATACATGTGGATAAAAAGGAAAAGTGCAAAAATAAAAACTGTTGTGTTAAAGTGATTATCACTTAAAAAGTTCTCATTCAAGGGGCAACTGGGTGGCTCAGTCAGTTGAGCATCCAACTCTTGATTTTGACTTAGGTCATGATCTTGATTCTGCAGTAGTGAAATGGAGCCCTATGTCAGGATCTGTGCTGAGGATAGAGCTTGCTTACTATTCTCTCTCTCTCTCTCTCTCTCTCTTTCAATAAATAAAGAAATAAATGCTCTTTCAAAATCTTTAAGTGGGATGCCTAACAGGCTCAGTCAGTGGAGCATGCGACTCTTGATCTGGGGGTCATGAGTTCAAGCCCCACATGGGGTGGTGAGATTACTTAAAAATAAAATCTTTTTTAAAATATTTAAGCATTATTAAGCTATCTTGCCTTCTAAAAGAAAAATATGGGGGCGCCTGGGTAGCTCAGTCAGTTAAGCATCCAACTTTGACTCAGGTCATGATCTCACGGTCTGTGGGTTCGAGCCCCGCATCGGGCTCTGTGTGGACAGCTCAGAGCCTGAAGCCTGCTTTGGATTCTGTGACTCCCTCTCTCTGCCCCTCCCTGGCTCATGTTCTGTCTGTCTCTGTCTCTCAAAAATAAATACACATTTAAAAATTTTTAAAAATAAATAAAAAATATGTAACTCACGTCATTATTTTAAAACCACTTAAAGTCAACCTTTACCATATGCCTTCCATCAACTGAAATAAAATACATAAAATTTAGAAGGTTACCTATAAAATAAGAAACAATCAGAAAATAGCCCCTTCAGATGTGATTTGTGGTTAATAAAAAAATAGTAATAAGTCTAAATCCTTTCAGTGCCCCTGTGATGTCCATCACAGAATCCCCACAATAACTTTTGTTAGTTTGAATTCTCTTTGCTTTTTCAGACTTACTGAAGAATTTAATTTTGTGGTCCTTGTAAAATATATTATCTGCGGTGTACTAAAGGGAAAACACGGAAATATTTGTATCTTCTGTTGCTCATTTATCCGAATACATTTCAAGTTTCTCCTTTGTCTCAGGCTCTGGAAGATGAACTTGGGAAGCCCCTTCGTTTCTGAGTGGCTACATATTACCACTCTCCCTTTTCTCCCTGAATGCAATTAACAGTCTATGTCAAATTGGCTTTTCCACCTTCCCAGCTTCCTCTCTAAGATACACTAGCTCCCTGGGGAGCCTTTCTTGGAAGAAGTGAAAACTGACAGACTATTCACGATAACCATCAGAATTCAGGGCAGGGAAGGACCCTTTGAGGGCTCCAGCTGCCCCTCACAAGGATTTGCAGCCTAGATCTGGGGGCTCTACTGGTGTCCTTCCTCTACTCATCAGCGTTTGCTGGGGCTAACTCTGGGGCAGGTGCCCTCTCAACTGCAGACGTGAATTTTTAGGGTTGCTGGGTCTCCTTTCCCTGCCTAACATAGGACACATATTTGCAACAAAGAACAGATTTTGAGGTTAATCTTCTGATGAAACTAACATGAAGGGAAGCTTCTTGATCACTTTTATTATTGAGACAAATTAACCCTACCTCCGTTTTTCTCGTTACACTCTTCTTGGTTTATGAGGCAATAGGACTCTTTAAACTCCCTTAGCGTTTTGCTGGTACAGAGAACAGACTTCTCTGACATACATTCCTTCCCTTGATGGAAAGACAAGGTCATTCTTTCTCCCACTTTATTACTTCTATATATCAAAGATCCAAGGGTTCCCTTGGAAGACTCTCAACCTCCCTGGTCTGAAATCAGGGGCTTCTATTGCTCCTGGATGTAACAGCGCCCTCCATAGCCTATGCGCCAGCCCTCCTACCTATCCTTGTCTGTAGACAAAAGGCCTTCTTTCTTAGGTACATTACCCCCAAATCAAGGGTTCAGTTATTATCTGCATATTATCACCTTCATGAATCCATCAATTCCCTCTGTCCCTATGAAAAGAAGATTCCCCAAGGATTTGAGGTGTTTTACGCTATTAAAAGAACCAGCAACGTGTGCTGAGCAAACGAAATAAACTGCATTTTTAAGTGCTTGGGACAGGATTATGACTAAACATTCTTGATTGCTGCTTTAAAAAAAAAAAAAAAAAAAGAGCTTCAGGGGTGCCTGGGTGGCCCAGTGGGTTAAGCATCCGACTCTTGATTTCAGCCCAGGTCATGACCTCACAGGATTGTGAGTTCGAGCCCCACATTGGGCTCCACACTGACAGTGCAGAGTGTTTGAGATTCATTCTCTCTCTCTCCCTCTCTTTCTGCCCCTCCCCTGCTCATGTTCTCTCTTTCTTGCTCAAAATAAGTAGACTTAAAAAAAAAAAAAAAAAAAAAAAGGAGCTTGCAGCAGAAGTTGAAAGGACAGAAATCCAGAGAGAACAGGTATCAGCAAATCATTATCTTGATTCCTGTGTGGCCCCAAATATAAGAGGTGTTAACCAACCTTCCCCCCCACCTCCCCACCTCGGGAGGTAAGGACGTGCACCGCAGGCCTGTTACTGGGGCCGCTGGCCTCACTGGGTGGTGTGGAGGGTATCAGGTGCAGACCAATGAGATCCAGACACACCAGCCCCACAGGGCAGAGTCACACTCAAGTTCCCACATGTGCCCCTTCATTTTCAGCCACCCACTCACCACCCAGAGAAGACCATGTATGCCAAATCAGATGGCCCAGCCTGTAGACTGCAAAAAAAAAAAAAAAAAAAAAACCCACGCCTTGAGACACTCAGTCATAAAATGACATGAGAAACAGGGGTGGGGGAAAGGCAGGGGAGGGTCGGGAGGGGGTAGACACAGAGCATAAGAAAACAAAGGAATAAACACACAGGAAAACGTGGATACATTCATTATGAAAAATAGAATGGCCTCTATGATCCCAAACACCGTTGGTAAAATATCCAGCTGTACGTACTGGCTTTTTGACCATCCCGTGATCAGCCCAGAAAATCAGAGCTGTGATAGTTAGAATGAGGGTAGATCTTCCAAAGAGTCCTGTAGTTCTATTTCTTTTTTTTTTTTTTAATTTTTTTTTCAATGTTTATTTATTTTTGGGACAGAGAGAGACAGAGCATGAACGGGGGAGGGGCAGAGAAAGAGGGAGACACAGAATCGGAAACAGGCTCCAGGCTCCGAGCCATCAGCCCAGAGCCTGACGCGGGGCTCGAACTCCCGGACCGCGAGATCGTGACCTGGCTGAAGTCGGATGCTTAACCGACTGCGCCACCCAGGCGCCCCTGTAGTTCTATTTCAATTACAGTATTCAAATATGAAAATTACAATGGTTCTTCTTCTTTCTACTCCCATAGTTTCCTTAGTCTCTATTAAGGCAAAATGTGAATGCAGTCTACCAAACCCACAGCTTCTCGGCAAGACTGGAAACTCTCAGAAACCTCCTGCTTATGCAAATCCTTCCCCCCAAAATCCTCCTGCTAAACTTTTGACCTATTGTGTCTAACCTTCCCAATTTTTGGCCGTGAGTGGTAATAAACTTAAAAAGTGAGGTTTCGATCACGAATCATAGTTCCTATTGTGACTGAAGTTTAAGTTATAGACTTCCCAGTTTTTTTTTTTTCTTTTTCAAGTGGCAAGGGCCTGCTATTTTTACATATGAAAACAGTGATGTGCCTCTTTTCTCTCCCTGAGGGCTTCCCATCATCTATTTATAGGACTGGAAGTTTTCCAAGCCCAGACATAATTCACTGTGCCATTTTCGGTGACTGGCAATTTTGGTTTTGTTTTTCTCTTATCCCAAGGGAAAATCAATTGCCCGGCAAATTCATGTATCCCGCACCCTTTCACCCTTAGAGATCAGCGATCAGAACTGATTTTGGTGTCAAAGCGATGGATTTCTGGCTCTGAGCCGATGTTTATCCTCGATAACAGGTTTGTTGGACAAGTAACGGACGGGCCATCCAGAGGCAGCGAGCGGTTCGACCCCGTTTATGATAAAGCTTCCACTCACTCACTGGGAGGCCCTGAACTGTATTATCTCGCTCTCTCTGACCATAAAAAACAACTACCAAAGCAGCCGACAGAAACGTATTTTGTTGGTGTTTGAAAATAAGAAGTAATTCAAATATAATGGTATCCACGACTGCAATTACATTAGCTTTAGGCAACCGACCGGATCCATAGCCACCAAATGCATAACTGTCCCCTCATAAAACACAGCCCCAGCACACACTGGAATAGGAACCAACAAAAGAACACGTTGTAGGGGAACTGCCATTGAGGTGCATTTCCCTGAAGCCCCCCGTAATCAGTACACAAGCAAGGGCGGCCAGATCCTCTTGAGAACCAACAGCACAAGGACTTGGGGAAATCTCTTATCCAGGTTCCCAGCAGGGTCCTCAGGACTCCAAGAGGATCCTGGCATCGAGGCTGTGGGAAGAACCCCAGAGATTTGAATGAAATCAGGCCTTGCTCTACTCTAAGTCGTTAGGGGCTCAGGATCTACCCAAAAGGTACCCACACTTGGAGAACTGGGAAAGTCCAGACCCCTGTGTGAACCCTTATCAAATCTTACGGGAGAAAAGGAAGAAAGGACACTCAAAAAATGAGATGTCTTTTTTTTTTTTTTTTTTTAAGTAGGCTTCATGTCCAGTGTGGAGCCCAATGCAGCGCTTGAACTCACAACCCTGAGATCAAGACTTGAGCTGAGATCAACAGTCGAAAACTTGGGGCGCGTGGGCGGCTCAGTCAGTTAAGCGTCTGACTTTGGCTCAGGTTATGATCTCGCTGTTTGTGAGAGTTTGAGCCCCACGTGGGGCTCTGTGCTGACAGCTCAGAACCTGGAGCCTGCCTTGGATTCTGTGTGTGTCCCTCTCTCTCTGCCCCTCCCTCACTCTCTCTCTCTCTCAAAAATAAATAAACATTAAAAAAAAAAAAAAGTCAAACACTTAACCAACTAAGCCACCCAGGTGTCCCCCCAAAAATGAGATATTTTAGATTTCTAAGGCCAACCCGTAGCAAATTCTTGGGATCAGCTTAAGAAAAATACAGGACCCTCAGGTCCATCATAGTCTGAACCAGAATCATCGGGATGATCCTGGTCCACAGACCTCCCTGCGTCACAGCAAAGCCAAACAGAGAGATCTTCTAAGATACACCCCTTGCGACAGGCACTTTGGCCAGAAGTCCTCTTCCGTCCCGAGGCTTCTGGCGCAGTCTGGGAGCTGTGGAACCCTGGAGAGGCTATCAGCCATCTCTTCCACCTCGGCAGCCAAGCATCACCTTGGCGACACCCTGTTAGCTCCTCAAACACACCTGCTTAAAGATTCATGCCAAAAAAACAGAAAAAACTATTTACTGTAAATGTTAATATTTTGAAAGTTTTGTTTGCTAGTGTTTAAAATGTGAGGTTTCGGGGCATCTGGGTGGCTCAGTCGGCCGAGCGTCCAACTTCGGCTCAGGTCATGATCTCACGGTCTGTGAGCTCGAGCCCCGAGTCGGGCTCTGTGCCGACAGCTCAGAACCTGGAGCCTGTTTCGGATTCTGTGTCTCCTTCTCTCTCTGACCCTCCCTCGTTCACGCTCTGTCTCTGTCTCAAAAAAGTAAATAAACATTAAAAAAAATTTTTTTTTAAATGTGAGGCTTCCCCCACCCCCTCCCACCATGTTCTGGCTGCAATTGCTGAGTATTTCTTAACTCACTCAATTTTTTTTTTTTCTATTCTGTTAGTCTAAATCAATCAAAGTACTTTCACTTCACCAATCCCTTTGTGCAACGTCCCATAAAGGTCTGTGATTCCACAAAAGCGGGCAACAGCTTGAGTGCACTGGTCCAGTAACATCAGTGTACCTCCTCCGTTTCAAGCTCAACTTCCCATTAGAAAAAGGAAGTGATAGGGTTGGAAGACAGCCCTAAAATGCTGTCATTGTTATTGTGCACCTTTAAATAGACTTTGTATCTGTAAAGGGTTTTGGTTCTGGTCACAAAGATCTTGTAGGAAGGTCTGTGCCATTAGGCCCATCTTTGATTTTTATCTACATCGCACGCGACGTTGTTACTACAAACTGGGACTAATAAAGTGAAAACTAGCCCCCCAAAAGGAAATCATAATTCTTTCAAAATCAAAGCCTTGAAAAGGTTCTTTCTATTCCTGTGTTCATGAAGATAAAAATTAACCCAGATGACACCGTCCGGAGAACTCTGCCTGTCGGCCAGTTTTAACACCACGACCTTTGTACTAACAATGTTTCTTTAAACACTGTTCTCCTTTGACATTTTTTTTATCTTCTATTTCATTACATCAATTTTATATGACAAGACCTGCAAGGAAGAGGAAATTTTCAGAACAACTATGGTATTTAAGCAATATTTTGCTTAATTTTGACCAAGCAAATAGAGAAAGCTGAAACTAGAACACAGCTTGTTTTCAAAATGTTCATATATCGCTAATTCTTTCAGCAAGATTTTTGTTTTCACTTTGGGATTACCCGCTTCAAGTCCATGGTTTTTGTTTCTTAAAAAAGCAGTTACGGAAAATGGGCTGAAAATATTTTCTGCCTCTAAAAATAGACATCTTTGTTTTGAACAACATTCTGAACTTTAAAGTTCCGGCTATTCCCAAAACAGAAGAGACAGTTAATCAGCAATTTTTAAGAGAAGAGAGCTCAGGCAGGTTTCAGAAATTCTTCCAGGAACCCCCTGGCCGCCTGTCCTCTGTCCACAACATCCAGCAAATTACAGTACTTTGTTAGCTCGAAACAACAAAAGAGACGTACAGCAGGGAGGGTGGGAGTGAGGCGGTGCAGAGGTGGAGGGCGGAGCTTATGGGGGATCTGTTCTACTAATAAGGCGGGGGAGCTACGTGATGCTCCAGGAAAAGGCAACCTCTATTACTAAGTACTTTTACATGTTTATGTCCTTTTGTGCAACAAAAAGTAGGTTAAAAAAAAACTGAAATGAACAAAATGTTAGATGCTCCGAAGGATGGCAGGTGATGTGTAAGTAAAAAGAAATAAGGAAAGGAGGAAACCAAGTAAGCCAGGAAAGCAGAATGAACAGGAAGATTATACTTCCCAAGCCAACGAAAGGTTTAACTGTCCTAATCCAAGTGCTTAAGATCCTTGAAAACAATAACCTTCCAGAGAGCAGATAGAAGTAGTCGACAAAAGAAAAGAGGGGCGAGCATGTCAAGTCGGCACCATTCACTGGGGGACAAAAGAGAGAGAGAGAACCAAAATCATGAACAACCCAGATAGTTTAAATAGATAACGTTCTAGAAAGAAATTCCTAAACTACGGCCTCAATCCCCCCAATTCACTTTATAGTTTCCTTTATATTCTGTGGCCCCTCTGTGGTTCACTAAGTGAACTAAGTGGTGCCATCCATTATCCTGCTTTATTTAGTAAAGGAAAAAATAAGAATTTTATCCTTTCTCATGAAGGCTTTCCTCCCACATTTTAGAGTATAATGAGGTTCACCTGCATGACCATGTAAATATGGGGAAATAAAATCAATCGTCATAATCAAGAATGTTAAGACTGTGCCAAATCCATTTCACATAAAGGAATATGTTCATTATCTACAAACACAGGCATATTAACACTCAGACAATTCCATGGGTGTACTTGACATCAATCTGATAAGGGGATATTGAAAAACCCTTTTCAAATGGGTCCAATAATATTGGAAAGGCAAAGCTATGCTAGGTTTTATGTAGCTTAAGGAGAGATGTTAATGTTATTTGTTTATTAAATAATAGTTTCCAAAAAACACAAAAATATTATACTCACAAAACAATAAGGAAAAGACAAACAACCTAACAGGAAAATAAGCAAATGATAGGAACGGTGAGTCCTGAAAAAGGATTTTAAAAAACTAAATATCCAAAAATAAGTGAATGGATAAACTGTGACATATTCATGCAACAGAATATTAAACAATGAAAATGAATAAGTCAGAATCACACATATCAATATGGACATAGCCCACAAACGTAAAGTTGAGGGGGAAAAAAACAACTTGCGGGAGAATGCATACAGAATGGTGCCACCTATGTGCGATCTCAAAAAAATATTGCTTAGGAGGGACGCCTGGCTGGTTCCATGGGTAGAGCATGTGACTTTTGATCAGGGTCCTGAGTTCAAGCCCCACATTGGGTGAGCTTCCATTCAAAAAACAAAAATGCTTAGGAGCCCATGATATTTAGCTAGTACACTTTGGCAGGGCTGATCTGTGGTTTATGGCCAGCATCCAACACGAGTGGCAATGTCCACACACTATCGGTTGTGAAATACTTTGAAAATCACCCTTAACATTCGTAGGCAGCAAAATTGTAACGAAATGAATCCCAAACTCACCTCTGAGGAGGAAGGGGTCACAACCAGGTTAGCAATATTTTGTCTCTCTCCTAAGTAAGATGCTAAAGCACGTAAATACTTACCGTCAGATGATTGATAGCACTTCATAGGTCTTAAATAATATATAACAATGTAAATATACATACGCCTACATAGGACAGCAAGAGCTTGGAGCCAGACATCTGGAGACAGCAGTTTTATTCTTGTTCTATCAATTACCTGTGGGACCGTGCTGTCCCTGAATCTTGGCTCCCCTTCAGTGAAATAAGAGGACTGGGTAGCATTCAGCTCTAAAATGCTAAACTGAATTCAACACGATGGCTGTGGATGTCTCTGCACTCTAACAAAACAGCCCACACTACTGCCTCTGTGCAAGTGGTATAAATTATGAGACAAGACTTAACTCCTTATGGATGGCACATACACATTTTAAAGTTACCGCAGGAATGATTTTTTTTTTAACATTTATTTAGTTTTGAAAGACAGAGAGAGGCAGAGCACGAGCAGGGGAGGGGAAAGGGGAGGGGGAGAGAGAGAGACAGACAGAATCCGAAGGAGGTTCCAGGCTCTGAGCTGTTTGTTAGCGCAGAGCCTGACTCGGGGCCGAACTCACGAACCGCAAGACCATGATCTGAGCCGGTCGGACACTCAACCAACTGAGCCACCCAGGCGCCCCACTGCAGGAATGATTCTTAATCCCATCACCCTCTGTCCTTTGCTGTCGTTGGTGACGATCGTAGACCCCTAAGAGCTGGCTGGCTAGGTCTAGGAGGGGAAAGCAAGGATTATCAGTAAAGATCGATCCAGAATAAAACATACTTTGTATCTGGTTGTGCTTATAGGTTATTTTACATGATCATGATACTCCTAAGGTGGGGAAAACTGAGACCCTTAGCGTTAATGATTTATTCAAGGACATACAACTGTCAGGGATAAACCCAGGATTAGAATTTATAAATGGTATCTTAGAAATGATACTGTTTTCACTCAATTTTTGATCTCTCCTATGACAGACCATTATTTCATATACCACCAAGACTCATCGTAGAGGAAAGGGTTCCCCTGTAGTTCCTACAGTCCAACTATATTTAATAATTTACCAAGACTTGCACAGTGACAAAGCAAATAAATGAGCAAATCCTTAAATCACTTGGGAAAACATTGTAGATTTTTTTACATTTTTTTAATGTTTATTTATTTTTGAAAGAGAGAGAGACAGAGTGGGAGCAGGGGAGGGGCAGAGAGCAAGAGGGAGACACAGAATCCAAAGCAGGCTCCAGGCTCTGAGCTGTCAGCACAGAGCCTGACACGGGGCTCAAACCCACGAACTGTGAGATCATGACCTGAGCCAAAGTCAGACGCTTAACCAACTGAGCCACTCAGGTGCCCCAAACATTGTAGATTTCAGTAAGTAGATCACAGATTCTAGTATATAAAATTTTAAGAAAGCGCTATGACTTTTAAAAAATGACATTTCTTCTAACCACTTTAGATTATGATTTTCATACTAGAATTTTGAGGAAACTGTCCTAGGGGAATTTTTAACAAATTCAAACCTCCCCCAAAATAGAGCTCCTTTATCTTCTTTTTGAGTTCGTGTTTCTCCTTAACTCTTCACTTCCAAAGAACCCTTCATTACTGGGCAATTGTGCTGATGAACAGGGAGTTCTAACTAAATACTTGACACCCAATCTTACCCAACCAATAAGTCTTAGCATTCTGACTGGCTAGTGGTAAAGTAGCCATGGGAAAAACAAAAACAAAAAACAACACATACACACACACACACACACACACACACACACACACACACACACACACACACACACCACAGCTGAAAATTAACTGCTGTGTGATTTAGAAGTTGTTTTTTCTAGGGTGCCAGCCAGCAGTGCAACTCTTTAGCAGGTATTCATTTGTTAAAAAGTTGCTGAAGCAAGCAACTAAGGAAACAGAGGGTGTCTGAAAAACAGATTTGGTTTCTGAAATAGCAGAACTTCAAACTGTGAGACCCTTCCCTCCTCCAAGCTTCCCTTGTGACTTGCTAGAGAGCTTGCAAACTAGTTTCCTTTTCACTTCTAAACATTTCAGAAGTTTCTCACCTGAAGAGAAACAACCAGATTTGAGTTTTCCCTAAAGATACATATTTGCCAATTTTGTGGACACAATTTTCCAATCTGATCTGAGGTCACATCATTTCAAGGAAAGAATAGAATGAACTTCTGTGTATACTAAATTATCTTTGTTGTTACTTATAACATGTGCGATGACGCTATTAGAAATTTGTCCAGCTTTGGGGCCCCTGGGTGGCGCAGTCGGCTAAGCGTCCGACTTCAGCCAGGTCACGATCTCGCGGTCCGTGAGTTCGAGCCCCGCGTCGGGCTCTGGGCTGATGGCTCAGAGCCTGGAGCTTGCTTCCGATTCTGTGTCTCCCTCTCTCTCTGCCCCTCCCCCGTTCATGCTCTGTCTCTCTCTGTCCCAAAAATAAATAAATGTTGAAAAAAAAAAATTAAAAAAAAAAAAAAAAAAAAGAAATTTGTCCAGCTTTAAAAAACAAAACAAAGCAAAATGAAACTTGGGGCACCAAGGTGGCTCAGTCGGTTAAGCATTAGACTTGATCTCAGCTCTGGTCTTGATCTCAGAGTCTTGAGTTCAAGCCCTGCTTTGGACTCCACACTGGCCATGGAGCCTACTTAAACAAACAAACAAACACCCTAATTCTAGTTCTGAGATCACTTTTTCTTTTTCTTTTTTTAAGATTTTATTTTTAAGTAATCTCTACACCCTATGTGGAGCCTGAATTTACAACCCCAAGATCAAGAGTCACATGCTCTACTCACTGAGCCAGCCAGGTGCCCCTGAGATCACATTTTCTTTAGTATATCTTTTAATTCATTAAAATATTTAGAAATTATGTATTTCTCTGTGAAAATAAATTTGCTAAAACATAAATAATTCTTCTGACCCTTTACCTCCATAACTCGGATTACTAAAATTACAAAATTTTCTTTTCATGGGATCTCAGGTTACATTTTGAGATTTCTAAGAAATATTTTTTTGTTCTCTCCAAGCCTTCTCCATGGAAATATCCCTGACCTGTTCCCCTAAAACACACAGAACATAAAACACCCTCAAAAAGAAACACCATCTAAGTCGTTTCCTCCTCATCGGTGAACAATTAGAACACTCCCCCCAAAATGTTTCTTATCTTTCTAATGATATTTTCTTGGGTGTACCAGAACTGGAAATACCAACAGATCTTGAGAAGACCACTAAGGCAATACAAAGTCTCTGTGTAATCCTTCGGTGGAAGCTTCTCCAATTTCCTTAGTTGGGAAGCTGACCACCTAAGAGAGGCACTGAGATTTCTACCTGTTTGAAAAGATATCTCAATCTCACTATTTGCCCATTCCTGCTGACAATTTTCAGTGCTATAAAAGTGAAATAGCAGTGGGGTCCCTGGGTGGCTCAGTCATTTGAGGGTCTGACTCTTGATTTCGTTTCAGGTCACGATCTCACAGTTCATGAGTTCGAGCCCCGTGTCAGGCTCTGGGCTATTAGCACAGAGATGGAATATTATCTCTCTCTCTCTCTCTCTCTCTCTCTCCCCCTCCTACTCTGCCTCCCTCTCTCTGACTCTCCCCCCCACTGGTGCTCAATGTCTCTCTCAAAATAAATAAATAAACTTAAAAGGAAAAAAAAACAAAAACAAAAAAACATGAGCAGAGCCTTCCCCTTTGTTATAGCTTGAAAGTAAGACCAGGAGGGGCGCCTGGGTGGCGCAGTCGGTTAAGCGTCCGACTTCAGCCAGGTCACGATCTCGCGGTCCGGGAGTTCGAGCCCCGCGTCAGGCTCTGGGCTGATGGCTCGGAGCCTGGAGCCTGTTTCTGATTCTGTGTCTCCCTCTCTCTCTGCCCCTCCCCCGTTCATGCTCTGTCTCTCTCTGTCCCAAAAAAAATAAAAAAAATTAAAAAAAAATTTAAAAAAATTAAAAAAAAAAAAAAAAGAAAGTAAGACCAGGTGAATTCTTACACAGGCGGCCAAAATTGTAGATTCTTTTTGGTACTAACGGTAAAACAGTAATAATAGTTAATATTTATTTAGTACTTAATTTACGGCAGATACATGTACCATCTCTTTAATCCTCACAAGTCCATAAGACAAACACGATCTACCCCACTTAGGAAAACAGAGAAGGAAAGTAACTTGCTCAAGATCATCAGCAAGCCACTGGCCAGGCTTGCTGCGGGATCCAAACTCTGTCCTTAAAAGAAACTTCCTAACGGGCAAGATATAGCTAACGTACTGACTTATCCCATGATTCTGTTAGAGAGATTTGCCAGAGCGCATCTATCTGAGAATTCAACAGAGGAAGTAATTAACAGATCAATCCAGTGACTGAACTAAAATGGACCTTTGCTGGTTTCAATTCTCAGCTCTTCCTGCCCTTTCTCCTCTTTAAAATAAATAAATAAATAAGACGAAGCATGTTTTTTTGCCCACTGTTGCAGCTAACTGGCAAACTTGTGTAATAAATTAACTAACAGAACTGGTTTAGCAACAAATGAGATCAAGGTCTCTAAATTCCAATCACAGGTACATCACTGATTTGAAAGAGGATCCACTAGCATTTAACTTAAGTTAAATTTCATGACAAAAGGCTTTCAGAACACAGTATAAAGAACTCCTATTTATGAAATCTCAGTAATAAACCCTGATACCAAATATTGAAGTGACAAAGGAAAAGCACAAACTCTAGCGACTCTGCTTAATCACTGCCAGGGTTCCAAGTGTTCAGAAAGACTCAAATGGTATAAACATAAGATTGTCCACAGTGGTGATCTCTAGGGACAGGGACTGCAGGAATGGAAAGTGAAAATAGCATGAGGAAGAGCTTTTGCTTTTTAATATTTGTGTTGTTGGATTTTTGTTAAGAACACAGACACACACACACACAAAATATGTAAAGAAATGCACAAAGTCTTACCAGACTTAATGTTTAATCTGCATCCACGAGCCTGACATTGAGAGAACACATTTCATCACCTGACACAGGGGTAACATTAAGACTATCATTCTCTCTGCTCCTCTCCAACCCAACTAAAGCAAGACTCGTTTTATAAAGTGTTCATTCACCCTTTCCTACCCAAATGTTTCCATTTCATCAGAAGCAAGAGGGAAAAAAATCTTGAAGGACTTCAACCTTCAAGCAGCTCTAAAAGGAAACGAGTATCAGACCTTGCGAGAGAAGATTGGGAGTGGAACTCCCCCAACATTCTTCAAGTAACAAAGGGAAATCTCCCAGTGAGAGGGTTATTCTCTCCTATTCTCTCCGCAAGGTAGAGACTATGTAGTGGGAGGCTGAATGTGGAAATGATGAACAGTGCCACAGAGAGAGCAGTCTTCAGTGCTCACACACCTCATTCTTTCCAGCCCTGGTTTGCCTCTTGCTCCAAAAAGCCTGACGAGGAAGATAAAAGTGAGAAGTGCTTTGCAATGCAAGTGAATGTTCAAATAACATCAGACTTCTTCTGAACTATTTCTTCATCAATGAAAATACTATTTGCCTCCCATAATGATTTTTGGAGATGCTTAGCATAAAATCTGAGACATAGTGCACAACGCTAGCTTCTTTCTTGAAGAATTAAATTCCTAACTGCCAGCTAGATGTCCACACTACCCCACCCTACCACCAAGACCAGCCGTTGTCTCCCACCTGCTCCTCCTGTGTTTTCTCTCTCTCAACTAATGGCACCAACATTCTCTGCAGCACCTTGTTTATTTGTTTGTTTGTTTGTTTATTTAAGAAATGAATTGTCTTTTTTTTTTTAATGTTTTTATTTTTGAGAGAGAGACAGAGTGTGAGCTGGGGAGGGACAGAGAGAGAGGGAGACACAGAATCCCAAGCAGGCTCCAGGCTCCCAGCTGTCAGCATGGAGCCCGATGCGGGCCTCGAACTCGTGAACCGTGAGATCATGACGTGAGCTGAAGTCAGATGCTGAACTGACTGAGCCACCCAGGCGCCCCAGGCACCTAATTCAGAACTCTCTCTCTTCCACCTCCTTTCAATACCTTGACTCTGTCCTCCGAATTTCTTCATCACTCAACTGGATTTCTCAAAACACCTTGTAATTGGACTCCCTGCCTCTCCAATACGTCTTTCAGAACATTATCCTGAAACAGAGTTCACACCAAGCTTGGTTCCCTACTGACAAGAATATAGTCTATTTATGTGTTCAAACGTCCCCAAGATCTAACGAGGAAGCATCTATCGAGACCTCTCCCCCCGCATCTTGCCATGAGCCCTGTGCTTTATTTTATGCTCTTCTTCAGCCTCCAATCTACTCTCCTCCATTCTCCACCCACAAAAGCCCTACTCTACATTCTAGACCTGGCTATCCACCCAAATCTAATGTCAATGTTCTACAAGACTAGTGCTAACTTCTCCCAAAGTAGGCATTGATTACCACTGACTTAATGCACCTACAGCCCTTGGCCTGCCCTTCTTTCATTCTGGATCATACTAGAGTAATTCATTGACAAGGCCATCTCCCCCAGCTCCTAAAGGACAGGGGCCATATCTGCTCGCTTCTGATTGCCCCCTAAACACCTGACACTCAGACCCTGTTCACTGCACCCTTGAACTGAATGTAACTAGCATTTATTACAGTGTGTTCTGTAGTATTCAGCAACAGTGTACTGTCCATTATGTGTATTACCTCAGTAACATTCACAACACTCCTTTAAGGTAAGGGGTATTTTGGCCTCCATTTTACAGACGAGGAAACTCTACTCAGAGAGGTTATATAATTTGTCCAAAGTGATACGGCTAGTGTATGGCAAAGCCAGGATCTGAACCAAAGTCAGTCTGACCTCAGAAGCCACGCTCTTAACCATTACATTATACCACAGCCATTTCCAAAAATCCCTCGTTCTTTTAGTACTTATACACGTGGGACTATTCCCCAAGACCAGGACTCCAGTAAATTATATTTTATCCTATCAGCACATAGAGGCCATTTTGGCTCTGCTCTCGTCCGGGGTCATAAACAAGCATATCGACAGTCTCCCAGATTCACTTTTCTCTTTTCCTACCCCCACCCCCAAACCCCTGAAAAGCAAATCAGAAAAAAAATAATAATAATTTGGAAGACAGGGACAGGCAGACCATCAAATCTTCCCTTCTTCACGGAACATACAACATTAAGTCAGTTTATAAGGTTTAACAGGCATGTATAACCTAAAGAATATGTTGGATCATTCCAAAACCTACTTGTCGTGCTCAAACCTGAAATCAGCAGCAGTAACTAAGAAAACACATAGCCAACTGGGAGACAACATGATGACTCATGAAAGGGGCAAGCTTACTTTCCAAGTCTCAGAAAGCATCACCAACAGAGTCTTGTAACCAAATCATCAACCTGTGGTTATAAACATTCTGGAGTTTCTTTTCATCTGGCCTAGAAGGAATCATAACCAGTTCTGGACTAAACACTACCTATAAAATTAATGATTACACAACTAAGTTAAAGCTTCCCATAATGAAAGAAAGTACAAAGACTACAAAGGTGACAGACTTTCTTTTAAACAAAAGTCTATTAACAAAGGAAAAATTCTTACTCAGTGTCATGAGATGATTAGAAAGGATATTCAAGAGAACACTTGTGACCCATTTTTCCTGTCAACATACAAGTGTAAATAATAAAACACACCTTTAACAGTTTTAAAACCAGAATTTACAGTAGGCATTCCTTTATTTTTTTTTTCTTTCTGAATCACTAGTTCAAAATTTTGAACTAAAAGCTGTAGCATGCATTATTCTAGCAAACGATCTCATCAATCACTTCTCGGCCTTTTGGCTAAGATCAAGTGTAGCAAATGATCCCATCGTATGTTGGCTGTAACCTACCATAGTACTAACAGCTTCCATGCATTTAAGTTGTAGGGGGATTTTTCCTTTGTTATTTGTCTTGGGGGCAAGGGAAGCAGTCTATTTATTTTGTTTCTTTTGCTTCAATTTATACTTAAGATAAAAATTACTTCTGAGTAATTAAATCTTTTTTATTTTTTAAATTTCCTTTTATTTTGATTTATCTTGAGAAAGAGAGAGACAGTGAGCAGGGGAGGGGGCAGAAAGGGGGGGGGAGTGATTCTCAAGCAGGTTCTGCGCTGTGAGCGCAGAGCCCGATGAAAGGGTTGCAACTCACAAACCCTGAGATCACGACCTGAGCCAAAGTTGGACGCTTAACTGACCGAGCCGCCCAGACGCCCCTAACGAAATTGTTTTTTAAACAAAACTTAGCCACTTTCTACGTATGACCCATTAATTGCTGTATCACACAGAAGTAGCCAAACCTGAAGATCTCAGCTGTAATACAATCATCTTTTCCTCAAGGTACCCCAACTTGTACCGCAAAGCCAGAGCAGGAGGAAACAGGTGGTCTGTCTGCATGGATTAACTCTGCACACACACCTCCCCCGACCCCAAACATGAAGTGTCCTGCAGCCTGAGCTCTAACGAAATTGAGCTCTAGTGTCAATGAAAAGACTGTGCGTGGCACACGGACTAAGGTGAGTGGATTTTTGTTAAGATGTATTGTTCATCCGTAAATGTTAAATAGCTTTTCCTTTCTTTTCTTTTTTAAGAAATTTTTAATGTTTATTTATTTTTTGAGAGAGAGCACGAGCGAGCGAGCACGGGGAGGGGGAGGGACAAAAAGAGAAGGGGACAGAGAATCCAAAAACGGGCTCCAGGCTCCGAGCTGTCAGCACAGAGCCCTACGAGGGGCTCTAACTGGTGAACCGCGAGATCATGACCCGAGCCGAAGTCAGACCTTAACCAGACTGAGCCACGCAGATGCCCCAATACCTTTTCAAAAAAAGCAACAGAATTGCTAAAATGAATAATGAGAATTTTTAATTTAAATACACTAAAAATCTGCCTAGAGATCTACAAACTTTCTTCTGATACCTCCCTCCCCCAAAACATGCCTTTCAAATTAAAGGTTCCCCTTCAAGCAAAATATTTCAATTTTGGCAGTATGTGGGTTTGTATTCTTTCTTACTCTTCTGGAATATTATCTATAAGTATAATGTATATATTGCTATCATGATAACGAAGGTTTATAAAATATTCAGATAGAATGTACTCACTAATGGGGTGCCTGGGTGGCTCAGTCAGTTAAGCGTCGACTCTTGAATTCGGCTCAGTTCATGATCCCAGAGTCGTGAGGTCGAGCCCAGTGTCAGGCTCTGAGCTGAGAGTGGAGCCTGTTTAAGACTCTCTCTCTCTCTCTCTCTCTCTCTCTCTCTCTCAAATTAAAAAAAAGAAAAAGAATGTATTCACTGATATAGCCAGTATATTTATTTTCAGTGAATTTTGATAGGAATCTATGTACACGTCTCCACACAACTGTTCTGTTTTACCTTTTGTGTAAGTGAACTCCAGATAAACTGGATCTATAATTTAATGTGTAACCATGAAATGCCTATTTGTGATTCAGTTTCATATTTATCTCTAGCATCTTAACAGCTCAAATAATTTAAAATCTAATTACTTACGGATGAAATAATATATGTGGAATTTACTTCAAAATAATCCAGCATGGGGGGGGAGGTGAAGGTACATACAGGTAGGACCACATTGGCAGGATTTAATAATTACTGATATTGAGTAATATTGACACAGGAGTTCATTTCACTATGATCTCTGCTTTTGAATATACGTGAAAATTTTCGTAAAAACGTTTTTTTAAAATCCAGTTAACGGGGCACCTGGGTGGTTCAGTCAGTATAGCACCCGACTCTTGATTTCCACTCAGGTCACAATCTCACAGTTTGTGGGTTCGAGCTCCACGCTACAGCACAGAGCCTGCTTGGGATTCTCCCTCTGACCCTCCCTCCCACGTGCTCTCAGTCTCTCTCTTTCTCAAAATAAATAAATAAACATTTTAAAACTAAATAAATAAAAATAAAATCCAATTTACTACTGCTCCAGTGTCAGACATAACATCACAATTTTGAGTTTCTGTTTTACCCACATAGCAATTAATGTTTTACATGACACTTCATCAGTGCCAACACTCCTTTTATTTTTTTTTTCAACGTTTATTTAGTTTTGAGAGACAGAGCATGAGCATGAACAGGGGAGAGGCAGAGAGGGAGACACGCAACCCGAAGCAGGCACCAGGCTCCGAGATGTCAGCACACAGCCCGACGCGGGGCTCGAACTCACGAACCGTGAGGTCATGACCTGAGCTGAAGTCAGACGCTTAACTGACTGAGCCACCCGGGCGCCCCTACCCAACGCTGTGAGGCGTTGGGGCTCCTGGGTGGCTCAGCTGAGTGTCTGACTCTTGGTTTCTGCTCGGGTCATGATCTTGCAGTTTTGTGGGTTTGAACCCCGCACTGGGCTGTGGAGCCTGCTTGGGACTCTCTCTCCCTCTCGCTCTGCCCCTCCCCGATTCACGTTGTCTCTTCCTCTCTCAAATAAACTATTATGAAAGAAAGAAACAAACACACAAACGGTGGGGCAATAAATGCCTTGGACATCCCTGGCTACAAAACCCTCAGATGTGGCTTAGCCTTGGAAACCGTCAACTCACATTGGCGAACATGACACTACGTAGGAAAGCAATGGTGCCCACTGGGAAATACGTGGAGACACATACAACCCCGTATACCCAAAGCACTTCACAATGGCTCCTAATCTAAATGATATGGGAGAAAACCCTTAATTAGCAGCGAGCTAACTTTAGTAAGGAAGGACTTGGTATTTTATGGACTGATACTCTGCGGCACAAGTGCTGTTCTTTGTAGGCTGGCTGTCATCTGTAAGGAGCCAAAGACGTGAGGAAACATAATGAGGAATCATTGACACCAATACCGTACTTCATAATGAATAATGGATACAAGAGGGGAAACCGAGTAATAAAAACACACATTGGAACTAAGGTGATGCGCTTCATAAATTGTTAGAGCATAAGCTGGGGGTGGGGGGAGGACAATGGAGTAAATATCACATTTCTAAATCATACTCCTAGAATTTTGGAGCTGTGAAAAAAATCTCAGAGATCATCTAATCCTCTATGCCAGTGGTTCACAAACTTGAGAGCGTACATCAGAATCACTTGGATGGCTTGTTAAACAAAGACTGCCGCCGCCCCCCCCATCCCCGCCCCCTCAAGGTTTCCTATTCGGTAGAATTGATGCTGCTGGTCCCCAGAACATAATCAGGCAAGCACTGTGTTAAGCTCACTCCCATTGCCCTGTTCGTGTCTCCTTTGCAGGGATCACCAGTTACCACACTGGATTCCATGCTCCTCTGCGTGTGGGCCTTGCCCCTATTGGACAATTGCCTAAGAGCAAGGGGCATAAATTTTCAGAAATGTTCCAGAGCCCAGATTCAATAAATATTTACAAGATAAATTAACTTGTTGAGTGAATGGAGTCTTCCCACTCATTTAGAGTCAAGTGTTTGCCAGTGTGTTAATATTCAGAATAGGGACACATTTGCATACCCGGATAGACAGAAGCTACTCACTGACGACAAACAGCAAACACTGGCGATACTCAAAGCAAGACCAAAAGTCAGCTGGAACCAGAGCAACAAGTAGATGGCAAATTCTAGAGAGATCCAAGAACTGCATCTCGGACTAGAGTTTTCTTTTTTTCTTTTTAGTTTATTTATTTACTTTGAGAGGAGGGGCGGGGGAGCAGAGAGAGGAAGAAAGAGAGAATCCTAAGCAGTCTCCATGCTGCCAGCACAGGGCTCAATCTCAGGAACTGAGAGGTCATGACCTAAGCCAAAATCAAGAGTCAGACGCTTAACTGACTGAGCCACCCAGGCGTCCCTCAGACTGGAGTTTTCAATCCAATATGGACTCTGAGAAGCAGAAACTTGAGGTTCACTTTTGTCAAATGTGTTACTTTGACCTGAGGAGCTATAACCGAGTACTTTTCATCTCACACACCATCCAAAGAAAGGAATGCTTCCAAACTCATGTTTTTAAGTTTCTCAGAGCCTGGAAAATATCAGCACAGGTGGACTGATTCCTTTTCCCCATTCAACTTCTTCTTCCTAATGTTGCCCAGAGGAAAGAAAACAAGCACAACACGCTCTGCAGTGCCTGTCTGGAGAGTTCTCCAAGTCCGGGTGTTCTGAATGTTCTAATACCCTCCAGTTTCCTGAAGTATCTTTGCATCATAGCAATGATCTGCTCCATGGCAAGTCAGCAGATTTAGTGTAAGAAAACGAACTATGCTGGGGCGTCTAAGCAATTCAGTCGGTTAAGCACTGACTTCGGCTAAGGTCATGATCTCACAGTTTACAAGTTTGAGCCCCACATCGGGCTCCATGTTGACAGCTCAGAGCCTGAAGCCTGTTTCAGATTCTATGTTTCCGTCTCTCTCTGCCCCTCCCCTGCTCACGTTCTGTCTCTCTCTCTCTCTCTCTCTCTCAAAAATAAATAAACATTAAAAAATATTTTTTTTAATTTTTTTTAATGTTTATTTTTGAGACAGAGAGAGACAGAGCATGAGCAGGGGAGAGGCAGAGAGAGAGGGAGACATAGAATCCGAAGCAGGCTCCAAGCTGTGAGCACAGAGCCCAATGTGGGGCTTGAACCCACACACTGTGAGATCATGACCTGAGCTGAAGTCAGACGCTTAACCTACTGAGTCACCCAGGCGCCCCTAAAAAAAAATTTTTTTTAAAGAAAATGAACTATGTTCTGATTTCTGAATTTCACCACTTCTTTAAATATATGACAATAACACAAAGGTCAAGAGGAGAGTAATGGAAATATACTATTACAAACAGGGTTTTTCATCCATACACGAGATGGGATTATAACACTTGAAGGTAAACTGTGTAAGTTAAAGTGTATACTAGGGGCGCCTGGGTGGCTCAGTCGGTTAAGCATCCGACTTCAGCTCAGGTCACAATCTCACAGTCCGTGAGTTTGAGCCCCGCATCAGGCTCTGGGCTAATGGCTCAGGGCCTGGAGCCTGCTTCTGATTCTGTGTCTCCCTCTCTCTTTGCCCCTCCCCAGTTCATGCTCTGTCTCTCTCTGTCCCAAAAATTAAATAAACGTTAAAAAAAAAAAAAAAGGTGTATACTATAAACCCTAAAGCAGCCACTAAAGTAACAAAATAGAGAATGATAGCTAATAAGCCAAAAAAGGATATCTTTACTATATATAAAAATTGTCTATCCTTTACTATATACAAAAATAGTAAAAAAAAAAAAAAAAATATATATATATATATATATATATATATATATATATATAAAATCAATTAATCCAAACAAAGACCAAAAAGGAGAAAAAAGGAACAAAGAACAGATGAAAAAAGCAGAAAACATATAGGAAGGTTCTAGATCTAAACCTAACCATATTCATAATCACTTAAAATATAAATGGTCTAAACAACCCAATTAACAGACAGAGTTCATCACACTGGATAAAAAAGTAACACTCTTCAAGACAGTGAAGCATAACTCTTCCACTCTTTAAGCATGAGCTGCACACAGTGACTCCCTTACCAAAAAGTACGTACAGAAGGGGGAGAAAAAAAGTAACTTTACAGGGGAGAACCCTGACAAATAGTACCTCAGCCAGGTGATCAAGGTTAACCTGAACAGGGATAAGTCCTGTTGATATTCCTCTGACATGGTGCAATTAGAATACACACTCTGTTCAAGTGCACGTGAGACATTTACTTAAATTATATTCTGGGCTATAAAATAATTCTCCATAAACGTAGAAGGATTTGAGCCACACAAAGTACGGCTCTTTGACAACAATGGAATTGAATCAGAAATCAGCAGCAGAAAGATCTCTGGAAAATCCACAAATATTTGGAAACCAAGCAATATACTGCTGGGTAACTCAGGGTCCGAGAACATAACAACAACAACAACAACAACAAAGTTTTAAAGTATTTTGAACTGAATAAAAATAGAATCACACCGTATCGAAATTTGTGAGATGTCACTAAAACAGCACCCGGGAGGAAATGTACAGCACTAAACATCTATACAGCAAAAGAAAAACAGTCACAAAATCAGTGACCTAAAGAAACTAGAATAAGAAGAGCAAATTACACCCAAAGGAAGCAGAAGAAAGGAAATAACAAGGATCAGAATGAAAAGTCAATTAAATAGAAAACAGAAAAACAAAAGAGAATATCAATAAAACCAATAGCTGGTTCATCGAAAAGGTCAATTAAAGTGACAGACTTCTAAACCTTGGCGCTACTGACGTTTTGTCGCAATGGTTTTTTGTTTAGAGGATCTCTCCTGTTCACTGTAGGTTCCTGAACAGCATCCCTGGTCTTGACCCACTAGATGCCAACAGCAAATGCCGCCCACCCCCCAACCCCTCACACACACAAGACATCGCCGCCATACATTACCTGTCTCTAGAAATCGCCAAGGGTTCCCAGCAGCAGTAGGGTAAACTTCAGCCCACATTTCCCTCTGTAAACAAATATTAACTCAAAGTAAACTGACCTAAATGTAAAATGAAAAGTTTATAGGTTTACATTCTTTGATAGAGCTTTCCTAAGAGTTTTATAACTCTTAGAAAAAAATCTTTGTCACCTTGAGTTAGGCAAAAATTTCTCAAGGTACCATATCAAAAGTACAGTTCATAAAAGAATAAATTGATAAATTGGACTTCATTACAATTTAAAACTTCTGATCTTCAAAGATACTGTTAAGAGAACATAAGACGAGGAATAGACTGAAAGTAACTATTGCAAATAATGTATCTGATAAAGAACTTCTAGAAAATATAAAGAATCCGTGGGGGGACACCTGGGTGGCTCAGTTGGTTAAGCATCTGGCTTCAGCCCAGATCTGATCTCCAGGTTCATGAGTTCAAGCCCTACATCAGGTTCTCTGGTGTCAGCATAGAGCCTGTGTCAGATCCTTTGTCACCCTCTCTCTCTCTCAAAAATAATTCGTAAAAAATTAAAAAAAAAAAAAAAGTGGGGCTCCTGAGCAGCTCGGTTGGTTAAGTTTCTGACTTCCACTCAGGTCGTAATCTCATGGTTTGGTTCGTGAGTTCAAGCCCTGCATTGGGCTCTGTGCTAACAGCTCAGAGCCTGGAGCCTACTTCAGATCCTGTGTCTTCCTCTTTCTCTCTGCCCCTCCCCTGCCCTGCTTGTGTGCACGCTCTCTCTCTCTTTCTTAAAAATAAATAAGTATATATATGTATACATATATAAAGAATTCTCAAAACTCAATAATAAGGAAACAACCAACCCAATAAAAAAAAATGGGCAAAAAATATACACAGAAACCTCAATAATGAAGATATATGGGTGGGAAATAAGCATTTCATTAGTCATCAGGGAAATGCAAATTTAAACCACACTGAGAATACCACTACATCTCTAGTAGAAGTCTATGAAAAGCCTGACCATACCAAGTGTTGGCAAGGATGTAGAAGTCTCACACACAACTTTGGGAATGTACAATGGTATAACCGCTCCAAAACATAGATCTACCATGTGATCCAGACATTCCACTCCTAAACACTTACCTAGGGGAAATAAAAGCAGATGCCTACACAAGACTGTATAATGTTCACAGTAGCTTTATTTTTAATAGTCAAAAACTGGAAAAAAAAAAAGCGCCAAATGCCAATCAATGGGTATATGGACGAACGAACCGGGGCATATCCATACAGTGGAATACCATTCGGCAACAAAAAGGAATGACTCATTGATACACGCAATGTGGGGGAATCTCAAAATAATTATGCTAAGTGAAAGAAGCCAGACAAAAAAGAGACCCTGCTATATGATCCCATTTACGTAAAATTCTAAAAATACCAACTAATCCATAGAGTCAGAAAGCTATCTTTGGCTGTCTGGGGTAGGAGAATGCAGGTGTAGGGAGGGGTGAAAGGAGAGATGGTTTCACAAGCCTACACAGAAGTTAAAAACATGGCGAATTTCACACTCTAAACGTGTGGCTTACCATGTGTCAATTATACTCACCAGAGCCAGTGTAAGAATTATCACACTAGGGGTGCCTGAGTGGCTCAGTCAGCTAAGCATCCGGCTGTCAGTTTCGGCTCAGGTCATGATGTCACGGTTTCGTGAGTTTGAGCCCCGCGTCAGGCTCTGCGCTCACAGTGCGGAGCCTGCTTGGGATTCTCTCTCTCCCCCTATCTCTACCCTTCCCCCACTCACACTGTCTCTGTCTCTCTCAAAATAAATAAATAAACTTAAACTAAAAAAAAAAAAGAATTATCACACTAAACCACAAAGTGCAGACAGTGTAAGATAACCATCAAAAAAAAGCATAACCTGCAATTCAGTGAAGAATTACAGGCTTTAAACCTAAGGGATTCTACACTATTCCAGACCCACTCCTTTACTTGGTAAAAGTAGGAAAGGGGGGCGTATAACACAGGTCATTGGTCGATGTGAAAGCAAGGATAAAAAGTGAATGCACAGTGAAACCCTGAACAACAGGCTGTCGCATTTAACATTAACGTGGTTTCTTAATTAAGATGTAGCCAATGGGAAATAGTTCATAATAAGAAAAAAAAGGAAAAAATGCTTTAGGGTTTCCAGTTTGGCCTGTTCCACGCCCGGGAAGAACCAGGTGCCTTCCTCCCAGCACAGTCCCGAAGAACGCATCTTTTCCAGCACTGTCACGTATATATTGCCACGGCTCGTCCATCGAGACAGGGACTCTGTCTTTTGATGTTGGCATTATGGTCAAATGTAAGTGTTTTGAGGTCAGAGAGCCTGGTTTCCTATCCTAGGCTCTGCCATTCACCTACCAGGTAACCTCAGAAAGTTATCTGATGCCCAGTTTTAGAACCTATAAACCGGGGCTCATAGGCTATATGAGGATTCAATGGGAATTTATCCACACCTTGGCCTACAAGGAAGGCCCTGCTCGATCCTTCCCCTGATTACCGCCGTGTCTTCACTTAGTCCTTTTCCACCAGCTGACAGTGTTCAGGCCCAACCAGCTTCTCCCAGTTCCAACAAATCCACACGCCGCCCAGCTCACTCCTGACTCAATGCTATTTCCACTGCTGATCTTCTTCCAAGTCTCTATCCTCCCCACCATCTCCCGCCCCAAAAACATGGCCGGCTCCTTCTCATCAAAGACACAGCTTAACTGTCAGCTCCACAGAGAAGCCGTCTCACTAGTAACACAGGAGCCCCTGGTCTCGGTCTCAGCATCCCATGGTCTCCTTCCTTCTATTCAACGTTCACTCAACAAATAGTTCCCAAGGCCCTACCGCACGCCAGGCACCGTTCCAGGGTCTGAGGCTACAACAGTGGCCACGACAGCATGGATGGAGTGCAATCCAGTGCAGGAAGATGGACCATTCACAAATGAGTAAAAAACAGAGAGTATGTTAGTTCCACCGTTATAAGGGCCACGGAGAGCTCTGCACTGTCAGCTCGGGGCCTGGAGCCTACTTCGGATTCTGAGCGTCTCTCTCCATCTCTGCCCCTCCCCTGCTCACATTCTGTCTCTCTCCCTCAAAACTTAAAAAATAAATAAATAAGTGCCATGGAGAAAAATAAATTGTGAACAGGGGAAAGGGAACGGGGGTTGCAAGAGGGGCTGTGATTTTAATTTTTTTTTTTTTTTTTTTTTTTTTTGGGACAGAGAGAGACAGAGCATGAACGGGGGAGGGGCAGAGAGAGAGGGAGACACAGAATCGGAAACAGGCTCCAGGCTCTGAGCCATCAGCCCAGAGCCTGACGCGGGGCTCGAACTCACGGACCGCGAGATCGTGACCTGGCTGAAGTCGGACGCTTAACCGACTGCGCCACCCAGGCGCCCCGAGGGGCTGTGATTTTAAATATGGGGTTTTGCCAAGGCTCACTGAGAACACAATTTTTTTTTTTAAGTTTCTTGATTTTGGGAGAGAGAGCGCATGCATGGGAGGGGCAGAGAGAGAGAGAGAGAGAGAGAGAGAGAATCTCAAGCAGGCCCCGTGCTGTCAGTGCAGAGCCCTGACATGAACCCACGTGTCATGAACTGTGAGATCATGTCCTGAGCTGAAATCAAGAGTTGGCCGCTCAACCCACTGAGCCACCCAGGTGCCCTTCTGAAAACACAATAATGAGGAAAGAAGTGAAGGCGGTCAGGGAGGGAGCCAGACAGAAATGAGGGCTGGGCCGGGGGCATTCCAGGCAGAGGCAACAGCAAGTCCAAAGGTAACCTCAAACAGCAAGGAAACTGGTTTGGCTGCAGAAGTATGAGCAAGAAGAAGTACAGCAAAAAGGTGTAGGACTGGGGAAGGAGGAGGACCAGACGTGGGTAAGCTCTGGGCCCGCAGTCAGGTCTGCCTTCCACTCAGGGATGGGAAACCACTGAAGGGCTTTCAACAGGGAAGTGTGCGATCTGATGGACATTTTAAAATCTGCAATTAGTTTGCTAATGTTTTTCACGTTCTGTGGATCTTCCCCAGATCTTCCCCGCTGCTGGCGGGAACCACAGCAGTCCCCGTGCTGTTGTTAACTCCGGCACCTACCACAATACATTGTAGGCACTCAATAAATATGTATTAGATGAATGAGGTAATCTATGCAAAGCATTTACTGGTACAGAATAAGCACTCCATAAATGGTAACTATTTTTGTTTGCAACTCCAGATTTCAGCACAGTGGCCGACATATGGTAAAAGCTTATTTGAGTAAATGAATAATTTCGTGAAGTTATTAAAAATTGATATTAAAAACATATGATGAGTAATGACAAATTAATCAATTGCTTTTCACCCTGTTCCTTACTTATCAAGGCATGACTGATTCTATTTTTGAGCTTTACTTTAAATTGTTAAGCTACCATAGGGGCACCTGGGTGGCTCAGTGGGTTAAGCATCTGACTTCAGCTCAGGTCATGATCTCATGGTCTGTGGGTTCAAGGCCCGGGTCAGGCTCTGTGCTAACAGATCAGAGCCTGAAGCCTGCCTGGGATTCTGGGTCCCCCTCTCTCTCTGCCCCTCCCCCACTCATACTCTGTCTCTTTCTCAAAAATAAACATTAAAAATAAATAAACTGTTAAACTACTGAGGGCACTACCTAGAATAATCCCATTGTGACTCAGTTCTCTAAACATACTGCAGTATCCCGCAAACACAATCAGCACCAATGCACTGAAATGTCTGTAAAATTTCTAATTGGGTGAACTTAACTCACATGATCTTTTTTTTTTTTTTAGTAATCTTAATGTACAAGGTTAAGCTGACCCAAACTGGTTTGATTTTTATTTTTACTGAATTCAAATAAGGCTCAGTGAACTGAAACAGGTGAACAAAGAACTAAGAATTTCCACTTTTTATTTATTTTGACATCTCCAGAGTCTTTATCACCAAAAAAAACAAAAAACAAATAAAACTTAATGAGGATTACACCTGCTCCCTTCTCCCTCGTGGTGCTTTGGGGCAGGGGGCCATAATGGCGGGGCTAAGACCGTTTAGTAATTATCTCGGGAAAAGCCTCTGGAAGTCTCAACAGTTTTCCAGAAATAAAACTAAAGAAGGAGTCATGCATTCAGGTACAAAAACACGCCAAATATTCCATCTCATAAAAGGTGAACACCCTCTCCTGGCGATATTTACAAGGTCTCAATGGCAGGGACCCAGAGCGGCAAAGGGCCAGGTATGGTTCAGATGTTTAATTGTAACCCCCAACCCTAAACGCGGCCGAACTCATCCTAGCACAACCATATAATATCTGCAAGGAGGACTTCGGAGCTATGGAAACTTTCAAAACAGCAGATCAAAGTTGCCTGAAATCAAACGAACTTCTAAAAAGAAAGAGATGCAGAAGTATAGAGCGGCTACAAAGAAGCCTCTCGGTTTGGCTCTGACTTGCTGGTGCTTGTACACAATCGTGCCTGCTAGCATCCAGCTCAGACGCTCCCTTCCATTAGGGGAGGGGAAAATAATAACTTTCGGAAATAACAAGCGTCCACAAAGGCAAATGTTACACGGGACTTCTCAAGCTCCATCTAATAAGGTGGCTCACGTAGTTTCGAGCAGCACCGATTCCACACAACTCTCCCCGCCCCCTGCTTTTTTTTTTTTTTTTTTTAACATTAGGAAAATAACCTAAGGAGGAAAAGGTGCTACCGTCAGACCCTCAAGGCAATTTCAGACAACAAAGACCCCAAGCAATCAAAATGGAATTATAATCCGAGCAGTCCGAGCGGCCCCTGGCGCGGGGGCGCTTGGCGGCCGCGCCCGCCGCGGTTCCTGGAGCGCAGGGGCTGGCGGGTCCCCGCGCCCTCTCCAGCCCGGGTGCGCCCCGGCCCGCGGGTTCTCGGGGACTCGGGGCGAGCCTCGCGCCGCCCACGATTTGGCAATCTGTGAGCCGCTGCTCTCCACGTTCTATCTCACGCGGGGTTCAAAATCTTTCCCGCCCAGGCTTGACGCGAGGAAAGAAAACAATCAGCGGATCCCGAGCACTGGGGCCTGGGCCGGGAGGGGGCGGCAGGGGGGATCAGGGCCGAGCCCCCAGCGCAGCCCCTTTCTGAGCCGGGCGGACCGGCGGGCTGGGGCCCGGAGGTGACACAAAGAAGCCGGAGAGACAAACGCCACCCGCTGGCGCTCGCTCCAATCCCCGGAGCGCCCCGCCCGCTGACAAGTTTGCGGCGCCCTCCACGCACCCCGCTCTCCCCACCTGGGCAAAGTTTCCGGTGGCCTGGCTCGGACCCCGACATCGGGTCGGTTCTCGTGCCTGCTGTCCCCCGCACTCTGCTCGGGGACCTTTCCCTCCCTCGCCCCCGCCCCTTCCCCTCCCTCCCGCTCTCCCTCCCTCCCGCTCTCCCTCCCCGCCACAGCCCGCTCTCTCCGGGGCGCACCGGGGTGCTGGGGGCCCGCGGCCGCGCTCACCCGCCGCTGGCCTGGCGAGGGGCGAGGGCGCGGGCTGGGGCGGGCCCGGGTCGGCGCCCTGCTTGCCTTGCTCCCTCGATCGCGCCTTTTACTCGTCCTCCCGTCCGCTTTTTCGGTCCAGAAGGCTCGGGGCTCAGCAGAGCGCGCTCCGCTCCTTGGCGCTCGGAAAGCTGAAAACCACGCCCCGCGCCTTCCCCGCCCGCCGCCTGCCGCTGAGTCCCGCGCTCGCCTCTCCGCGGCCAGTGTGGAGCTAGCCCGAGAGCACCGGAGGCGGGGCCGCCCGCCTCCCACCTCGCAGGCCCCGCGGCCGCCGTGGACTGGCAACTTTCTTCCCAGGTTTTGGGACGTCAGAGAGGGGGGCGGGGAGATGCTAACTCAGAAAGCAGGTTAACGACCGGGGGTAGAAAGAATGTCACAAACTCCCAAAAAAGCGTTTCTGCCGGATTTCATCTAGGAACTTCTCTAACCTTCCTGGACTCCTGGTTCTTTGAGTAAGAGAGTAAGGGAGTAAGAGAGCAGATGTGCAAATTAGCTACCAAACCTTGATCGAGTCATCTAACTTTTCTGGACCCTTTGTAAAATGAGGATTTGAGATTAGATGACCTTTACCATCTGGGTCAGTATTTCTAATAGCGTGGTCTAGACTTCAGGATCACCTGGAAGGTAGGGAAGGCCCTTGTTAAAATACAGAAGGCCTGCACAAGAACAGCCTCAGTCTTTTCTTTTTTTTTTAAGTTTATTTATTTATAGAGAGAGAGAGAGGGAGAGGGAGAGAGAGAGTGCAAGTGGGGGAAGGGCAGAGAGAGAAGGAGACAGAGAATCCCAAGCAGGCTCTGAGCTGACAGCATGGAGCCCTTATGGGGCTCTAATTCCAGAACCATGAGATCATGACCTGAGCAGAAATAAAAAATGAGGTGCTTACCCAGCTGAGCCACCCGGGCACCCCCAAGAACCACCTCAATCTTAAGATACTATATACATCTTCCAGATCTGAAATTCACTGGAAGCTAAATCCTTGGGAATCCATCCTGCAGATGCCAGTTTGATATCCCAGCAAATTACTCAATGCCTTTGGACTCGGGATGATGTCAGTTGACTCCCACTTACCCCCTGTATTGCTGCTGCAGCATTGCTAAGGCAGTCAAAATCCTAAATGAATGGTATTGTATCAACTCACTATTATTATGTAAAGAAGGGACTTTAAAATACTTCTCTAGTGTGTTTGTATTGCAATCAAATCACCTTCTTATAAATCCAAGCTCACCTATGTTGTATGGCTACAAAATCTTGCCTGGATTACCTAGTTAAATATGGTGCTTGTGATCCAAACCAAATGGTAAGGAGCAGACATTAGAGTTTTCATAATGCATGCAGTTAACACATGTTAATGAAAAAATAATCATTGTAAATTTTACCCACAACTAGGAACAATTATTTCAAAAACTTGTACCTCTATGAGTACCAGCATGATTCAGTTATTTGAAAAGCACATTTTACTGATGGTCAATGGCTCAACTCAACAAAACAGCACAGTATCAGTCTATGTGTCATTCCTTGAATTCCGAGATGATCATTCTGATAATATCGCTTCTCTTCTTAGACTACCTAGGTTTACATTATTTAGTACTAATGGCTTGGATCTCAACAAAGGTCTATAAAGTAAGAAGATCCTTCTGGTCCTAGGGTGTCTTTTCATAGAACCGTTTTGCCTGATACAATACATACAAATCCAAGAGCCAATTTGGGGAAAGTTTGGGCTCTCGGGTGTATGGAGCTGCTCTAACAAAGCATTGTCTGTTATTTTCCTTTTCTGTTCTATTCATGCTATTCATTTCCATTTTACATCGGTTGCTTCCTTTAGAGTAAATGCTGCAAAATCATCATGGCAACAGTCTCTGGAGAAAATATTATGAATCATTTCTTAATTATTGTTCCCTTGTAGGCATCTATGCCACTAGTCCGCGAAATGAAAGGACTATTGTTCCGTATTGTGTCTAGTGCGCTCAAGAGAGTCCAGAATAAAGTGTCTCAAAATGTTTTCAGATGTCCCCAATTAGAGTCTTGTAATGATCTATGGTGTCTCCTAGACATGTCAGTTTGGATATAAAAGTAATACCTACTTTCCAAACCAGCAAATTCGACCGATGGCAGGAGTACTGAAACAGATCCTCCACACTTTGAAATGAAAATAAAATGTAATGCTAAGCCAAACAGAGGCACACCCGGTTCTTTTGAAACACAACACTGAGCATGGGAACGGATGGCTCATGTGCTTCCAATCTCTGACTGTCAGGGTAAGGTTGCCATGAACCCAGCCCCGCCCACATTCTCCCATGCACCAAAAAACAGAGAGAGTACAACAACACAGTATGATGTCATGTTATGCCTCTCAGCTATTATTTACAACCAGCCTCTGTATTTATAGCAAAAGATCCCATTGGGCCCCACAGCCCACCTGAGGGACTTTGTCAGCTCCAGTTGTGCTAAAAACACACAAGTTTTGCAAATTGATCCAACTGAAAGCACATCCGTGGCTTGGTACACAAGCATGCTGTGGCATATGGTGAGTACTACCGAAGCAGACATTCAATACGGAATCGCACATGGCACTGAGCGGGACAAATAACATGGTCTGAGGCATTCAAGCAGGTTGGACATCCTCATGCCATTAAAGGAATTAAATTGATCACTCTTTGGGTGCCTGGGTGTTTCAGTTGCTTTAGCATCTGACTTCAGCTCAGGTCACGATCTCACAGTTCGTGAGCTTGAGCCCCGCATCGGGTGTGCACGAGCCCCTCACAGAGTGAACACAAGCCCCGCTTCTCTCTCTCTCTCTCTCTCTCTCTGCCCCTCACTCACTTGCGCCCTCTCTAAATAAATAAATAAATAAATAAATAAATAAATAAATAAATTCTTCTAAAAAAACAATTGACCACTCTTTTTAAATTTTTTTTTTATTTTTAACATGAAATTTATTGTCAAATTGCTTTCCATACAACACCCAGTGCTCATCCCAACAGGTGCCCTCCTCCATGCCCATCACCTCTTTTCCCCTCCTTCCCGCCCCCCCCCCCATGACCACTCTTAAGTTAAGCCGCAACTTCTCTCTGTCGAAGCATGGATTGCTCAGAACTAGAATTGTTGTTTACATTCCTGTATCCCACACTAGACTTGCCCAGATCCTTGTCTTGGCACCAACAGAGCCTAAATAAGAATGGCAATGGATTTTATACCAGGAGCAAATCCTAGTCTTGAATTTGGGTGCTGTATTGAGAAGAATTGTAGCGCTCCATCTAAATTTAGCAAGAAAGGATACAAATTGAATAGTAACTGAGTCTCTGCCAGGGGCACAGAAGGAGGAGGAATTGACACTAGTATCATATATTTATCAACCCCGATGATAACAGAAAATAATAATGTTAAATGATTGGCTAGATGGATAAGTGAGTTTAAAGAACAACACAAAGTATCTTTAGCTGAAGGGGCGGCTATTATGTTACTTAATCTGAGGCAGGATGAGACCATCTTATTACTTCTATTTTTTTTTTTAATGTTTATTTTTGAGAAAGCACAAGTGGGGAAGGGGCAGAGAGAAGGGGACAGAGGATCAGAAGCAGGCTTTGCACTGACAGCAGTGAGCCCGATGTCGGGCTCAAACTCGTGAGCCGCAAGATTATGACCTGAGTGGAAGTCAGAGGTTCAACCCACTGAGCCACCCGGGTGCCCAGCTACTTGCTTCTGTTTTATCAACAAAGTTACTACCGGGATGCCTGGGTGGCTCAGCCTCTGACTTGAATTGGGCTCAGGTCAGGATCTCCCAGTTCCTGAGATAGGGACCCACATTGGGCTCTGTGCTGATGGTGAGGAGCCTGTTTGGGGTTCTCTCTCAAAATAAATAAATAAACTTTAAACAACAACAACAACAACACCAAAGTTAGCATAAATACAAAAGGAGATTGGCTTAGAGCTAAACACTCCCTGTTAGGATGCTAGGTCTGGTGATCTCAAGGGACAATCTTTCACCACGATATTTTTTACCATATTGGGAGCAGTTGTTTAAGCCGGGGATGAAAATAGCTGGCCAGGAAAATGGCTCTGTTCCTCTTTGTCCAAGAGTCCAATCACACCCTGTAAAGGTCTGAGCTCTTATCTCATTCTGCTCTTGTTTCCTGCCAAACCTGGAAAACTAACAGGAATAAACGTTGGCTAATTACTCCCTTGACCAAAATGATCTCTCTGGCCATTGTCCTGATTTGAGTAGAAAGTTGGGTCCAGCAACCTGTCATGCTCTGCCAATTTATGCAGTAGATGGTCTCCTAAAATACTGAGCCAATCAAGTTTCTGCCAGTTGAATCAGAGAGGCCAACATTCTAGAGTTGGAAGGAAAACTAAAACGAGTATGTCACGATTCAGGTCAAACATATATGTAAAATGCTAAGCATGGAGCCTGGCAGGCAGTAAGCACTCAACAAATAATAGCTGTTACTGCAATACTTTTAGTCAGCAACAGTGGGTATTATTTCAAAGGCACTTTTATTGCACTGGTAAATTATAGTATTGAATTAAAGAAATATCCCATAGCACACCTTATTTTACACAGAAGACAGACAGGCTAGAGAAAATATTTGCCTAATGGCATAAAACTAGTACTAGCAGTCCCTGGATGAGAATTTGGAGAAGTTTTTAGCAGAAATAAATGTATCATTTAGAAGAATCTTGTTGTATACATCTTGTTGTTTGTTTTACTCTCAAACGCAAATCACTGAATTAACCATACTATTCAACTTACAATACAAAACAATAAAGGGGCACCTGGGTGGCTCAGTCAGAGGAGTGTCCAACTCTTAATTTTGGCTCAGGTCATGATCTCTCAGTTCCTGAGATCGAGCCCTACTTCTGGCTCTGTGCCAACAGCACAGAGCCTTCTTGGGATTCTCTCTCTCCCTCTCTCTCTAAAGCTCTGCCACTCATGTGCTTTCTCTCTCTCAAAATAAATAAGCAAACTTAAAAAAATAACAATAAAAATAAGAGACATCAACATCTCTCTAAAGCCAATGCAGGTCTAAAGGATCATTTTAGAGGTACAAAAAATCTAAACAACATAATAAAGTAGATCTCATGGATATATTCACATGTATAACTCAAAAATAGAGTATCCTTTCTTCCTGATCACATATGGACTCAGTCATGAAAACTGACTTTGTACTGTGTTACTCCTCAATGATAGAATAAACTACGAATAATGCAAATAGTATTTTAATGAAATAATAATAGTAATAAACACTATAATAAAACTAAAAGTTAATAACAAAATCAGAAAACAAACAATCCTTTTCACCTAGAAAGTTTAAAGTGTGCTATTAAATGAGTATTGGATGAGATGAAATCTAGTATACAAAGTGAAGTCATAATTTCTAAAAACTAACAAATAATGGAAATAATATATATCTACATAAAAATACAATCTATAAAAAATCGGTGATTAGGGGAAAACATGTAGCCTTCAAGTATTTACACAAAAAAATAAAAGAATGACTATAAATGAATTCTATTTCTAATTCAAAAAGCTAAACCATAGTCAACTCATCTTCAACAAAGCAGGAAAGAATATCCAATAGAAAAAAGACAGTCTCTTCAACAAATGGTGTTGGGAAAACTGGACAGCAACATACAAAAAAATAAAATTGGACCACTTTCTTACACCATATACAAAAATAAACTGAAAATGGATGAAAGACCTAAATGTGAGACAGAAAACCATCAAAGTCCTGGAGGAAAACATAGGCAGTAGCCTTTTTGACCTCGGCCGCAGCAACTTCTTACTAGACATGTCGCCAGAGGCAAGGGAAACAAAGGCAAAAATAAACTATTGGGACTTCATCAAAATAAAAAGCTTCTGCACAGCAAAGGAAACAGTCAACAAAACTAAAAGGCAGTCTATGTAATGGGAGACGATATTTTCAAATGACATATCTGATAAAGGGTTAGTAACCAAAATCTATAAAGAATTTAGCAAACTCAACACCCAAAAAACAAATAATCCAGTGACGAAATGGGCAAAAGCCATGAATAGATGCTTCTCCAAAGAAGACATCTATTTGGCTAAGACACATGACAAGATGCTCAACATCACTCATCATCAGGGAAATACAAATTAAAACCACAATGAGCTATTACCTCACACCTGTCAGAATGGCTAAAATTAACAACACAGGAAACATCAGGTGTTAGCAAGGATTCGGAGATACGGGGAACCCTCTTACATTGTTGGTGGGAATGCAAACTCATGCAGCCACTCTGGAAAACAGTATGGAGCTTCCTCAGAAAGTTAAAAATAGAACTACCCTATGATCCAGCAATTGCACTACTAGGTATCTACCCAAAGGATACAAAAATACAGGTTCGCAAGGGTACATGCACCCTGATGTTTATAGCAGCATTATCAACAATAGCCAAGCTATGGAGAGGGCCCAAATATCCATCAACTGATGAATGAATAAAGGAAATGTGGTATATATATATCATATATACATATATATAATATATATGTATATATGATGGATTATTACTCAGCCTTCAAAAGAATGAAATCTTGCCATTTGCAATGATGTGGATGGAGCTAGAGTGTATCATGCTAAATGATATGAGTCAGTCAGAGAAAGACAAATACCACATGATTTCACTCACATGTGGAATTTGAGAAACAAAACAGATAAACATATGGGGGGGAGGTAAGAGAGAGGGAAACAAACCATGAGAGACTCTTAAAAATAGAGAACAAACTAAGGGTTAATGGAGGGAGGAAGTGGGGGTGGTAGGTTAGACGGGTGATTGGTATTAAGGAGGGCACCTGTTATGATGAGCACAACGTATTGTATGTAATTAGTGAATCACTGAATTCTCCTGAAACCAATAGTGCACTGTATATTAACTAACTAGAATTTAAATTAAAATTTGGGGGAAAAAGAGCTAAACTAAAGAAAAGCAGAAGGAATAAAATAAAGATAAAAACAGAAATCAATGAAGTTGAATACATAAAACCAATAAAACTAATAAATAAAATAAATCTGCTGACTTTTGAAGAAAAAAAAGATTTCAATGACAGACCACTAAGAAACCTAATCCAGAAAAAAAAGGAAAAAAGCATAAACATTCAAAATAAGAAATGATAAAAGAGCTGGCCATTGAAATAGAAAGTGACATGGCATTATGTAATTATTTTCATAGTATTATGAAAATACATTTGAAAACCTAGACTACAAAATGCCCAAATTATTCCCACTAAATATAGAAAGTTTTGAAAAACCAATTTTATTAGAAGAAATAAAGATATCCAAGAACAATCCATACAAAAAAACTATCAGGCCAAATGATTTCACAAAGAAATTCTTCTAAATCCTCAAAGATCTGATACCTAGATGATACATACATTGTTTCAGAGCATTTCAAAAGAAGAAAGCCTTCCAAATTGGTTTTATTTTTGAAGCCAGTATAACATCATTTCAAAATATGACAAATATTGCACAACTCTCATTGACAGATATGGATATAAAAAATTCTAAATCAAATATTAGAATTGGAATCAAAAGCATATCTAAAAAAATTACGCAGGGCACCTGGTGAGCCCCACATCAGGCTCCACACTGACAGTGCAGAGCATGCTTGGGGTTCTCTCCCTCCCTCTCTCTCCACGCCTCCTTCCTTTTGTCTCCCTCCCTCACTCTTTTTTCTCTCTCAAAATAAATAAATAAACATTTTCAAAAATTATGCAATCCTACTGCTTAGTATTTACTCAAATGAGCTGAAAACTTCTATCCATACATAAACCTGTATGGATGTTTGTAGCAGTTGTATTCATAATGGCCAAAACTTGGAAGCAACTAATATATCCTTCAGTAGATGATAAATAAATTGTGGTTCATCCAGGCAATGGAATATCATTCAGTGCTAAAAAGAAATGAGCTATCAAGCCATGAAAAGGCACAGAAGAAACTTAAATGCATGTTACTAAGTGAAAGAAGCTAATCTGAAAACACTACACACTGTATGACTCCAAAAATATGACACTAAAAAAGGCAGAACGTGGGGACAATACAATGGTCAGTGGTTTCCAGGGAGTTGGGGGAAAGAAGGATGAATAAGTGGGCCACAAATGACTTTTAGGGCAGCAAAACTATTCTGCATGATAATATAATGGTGGATACATGTCATTACACAATTGTCCAAACCCGTAGAATATACAACACCAAGAGCAAACCCTAATGTAAACTATAGACTTTGAGTGAAAATGATTTCTCAATATAGGTTCATCAGTTATAACAAATGTACTACCCTGATGGAGGATGTTGATAGAGGGAGAGGCTTTGTGTGTAGAGGGCAGGAGGTATATGGAAACTCTCTGTACCTTCCTCTTAATTTTTGTGTAAACCTAAAACTGCTAAAAAAAAAAAAAAAAGTCTAATAAAACTTTAAAAAACAAAACAGCAGGGGTGCCTGGGTGGCTCAGTCGGGTAAACATCCCACTTCGGCTCAGGTCATGATCTCATAGTTCATGAGTTCGAGCCTCATGTCGGGCTCTGTGCCGGCAGCTCAGAGCCTGGACCCTGCTTCAGATTCTTTGTCTCCCTCTCTCTCTGCCCCTCCTCACTGGTGCTGTCTCTCTCTCACTCTGTGTCTCTCAAAAATAAACATTAAAAAAAATAAATACATAAATAAATAAATAAATAAACAACAAACAGCAACAACAACAAAAAATCTTTATGACCAAGATGGATTTATTCTGAGAATATAAGGATGGTTTCACACTAAGAAGACCATTAATATAATTTACCCAGTGATATAATATATACAAGGAGGAAATGATAAGATTAGTTCCATAGTGCTGAAAAGATCTTTGACACAAGTCAATATCTATTTCTGTTTTTTTGTTTGTTGGTTTGTCCGGTTGGTTTGTTTGTTTCTAAGTAGGCTCCACATCCAGTGTGGAGCCCAACATGGGTCTTGAACTCACAACCATGAGATCAAGACCTGAACTGAGATTAAGAGTCGGCTGCTAAACCGACTGAACCACCCAGGTACTCCTCTATTTCTGTTTTTAAAAATTCAATAAAATAGAAATTGATAGATATTTCATAATGTAATAAAATATACCTCAGCATCTTACTTACAGGGAAACATTAGTGGCATTCCTACCAAGGTCAGGAACAAAGCAAGAATGCTCACTATCTCCACGGTACTTTTTTTTTTTTTTTTTTTTTTTTAAGTAAGCTTCACATCCAGTGCAGAGCCTAACACAAGGCTTGAATTCATGACTCTGAGATCAAGACCTGAGCTGAGATCATGAGTCAGATACTTAACCCACCTACCTAACTGAGCCACCCAGGCACCCCAATAAATTATTATTTTAATGGAGATTAGCCAATGTAATAAGACAAAACAATTCAATTTAAAGGCATAAAGTTGAAAATAAGTGAAATTACATTGCTGATGTTATGAAAATACACTTAGAAAACTCCAAAAATAAATACTAAAGCTAACACAGACACTAAAGAATTTAGTAACATTGCTAGGTTTAAAATTAACATACAGGCATGCCTGGGTGGCTCAGTCAGTTAAGCCTCTGACTTCGGCTCAGGTCATGATCTCATAGTGAGTTTAAGCCCCCCTCCATCGGGCTCTGTGCTGACAGCTCAGAGCCTGGAGTCTGTTTCAGATTCTGTGTCTCCTTCTCTCTCTGCCCCTCCCCTGCTTGCACTCTGTCTCAATCTCTCTCTCTCTCTCTCTCTCTCTCTCAAAAAAAAGCATTAAAAATAATAATAAAAGTAAATTAAATTAACATACAAAAACAACACCCTTCATATATATCAAACAATAAAAGATTTAATGTAAAACTAAATCATGTTTACAAAAGCAACAAAAAATAAAATACTTAAAGGTAAATTTAACAAGAAACATGCAAATTTATATGAAAAAAATCTTTAAATACTCTTCAAAGACACAATACTTGCCTTGAACAAATGAAAAACAAAGGATTTCATGCTCTTGGATAAAGGAAATAAAATTAAAAAGATGTCAATTTTATTCAGAATTAACATATAAATGTAAGGCAATCCCATAATGGTACTCACATGATTTTTTTTTCCCTCTGGAGTTAAGTAAGTTGATAAGCAAAGTCAAAAGACTGCCAAATTGGGAAGAGGTATTGCTATTTAATTGGCAAAGGGCTAATTACCATAATGTATGTTTAAAAATGAGTAGAGGGGCGCCTGGGTGGCCCAGTCGGTTAAGCGTCCGACTTCAGCCAGGTCACGATCTCGCAGTCTGTGAGTTCGAGCCCCGCGTCGGGCTCTGGGCTGATGGCTCAGAGCCTGGAGCCTGTTTCCGATTCTGTGTCTCCCTCTGTCTCTGCCCCTCCCCCGTTCATGCTCTGTCTCTCTCTGTCCCAAAAATAAATAAAAACGTTGAAAAAAAAATTAAAAAAAAAATGAGTAGAATCATCAAAATCCAATAGAAAAAATGGGAAAAAGACATGAACAGGCAATTCACAGAAAAAGATATATAAATAGATATAGAAGATAAATAAACAGGGGTGCCTGGGTGGCTCAGTCAGTTGAACATCCAACTTCAGCTCAGATCATGATCTCATGGTTCGTGGGTTCAAGTCCCACATTGGGCTCTTTGCTGACAGCTCAGAGCCTGGAGCCTGCTTGAAGTTCTGTGTCCCCCTCTCTCTCTCCCCCTCCCCTGCTCACACTGTCTCTCTCTCTCTCTCTCTCAAAAATAAATAAAACATGAATATATAAATAGATATATAAACAGATCTCAAACATATCTATCTCAACTTCATAAAAGAAATCCAAATTAAAACTACACTGAAATCTCATCTAATACCTATTAGTCTGGCAAAAAATTTAAAGGTCTGACAATGCACTCTGTTCATGTGGCTCTGTGGAAAAACACTCTCATATGTTGTTGCTGAATGCAAAATTGTTCAATGCCATATAGAGAAAAAAATTGGCAATATCTAGCAAAGCTACATATAATCCCACTAAGAATTTGCCCTGAGGACATAGTTGCAGAAAAACAAAACAAAATATGCACAAGGTTTTCCACTGCAGCACTATTTGTTCCCCTGCCAGATGATTTCTCTTGGGTTTTGACAATGGGAGACCAAGATAGGAAGGCAGAAGGGGAGAAGACACTTGCTTCCTGCTTCTAGTTCCAGTCAGATCCCTCCAGCAGCATGAAGACAGCTATACCTCTAGCCTCTGCTGCTGTTGGCACTCACTGTGTCAATTGCTTGGCACCTTCCTCCCAGGAGTTCCACCACCAATCTCAGAATGCTCCTCCAAACATCTGAGCGCTAGCTGTGATGCACCTGAGCACCAGGCCAATGGTGCCCACCAGAAATTACAGGTGGGCCAGTGGTTGCAGGCAACAAAGCACAGCCTGTGGGAGCCCTTCCTCCAAGTCCCTAGATTCTATACATGCTAGCTCTTCCATTTTGTTCCCTAGCCCTAGGAGTCTGGTCTTCTTCCTACAGCTATTAATTAAAGAAGGCCTAAATAGGTGGAAGGATATATCTTATTCATGTAATGGCAATGAGCAAACTACACTTGGCAGAGACATCATAAAAATTGGGGTCTCTGAAGGATCCCAGAAAGCAAAACCAGTATCCAGGTAGATATTTTTTGGCACACATAATAAACAAAGATCTAGAATCCAGAATATATTGTGAAAATTAAGGGAAACTTCACTAAAATGGAGTCAGCAGGTTCAGTAGGGGGAGCTCTCATGCCCTACTACTTGTTAATTGCAGACCCAACAGGAAGAGAGGCACCTTGCAGGTGGATGCTACTTTATTATCTTAGAAGAGGAAGAAAGGATACCTCCTCCCCTGGCAACAGCCCAGCCAATGAGAAACTGTCAGACTGTCATAACTCAGTCAATGAAAAGCTACTATACCTCCAACTCCCAATTTATGCCAATGGACTTTTTTGTTTATAACAGCTTTTCTAACATCCCCCTTTCCTCTACAAAGGAGTGTAGCTCTCCTTTGTTTGTTGGACTTGCCTATAGACTTTGCCAAAGCTAGCTTTCCCAAATTGCAATTCCTTGCTATTGCTGAAAAAACTCATCTTTTGCTAATAAAATAACTGAGAAGTTTCATTTTCAAGGTTAACAACATGTAGAACTTGTACAAAATAGATTGGAAATAGCAGACAAATAGAATACTCGAACTGCAACTTTAAAGAAGAGAAAATCTCAAGGGTCAATAAGTGGGAAAAAATGTTCCACCTTATTACTAATCAGAAAAGTTAGAATAAGACCCTAGTGAGGTAACATTTTACACACTAGCTACTGGATAAATGAAGAAATCAGAAAGTATCAAGTGCTAATGAAGACATAGATCTACAGGAACTCTTAGACACTGCTAGTGCGAGTGTAAGTTGGTAAAATTGTCTTGAAGATCAACTCGCGTTATCTTGTAAAACTAAAAATTTGCAAAGCCTGAGATGGAAGAGTTCCACTTCTAGGTATACACCGTGTCTATCTGGGACCAGCACAAAATGTACATGTATGTGATATACCCAAAAATGTATATGTATAAAAATGACTCAGGTATATGTTTCTAGTAGTATTATATTTAAAATAAACTTGTTTGAGGAATAATCTAATTAGAATAAAATGCACAGATTTCAGTTCGATGAGTTTTGGTGAACATATATACGCATGCTACCATTTCCACAATCAAAATGTAGAACATTTACATAACTCCAGAAATCTCTCCTGTGCCTCTTTATAGTCAATTCCTTCCTCCAGGCAACCATAGATTGGTTTTACCTGCTCTAGACTTTATATAAATGAAATTATACAGTACAAATTATTTTGTGTGGGTTTTTTTCTCTTAAAAGAATGTTTTTGAGATTTGTTGTGGGGGAAGAAATTTCCGTTACCCCCCTAAGGTCTTTCTAGTTGGACTAAGAATCAAATCGACATGAGACAGATTAACAGGAGAAAATCAAATTTACCTTTATAGGTATACAGAATCCACATAGATATGGAATTTCAGAGACAGGCAACATCAGGCTTATCTGAAGTAAAGAGAAGGGTAGAGTTAGGGGTATACAAAGAAAAGGAGGACCATTAGCAGGAAGGTGAGAGGAGATGTTTGGAAAACAAAGGTTGCTCTGCTCTGCAGACAAGTTTCTTAGATAAGGAGGAATCTCTGTAAATAGCTCTCTTCCTGGTACAAGTAGGTAGTTGAGGGGGCATGTAAAGAGCTTTTCCTGAGTCTACTAGATTTTGATTGCTTTTAACTCAAGATAATCTTCCTGCCAAAGTGGTCTATCTTGGGTCAGCCTGCCCTTGCCCCTACAGATTCATTTGTGTTTTCGTATGTAACAGCAGTTTGTTCATTTTTATTGCTAGCTAATATCATACTCACTGATGGCTACTGGATCATTTCCAGTTGGGATTATTATAGATAAGTCTGCTGTAAATATTCTGTACAAATCATATTATAGGCATATGTTTCCATTTCTCTTGGGTAAATACCTAGGAGTGCAATTGCTATGAAACTGAGTGGATGTATGCTTAATTTTATATAAAATTGTGAAATTGTTTTTCAAAGTGATAGGACCGTTTTACACTTCCACGGGCAATGTACAATATTTCCAATTACCACACTTGGTATCATCAGTCTTTTTAATGTTAATCATTCCAATGGATGTGAAGAGGTATGTCAATGTGGTTTTGATATGCATTTCCTTAATGATTAGTGATATTGAGCATCTTTCCATTTGCTGATTAGACTTTAATATATGTATGTGCCTACATAGACATTTATGTGTGTATATCTTCTTTTGTGAAGTGTCTGTTGAAATATTTTGTCCATTTTAATTGAACTATTCGTTTTTATATTGTTGTTAGAGTTCTTTATACAAGCATCATATTTATGTACTAGCTTGCAAACATTTTCTCCCAGCCTGTGATTTGACTTTTTATTTGTTTTTTAAAGTTTATTTCTTTATTTGGTGCATGTGCATGCGCATGCGCTCACGCACAAGAGAGAGCGAGCAGGGGAAGAGCACAGAGGGAGAGGGAGAGGGAGAGAGAATCCCAAGCAGGCTCCACACTGTTAGCACAGAGACCAACTCAGGGCTCAAACTCGCCAACTGTGAGATCATGACCTGAGCTGAGATCAAGAGTCCAACACTTAACCAACTGAGCCATCCAGGCACCCCCTTACTTTTCACTTTCTTATAAGTATCTTTGGAAAACCACAGATTTGGTTTTTGTTGTTATTGTTTGAATTTGAACATATAAAATATCAACACACAGGTATTCAGTTCATAAATGAAGAAAGTAATGCTCACTATAGGTCATTTGCCAAGGCCTCTCAATCGAATAAGTCTTTAATTGTGGATTATGTGGTAGCAATATGTTTAAAACTTTTTGAAGAACAGTCAGATATTTTTCCAAAGTGCACCATTTTACAATCCCACCAGCAATGCATGATGGTTCCAATTTTTCCATATTCTCACCAACACTTAATTATTGTCTGTCTTTTTCATTTTAGCTGTTCTACTATGTGTCAAGTAGTATCTCATTGTGGTTTTCATTTGCATGTTGAACATCTTTTATGCACTTACTAGCTATTTACATATCTTCTTTGGAGAAATGTCTATTCAGATGCTTTGCTCATTTTAAAAATGAGGTTGTTTGTGTTTTTATTTTTGAGTTGTAAGAATTCTTTACTCATTCTGAATATAAGTCCCTTTTCTGATATATGATTTGCAAATATTTTCTCTCCCATTCTGTGTATTGGTTTTTCATTTCTTGATGATTTCCTTTAAAGTACAAAAGGTAATAATAATGATAATAATAATGTACAGAAGGTTTTAATTCGGACAAAGTCCAATTTACCTATTTTTCCTTTTGTTACTATGTTTTTTGAGAAACCATCACCTAACCTAAAGCCATGAAGATACACACCTAAGTTTTCTTCTACGAGTTTTATGGTTTTAGTTCTTACCTTTAGGTCAATGATGCATTTGGAGTTAATTTTCACACATAGTGTGATGTGGGAATCCAGCTTCATTCGTTTCCATGTGAATATCCAATTTTCATGTGTCCCAACACCATTCACTGAAAAAACTATTTTTCCCCATCAGATTTCTTGGCACCCATGTTGAAAACAATTGACCATAAATGTAAGAGTTATTTATTCCTTCCTGTACTTCTGAATTTACATCTTATATCATTGCCTACATCTTTCTTTTTTTTTAAATGTATTTATTTTGAGAGAGAGAGCAATAGCAGGGGAGGGTCAGAGAGAGCGAGACAGAGGATCTGAAGCAGGCTCCACACCAACAGCGGTGAACCAGATGGGGGGCTCAAACCCACAAACCGTGAGATCATGACCTGAGCCAGTCAGACGCTTCACCGACTGAGCCACCCAGGTGCCCCTCCCTTAGCATTTCTTGTGTCAGCATTATTTATAACAGCAAAACAAATTAAAGGCCCCAAATGTCCATAGATAAAAAAGTGGATTAGAAAAAATGAGTTATTTTCTTACTAGAGAATATCATCTAACAGTGAAAATGAATCTACAACAACTATTTACAAAAACAGACAACTCATAGAAATAGAATATTAAGAACTCTGCTTTTATTCTGTATGAGAATTCATTGTAGTGATTTGAGCAGAGGAAGAATATTATTGGACTGATATTTTAACAGGATTCTTTTGGGTGCTGTGTTGAGAACCCACTACGGGTGGGGAGGAGGGCAAGGGCAGAAGTTGTCAGATCCACTGTGAGGCTATTGTAATAATTCAGGCAACAGATGATGGTGTCTTGGGCCAAGATGGTGGCTGTGGAATGATGAGAAGTGGTAGAATTCTGGATATACTTTGAAGGTACATTCGACATAATACGGGAGGTATTGGTAAAGGAGAGGAATCAAGTAGGTTCAGAATGAAAGGAAAATAATCAATCTTCAAGTATTGTTTCAAACAATAGCATAGTTGATATAATGATATTGCAGAAAATTGTGAAGCATAGTAAGTGAAAGGAGTCAGTGATCCCAATGTTTTTAGTCTGAACACATGGAAGAATAAAGTCTTATGTTATTATCTGCACTTTTCTATATGTTGGAAATATTTTTTTAATGTTTATTTATTTTTGAGAGAGAGAGAGAGAGAGAGAGAGAGAGGCAGACCGTGAGCAAGGGAGGGACAGAGAGAGGGAGACACAGAATCCCAAGCAGATTCCAGGCTCCAAGCTGTCAGCACAGAGCCCAACACGAGGCTCAAACCCATAAACCGTCAGATCATGACTTGAGCCAAAGTCATGATGCTTAACCAACTGAGACATCTAGGTGCCCCTGAAAATACTTTATTATACACAAATGCTGAGAATATTTTTAATAATTATTATAAATATGAATTAAAATATTAATTAAAACTTTGGAGATTTTCAAAATTAGGTTACTATTTAAGGAATGAGATACTAAAAAAACACTAGTGGAAGCATCTCAAAAACAAATGTGTCTTTTAAAACTTTTCCATAAAACTTTGTATTATACTAATTATTATGTATGCATGACAACAGTGGTTTACCTATTTTTTTAACAGTTTTTTATTGATGTATCTTTAGCACCAAGAAAAAGGGCAGCAGCCATTTGTTGAATAAATGAGCAAAGAAAGCCTTATTTATTCTCCCGATCCAATTCTTCCCTTTACTTATTATTTAAGCTCCACAGATGCTGTAGTTGATTTACACTGTTCTGCATGTTAAAAAGTAAGAGACAGCAATATATTTGTGTCATTATTATTAGAGTAAATGTCAGTAATTATTAAATCTGAAGCAATTGAAAGAAAAACTCAGAGATAAATGTTTAAGAGATATTTTCATCTGTGAAATATATGAACAAGTTAAATTAAGAAACTCAGATTTCCTTATATATTCTTCATTATGCATATCTTGGAAGGTGTCTACTTACAAGAGATTACAAAAAATAAGACTACCTTTTGAGATAGAAGATAGAGCTGCTTATGTTCTGTAGGGCAGGATTCTATGTTGGTACATTTATCATTCTTGCTGGGTGATAGCAAAGCTGACTCGATTAACACCGTGGTTATTTAAGTGTGGTTAGCATACCACTGAGCGCTCATGTGGTTATTTTAGTTGAGGATACCCACGCATACCGTTTTTAAAAAGTAAATCTGTGATTCTATAGATATCAGTGTTTAGGACTAGGTTAAAGTAGGTATTACAATGAAAGGAATCGGAGTTAAAATTATTTTTAAAATAATAGCACACTTGGCATGATGATATTGCAAAAATTGTGAAGATAGTAAGTGAAAGACAGTAAGTTTTAGAAACATTGGTTTAAGGAATAAGGAAGGCGACAGAGCACATTGTATGCCATTAATAATGAGTTATTAATCTGATGGGCTTTGAAAGATCTGAATAGATATTATTTCTTCTTCCTTTATTATTTTTTTTAAGATTGTATTTTCAAGTGATCTCGTCACCCAATGTGGGAGTTGAACTTACAACCCCGAGATCAAGAATTCCACACTCCACCAGCTGAGCCAGCAAAGGCACCCCTGGGCAGATACTATTTCTAAATGATCCATGGGCAATTAATCAAAAACAAAGGATAAACAAATTATCTTAAAGAAAAGATGCTAGTACTTAGCTGTGGTGTTATCGTATACAAAGATATGTAGCACTTGTGTCCATCAGTGGTCAGCTCACTGAGTGTCTATTGGTCTGTTTTATGTCTCTCTTCACATACATTATCTAAGTGAGAAAGAGAAGTACAAGAAGATTGGGGCTATATCTGTGTGTTTTACCTCCTTTGGTATTGGCAGAGCAGAACATATATGTGGATATTTAGTAAATATTTTAATATTAATGAAATAATAGTATAAAACATGATTTGATTCAAAAACAACTATTTCTTAAAGAATAATATGTGTACAGGAAAAAAACATATATTATAACTACATAGTTCAGTGAATTTCTACAAACCAAATGAACTCATACAACTTCATTTACCTTTTGTTTTTAAAGCGTCTGCATTGCCTGAACTTATTCAAGTTTACCTGAATGAAATAGAGACCACTCATCAGTATTTCATGCCATGTCATATCTTAGAACTTCATAACTGTTGATGCTTTTCATTTTTAAAATCTACATGAGCTTATTTTTTGTATTTTTTTTTCTTCCGCCTCAATTTTTGGGGGGGGAGGGAGTTACCATTAAGACATTATCTCTGGAGTGCCATATAGAATCGTATTTATTTTAAACACCTTGAAATTCCAACAGCAGTGGGCTTTATTCCCTTTGTAAGGAATAAGAGTAGCCCCTTCACCTTTGCTCAAGTAGAAGTCAAAAGAGACACAACATATTCATTGTTATTTAACAATAAAGCTTTCTTGCTTTGGTATATTTTAAGTTGCTAAGCTCTAGCTTATTGACAATTATAGCTTTCTTCTGGTCATTTCTCTTCTGTGACAATAATTAAACACAAAAGAAATGGAAAATCCTCTGAATCTTACCCCTGCCACCATGATAATTGTGTTTCTGGACTCCTCAGCTGCACCTACAATAATAATTTTTCCTTGGTGAATTATTATGATGGTCACATTCAGAGAACTTCAGGAGGATTAGAGGAAATCACCAAGTTAGAATTTTGGCTAGCATTTTAATTACAATTTCAAATAGTTTTGATAATGAGCAGTTATATGTTTTAAATGTCACTGGCTGATACAGTGAAACATAATTAATTTTTGCAACTTAGACTTTAAAAGCTACTGATCATCTTTCTTTGGTCTTTTTCTTTTTTCTCTTCCTCGCTTTTTTCTCCTTGTTCTTCTTTTTATGTCTAGCTCCATTGTATTTTTCTCTTACGTCGAGTCCTTTGTAACTAAAGGGCTTCCTCCTCTTCCTTGGCGCGTGTGTGCTTGTCTCCTTTCCTCTGAATCTTTATCCGCTTGTCTTTTTTTGTTTATCCACTAATTCCTCTCAAATGTTTATTTATTTATTTTGAGAGAGAAAGACAGCAGGGGAGGGGCAGAGAGAAAGGGAGAGAGAATCCCAAGTAGGCTCCACACTGTCAGTGTATAGCCCGACACGGGGCTAGAACTCACAAACTGAGCTGAAATCAAGAGTTGGACACTTAACTGACTGAGCCACCCAGACACCCCTGTCCACTAATTTTTATGTGTTCTGTCTCTCCATCTCTGTTTCTCTTCCTTCCTAGATTCTTTCCTCTCTCCCTTCTATTCCTGCTCTTTTTTCTCTTGGCTGACAACCATGAAAATTTATCTCAAGAGCTCAGAGCCATGAATACCTCATTAATTTAAAAACCATAATTTATTAGCTTTGTTTTCTTTTTAATCTATTATGTTTATTTTGAACATTTATTCATAAATCTCTTTGCCAATAATAGGCCATTACAAATCAAAATAATGATAATCACATATAATAATAAATTAATAATAGATAATAAAATTAAAAAAATGAGCAAAGCCCCATAAAGATATGGTTTCATAAATATAACAATTTTCAAAAACATCTATTTTCTAATTAATTTTTATAAAATAATGAGGGGGACATGGGTGGCTCAGTCGATTAAGCATCCGACTTCAGCTCAGGTCACCATCTCGTGGTCTATGAGTTCAAGCACCCCATTGGGCTCTGTGCTGACAGCTCCGAGCCTGGAACCTGCTTGGGATTCTGTGTCTCCCTCTCTCTCTGCCCTTCCTGAGCCACCCAGCTGCCCCGTATTTATTTATTTTTAAAGTTTATTCATTTATTATTTCTGAGACAGAGAGCACAAGCAGGGGAGGGACAGAGAGAGAGGGAGACACAGAATCCAAAGCAGGCTCCAGGCTCGAAGCTGTCAGCACAGAGCCCGACATGGGGCTCAAACTCACACGAATGGTGACATCATGACCTGAGCCAAAGTAGGATGCTCAACTGCCTGAACCACCCAGGCGCCCCTCTCTTAGTGTTTTTCTTTTTCTTTCAATAGTGTGTTTTTTTTTTTAATTTTTTAACATTTATTTATTATTGAGAGACAGACACACAGTGTGAGCAGGGAAGGGGCAGAGAGAGGGGGAGACACAGAATCTGAAGTAGGCTCCAGGCTCTGAGCTGTCAGCACAGAGCCCAACGCGGGGCTCGAACCCATGAACTGTGAGATCATGACCTGAGCTGAAGTCAGTTGCCCAACCAGCTGAGCCACCCAGGCGCCCCTCTTAGTGTTTTTCTAAGGCTCATCTGTTTTGTAGCATGTATCAGCACTTCATTCTGCCAAATGATATTCCATACAGATATACCACATTCATTAATTGATGGGCATTTGCTTTTTCCCATCTTTTGGTCATTACAAATAAGGCTGCTGTGATACTTTGTGTGTAAATTTTTGTGTGAATATATGTGTCCACTTCTCTAGGAGTGATGAATCGTATGATAGCTCTGTATTTACCATTTGAAGGACTGGCAAACTTTTTTTCAAAGTGGCTGTGCCATTTAATATCCCCACCAGCAACTGATGAGTGTTTTAACTTGTACATATAACTAGCCAATACTTACTGTTATTTTGATTATTATCCTATTATTTTGATTACAGTCATCCTAGTGTGAAGGGGTATCTCATTGTGGTTTGATTTGCATTTCTCTAATGACTGATAATGTAAAGCATTTTCCATGTGCTTGTTTTTTTTTTTTTTTTAAGTCATGACTATTCAAACATTTTGCACTTCTCTCAATTGAGTTGTCTTTTGTTGTTGTTAAGAGTTCTTTATATATTCTGGGTCCTAGATGTTTATTAGATATATAACTTGCAAATATTTTCCCTCATTCAGTGGGTTGTCTTCACTTTCTTGATGGAATTATTTGAAGCTCATAAGTTTTTGATTTCGATGAAGTTCAATGATCTATTTTTTTCTTTTATGCTTTATGCTTTGGGCATCATATTTAAGAAAACATTGCTTCACTCAAGGTCACAAAGGTATTCACCTAGGTTTTCTTCTAAGAGTTTCTTTATAGTTTTAGCTCTTACATTTAAGTTGATGTTCCTTTTTTGGTTAATTTTTATAAATGATGTGAGATTCAACTTCATTTTTGTGGATGGTAGGAGTTCAACTTCATCCTTTTACTTGTGGATATCCAGTTATTCCCAGCACCACTCGTTAAAAAGCTATGATTTTCCTATTCAATTTTCTTAGCACCCTTGTCAAAGACCATGAGTGTGAGGATTTATTTCTGGATTCTCAATGCTATTCCATTGATCTATAGGTCTATCCTTATGCCACCAACAAACTATTTTGATTACTGTAGCTTTTAGTAAGTTTTGAAATTGGGGAGTGTGACTCCTCCAAATCTGTCATTCTTTTTCAAGATTGTTTGGCTATTGGGGCGCCTGGGTGGTTCAGTCGGTTGAGCGTCCGACCTCCACTCAGGTCATGATCTCACAGTTCGTGGGTTCAAGCCTCACATCGGGCTCTGTGCTGACAGCTCTGCTTTGGATTCTGTGTCTCCCTCCCTCTCTACCTCTCCCCTGCTTTGTCTCTCTCTCTCTCTCTCTCTCTTTCAAAAATAAATAAATAAACATTAAAAAATTTTAAAACAAAAGATCGTTTGGCTATTCAAAATCTCCATATGAGTTTCCATATGAGTTTTTGGATCAGCTTGCTTAATCCTGCAAAAAATGGCAGCTGAGATTTTTATAGGGATTGCATCTAATCTGTAGCTCAATTAAAGGCATATTCCCAGCTGCACAATATTAAATATTCCATCCATTAGTATGGCTTGTGTTTCCATTTCTTTAGGTCTTCTTTCTTTCAATGATGCGTTGTAGTTTCATTGTATAATTCTTACACTTCTTTTTAAAATTTTATTCCTAGGGCATCTGGGTGGCTCAGTTGGTTAAGCATCAGACTGTGGCTCAGGTCATGATCTCGTGGTTTGTGAGTCTGGGCTCTGTGCTGATAGCTCAGAGCCTGGAGCCTGCTTTGGATTGTCTCTCTCTCTCTGTGTCCCCTCCCACACACACTCTCTCTCTCAAAGATAAACATGAAAAAAAATTTTTAAATAAATAAACAAAAATTTATTCCTAAGTATGTTATGCTTTTTGATACCGTTGTGAATGGCATTTTTAAACCGCAATTTCTGAGTTTTTACCGGCAGTATATAGAAATGCAATTGATTTTTGTGTATTGATCTTGTATCCTACAACCTTGCTAAACACATTTATTAGTTCTAGTATTCTTTTGTAGATACAATAGGATCTTCTGCATAAAAGTCATGTCATCTACATTAAAGAAATTTTAATTTCTTCCTGTCCAATCTTGATGACTTTATTTATTTATTTATTTATTTATGGTCTTATTGCACTGGATAGAAACTTGAGGGCAATGTTGGATAGATGTAATGAGAATAGATACCCATGTTTTGTGCCTGAAATTAGAGGGGAAAGTATTTAGTTTTTTACCAGTAAGTGCATTGTTAGCTATAGTTTTCTTCATCAATGTCATATATCAGGTTGAGAAAGTTTCCTTCTTTCCTTAATCTTCTGAGAGCTTTTATCAGGAATGTTGGATTTTGGGGGTTGGTTGGCTGGCTCAGTCAGTACAGCACGGAACTCTTGATCTCAGGGTTATAACTTTCAGCCCCATGTTGGGTGTAGAGAATACTTAAAAATGAAATTTATTTATTTATTTATTTATTTATTTATTTATTTATTATTTTTTCTAATTTACATCCAAGTTAGTTAGCATATAGTGCAATAATGATTTAAGGAGTAGATTCTAGTGATTCATCATCTATGTATAACACCCAGTGCTCATCCCAACAAGTGTCTTCCTTAATGCCCCTTATCCATTTAGCCCATCCCCCCTCACACACAACCCATCCAGTGACCCTCAGTTTGTTCTCTGTATTTAGGAGTCTCTTATGTTTTATCCTCCTCCTTGTTTTTATATTATTTTTCCTTCCCTTCCCTTATGTTCATCTGTTTTGTATCTTAAATTCTACATATGAGTGAAGTCATATGGTATGCTGGATTTTATCAAATTATCTTTTGTATCTATTGAGATGATCACATTTTTATCTTTTTTTAAAGTTTAATGTTTTTATTTATTTTTGAGACAGAGAGAGACAAAGCATGAACGGAGGAGGGTCAGAGAGAGAGGTAGGCATGGAATCTGAAACACGCTCCAGGCTCTGAGCCGTCAGCACAGAGCCTGACGTGGGGCTAGAACTCACGGAGTGTAAGATCAAGACCTGAGCTGAAGTTGGACACTTAACCGACTGAGCCACCCGGGTGCCCCTTTTTATCCTTTATTGTGTTAATGTTTCATTACATTGGTGATTTTTGTATGCTAGACAAAACATGCCTTCCTGGGAAAAATCTCATTTGGTTATAGCATATAGTCTTTTACCATATTGTTGAGTTTGACTGGTGAGTATTTTCTTGAGAATTTTTGCATCTATATTAATAAAAAATGTTGGCCTATAGTTTTCTTTCCTTGTGGTGTCTTTGTCTGATCTTGATGTTAGAGCAATATTAGCTTCATAATATGAGTTAGGAAGTGTTCCCTCCTCTTATATTTTTTGGAAGACTTTGTGAAAGATAGATATTAATTTTTCTTTAATGGTTTGGTAGAATTCAGCATTGAAGACATCCAGGCCTGGATTTTTATTTGTGGGAAGTTTTTTTTTTTTTTTAATGTTTGTTTGTTTTTGAGAGAGAGAGAGTGCAAGTGGGGGAGAGGGAGAGAGGGGCAGAGAGAGAGAGAGAGAGAGAATCCCAAAAAGGCTGCCATTAGCACAGAGCCCAACGAGCTGTGATATGATGAACTGAGCCAAAACCAAGAGTCAAATACTTAACCGACTGGGCCACCCAGAGGCCCCTATGGGAAGTTTTTTTTATTACTAATAGGATCTCTCTGATGGTATTTTTAAGTAACCTCTACTCCCAACATGGGCTCAAACCCACAGCCTTGAGATCAAGAGTTGAGCCAGCTAGGTCTCCAGGTATAAATAAACCTGTTTACATTTTCTTTTTCCACTTTTATTAGTTTTGTCCTTCTAGAAATTTGTGTATTTCATGTAAGTTATCTAGTTTGTTTATACACTATTCCTCAGAGCTTCTCTTATAATCCTTTTATCTGTATGGTCAGTACTGATGTCCCCTCTTTCATTCCTGATCTTAGTAATTTGAGACTTCTTTTTTGCTTGGTCAAGCTACCTAAAATTTTGTCAATTTTGTTCATTTTCTTTTTAAGAAACCAGCTTTGGTTTAATTGGTTTATTAATTTTTTAATTCTCTTCTTTTTTTTTTTTTCCACTCTAATTTTTTTTTCCCTTTCTTCTGTTTTAAGTTTCATTTGCTCTCCTGTTTCAGTTTCCTATAGTGGAAAGTCAGTTTATTGATTTAACATTTTTTCTCTTTTTTAATACAGGTGTTTACAATGATAAATTTCAGTCTAAGCACTGCTCTGTGTATGTGTTGGAGCATGTTTTAAAAAAATTTTTTTTAATGTTTACTCATTTTTTTTTTTAATTTTTAAAAAAAAAATTTTTTTTTTCAACGTTTATTTATTTTTGGGACAGAGAGAGACAGAGCATGAACGGGCGAGGGGCAGAGAGAGAGGGAGACACAGAATCGGAAACAGGCTCCAGGCTCTGAGCCATCAGCCCAGAGTCTGACGTGGGGCTCGAACTCACGGAGCGCGAGATGGTGACCTGGCTGAAGTCGGACGCTTAACCGACTGCGCCACCCAGGCGCCCCAATGTTTACTCATTTTTGAGAGAGAGAGACAGATCATGAGTGGGGGAGGGCAGAGAGAGAGAGAGACAGAGAGAGAGAGAGAGACACAGAATCTGAAGCAGGCTCCAGGCCCTGAGCTGTCAGCACAGAGCCCGATATGGAGCTCGAACTCATGGACCACGAGGTCATGACCTGAGCTGAAGTCAGTCCCTTAACCCACTGAGCCACCCAGGTGCCCCTGGAGCATGTATTTAATACTCCAGTAAGCAGTTTACAATTGTGCTTTAGCTTTTACTTCCTGCTTGAGCAGAGCCCCAAGGTCAGTCTGAGGTGAGGAATTAGGGTCTTCTTAGGTCTTTGCTGAGCATAAGAAGAGCACTGCACATGCACATGTCTTTCTGGGTTCCCAGGAATATTTTGGAGCTTTGCAAAGAACCACATGGACATCTCATTCCAGATTTTTTCCTTTTTTTTTTTTTTTTTTTGGTCAGGTTCTTATTAGCTCCAATTGGTATCACTGCCTCATGCATCTGCAATGTTAAACAATTGCCACTACTTCTTTTTGACAAATGTCCTAAGGATAAGGCTCTTCAAACAAAGTGAGCTCTGAGTCAGGTCAAATAAAGTTTACCCTTGGGAATGGAGCTTTACAAGGAGCTTAAAATAGGTCAAACAGTGACAATTCTCTAGGGATGGAACAAGTGGGCAGTGTCAGATCCATTCTGCCCTTTCCCACCAGTGACTCCTAGGCTTCTGGTTTTTACAACTATCATAATTGTGTGCCTGCTGGGTTTTTTTGTTGTTGTTGTTGTTGTTGTTGTTGTTTTAATTTTAGAAACAGAGTAAGTGTGAGCAGGGGAGAGGGGCAGAGAGAGAGACAGACCGAGAGAGAGAGAGAGAGAGAGAGAGAGAGAGAGAGAGAACCTTAAGCAGGCTTCATGCTGTCAGCAAAGAGCCCAATGTGGGGCTCGATCCCACATCTTGGATCATGACCTGACCCTAAATCAAGAGTCAGATGCTCGGGGCGCCTGGGTGGCTCAGTCGGTTGAGCGGCCGACTTCAGCTCAGGTCATGATCTCGCGGTCCGTGAGTTCCAACCCCGCGTCGGGCTGTGTGCTGACAGCTCAGAGCCTGGAGGCTGTTTCAGATTCTGTGTCTCCCTCTCTCTGACCCTCCCCCCTTCATGCTCTGTCTTTCTCTGTCTCAAAAATAAATAAACGTTAAAAAAAAAAATTAAAAAAAAAAAAAGAGTCAGATGCTCAACCAACTAAGCCACTCAGGCTCCTCAAGTCTGCTGATTTTTAAGTCTATGCAGCAAATGGAGAAAAGGAGATGGGAAGAAGGCAAGTTAAAAGCCACAAAACTTGCTGCTCTTACTGATATTCAACTGGGTTTTTTTGTTGTTGTTTTGTTTTGTTTTGTTTTGTTTTAATAAATGATTCTAGAACATTGTAAACCTTTGGTTAATTTCCAGGATTCTCTTGCTGTGGTGGATGAGCAGATTTTCATACATTCTTATTCCACCATTCTGGAAATGCTTCCAAACAAGTGCATTTTAAGATGTCCATATTTATACAGGGTGATTGGGGGCATGCTATATTTTATTGTTGACTTTTCATTTAATTGTATTTTGGTTATGTGCCAAGTTTTAATTGTAGAAGCCAGATTAAAAAGCCAAAGAGGGCAGGAGGGGGTAGGGCACCTGGGTGGCACAGTTGGTTAAGCTCAGGCTCAGGTCATGATCTCTCTGTTTATGAGTTTGAGCCCCCCATTGGGGTCAGCACTGATGGCATGAAACTTGTTTGGGATTCTGTTTCTCCCTCTCTCTGCCCCACCCCAACTTGTGCTCTCTCTCTCAAAAAAAAAAAAAAAAGCCAAAGAGATTTATCAGAGGAATTAAGAAAACAACCCAATTTACAACTGCATCAAAAAGAATAAAGTGGGGTGCCTGGGTGGCTCAGTTGGTTATTCATATAAGAATATTAACTTTAAATTATGTAATTTTATTAAAATGATGTAAAAACTATAGAACTTTTAAAAACAAAAACCTATTTCAAAAAATGTTATCTTAATTCATTATTTTGAATCGTTCTCAGGGTAGGAAGAAATTTGCAAATGAAAAACCAGTCACAGAGAATGTCTTTCTAAACTCTAATTCCTCAATCTTCTGCAACTGGAAAATAATCTTGATTGAAGTCCTAAAATTGCTTTCCTCATACCTGTCAGAATGGCTAAAATTAACAACACAAGAAGCAACAGGTGTTGGTGAGGATGTGGAGAAAGGGGACTCTCCTGCACTGTTGGTGGGAACGCAAACTGGTGGAGCCACTCTGGGAAACAGTATGGAGGCTCCTCAAAAAGTTAAAAAGAGAACTACCTTATGACCCAACAATTTCACTACTGGGTATTTACCCAAAGAATACAAAGCCACTAATTGAAAGGAAAACATGCACCCTGATGTTTACAGCAGTATTTGTTTACAACAGCCAAGATATGGAAGCAGCCAAGTGTCCATTGGTTGATGAGTGGATAAACAAGAAGTGGTATATATATATATATATATATATATATATATACATATATATATGTATATATATGTATATATATATGTATATATATATATACACACATATATATGTATATATATATATATATATACACACACATATATATAATGGACTATTATTCAGCCATAAAAAAGAGTGAAATCTCTTGTCATTTGCAATGACATGAATGGAGCTAGACAGTATAATGCTATGTGAAATAAGTCAGTCAGAGAAAGACAAATACTGTATGATTTCACTCATGTGGAATTTAAGAAACAAAACAGAGAAGCAAAAGGAAAAAATAAGAGAGAGACAAAGCAAGAAACCGACACTTAACTGTGGAGAACAAACTGATGGTTATGGGGAAGGAGGGAGGGAGGAGCAGTATGGGAGATGGGTTAAATCGGTGATGGGGATTAAAGAGTGCACTTGTCATGATAAGCACTGGGTGATGTATAGAATTGTTGAATCACTATATTGTACACCTGAAACTAATATTACACTGTAGGTTAACTAACTGGAATTTAAATAAAAACTTAAAAAAAAAAGTTGTCTTCCCATTTGTCTTCATTTACACTGAAATCTTAGAACATGAAGTAAAGGAGTTCTTAAACTAAAAGATTATTAAAATATCATTTATAGAGAGAGTGGTTCCTTTTTCAGGGCTTAACTTTCTTCTCAAAACAGTTTAATGAGCCACGTGGTACTTAGCACATACCAAGAATGATCACAATTCTGTCCCCCTCCCCACTCAGCCCCCCCCCCCCCTTTCTCTTGCTTGTTTTGGAAAGCATTGATAGCCTTTTGATTCTTCCCTGTGTAGCATGTGTGACATATCCTACTGTGTTTCCATCTGTTCTATTTCAATTTGACTTCAGGGATAGGGAAATATTCAAGGGCTCAAAAACAATATGCTGGTAGGATCCATTTCATTAATAAACACAGGAAAACAAAGAAAAATTCTGACTTATCCTTCAATTCCTTGAATAAAGAAACGTTTAGTGTTATAATTTTAAAATTGAAAGATGACCATCCTTTATGTTTTGAGGGCTTGGATCACAGAAGGGGTTGGGATGTGAGAAAGGGAAAGAATATTTGAGAGGAGTTCCAACTCCCTTCCATCCTCAGAAGAACCGGGTCCTGGGTTGGAAACAGGTCACAGGTCGTGAAGAGTCAAAGGACAAATCAAAAGAAACTCTTCCCCCAAAAGGAACAAGCTAACAGAAAATTTTAAAGTTATTTTGTATACCGGGCATTTGAAAACTGTCATTCCTCAGCAGGCTTTAGATGCTTCCAGATCTGGCCAGATCCTAAATTCTGCATAACAAATTCCTTCCTGATTTCTCTTCAAAGGAAATTATCTCGGGATAAGATCAGTCTGGGTCATCTGGTGGTGTCTTCCTCTTCTGTCAGGGAAAAAGATAGGAACATGTCGTTTCAAGACTAAAACATTTAACTTTCATATTACATTTCAGTTTATAAAAGCACAGGACGGAGTTTATTTTTCAAATGCAGTGGCGACATCCAGTGGACAAAATGCTTCAGTAATTTACCAAGTAGATAAACATTTATTATATCTGTCATTAAGAAAAAATATGCTTTTAAAAATTTGTCCCTTAATACATGTTTTCTTAATATGTGTAAATACAGGTCAGCGGCCACTGATAGAGGAAGTTTCTCACACTTATACTAAAATAGCCCTCAGTGATTTGTGTGACCAGGGCCTCGGACACCACAGAATTCATACTGGCATGGAAACGAGATTTGTCCCTAGCTACCCTTCTCCCTTCCATCAGGACTCTGATGAGGTGTTCTGACAATAACCACACTTTCGGGGAGGCTCTGATCTCTAAGTACTCTTAAAGGTACTCAGGAGATAATAGTGAAATAATATCTCTTAGATGCCAGGGCTGGAGTCTGGTTAGAGTCCAGCATGGGAGCAGATATTAAAGTAAAATTTCTAAGTAAGCTGTCTGCATGTGGAAGAGGAGGGCTTTCATGCTTTATTTTAATATGCTAAGCAAAATCAAATATAATTAAGTAACCAACTAAAAAAAGCCACCTATGAGTTCTGAATTGTTCTTCGTTCTCTTTCAGGTATAGTCCAGCTAAGAAGACATGATTGACTCTAATGTATAAAAGGACACTTGAGTCTAATGACTAAAGAGAGCTCCCGCTTGTTCAGTGTCTACCGAAGCAAGGCATCATGATAAGATTTTATATACATTTAATCACATCATGTTAAATACACATACAATGCGGGTATGTAGGCATTATTAAGTCTATTTTATAGACAAGAAAAATGAGGCTCTATAAAGTTACATGACTTAAGTAGCAGAGTCAGAGAGCAAATCTCAGTTATTTCAATTCTAAAGCCCATTATCTTTTCAGGATATACATTGCGTCCCGCCATAAAACAGGAAGAAAAAGAAAATGGAAGCTAGCCCTTTTACTATTTTCCTAAAATGGAAAAATAACACACTTCCTCCCTTGCTTTGTACCATCAAACTTGGTATATTGTATATTTTTCAACTTCAGGAGGAGAAGTTTGCAATGATGCTGCCTCATTAGACCCTTAAAAATACCATAAAATTTGATTTATATTAGCAGAAAGGTGACAGCATGGTTACTAGAACCAATTGCTTAGATTTGAACCCTGGCTCACCTATTTATTTGCTGCACAACCTTGAGCAAGTTACTTAACTTCTCTGGGCATCAGTGTCCTCATTTGCAAATGGCATTATAATATCTATTTCTATCTATGAAATAATAGGTTGCTGTGAGCATTGAGTACAGTGCTTACAACAGTGACTGGCATGGAACAAAATCTCAGTATCCTCCTTATTGTTGGAATTGTTTCTATTAATATGTTAAAAAGTGACAAACTACTGCATTTATTTAAAAAAAAATTTTTAACGTTTATTTATTTTTGAGACAGAGAGAGATAGAGCATGAACGGGTGGGTCAGAGAGAGAGGGAGACACAGAATCTGAAACAGGCTCCAGGCTCTGAGCTATCAGCACAGAGCCCGACGCGGGGCTCGCACCCACGAACTGCGAGATCGTGACCTGAGCTGAAGTCGGACGCTTAGCCGAATGAGCCACGCAGGCGCCCCAGCATTTCTTTATTTTTAAACACTTTATTGATGTATAATTTACAGAACATAAAATTCACCCATTTTAACAGTACAACTCAATGATTTTTAGTAACTATACCGAACTGTGCAACAATCACCACAATTCAGTTTTAGACATTTCTATCATCCTAAAAACTTCCCTTGGGTCCATTTATAGTTAATCCCCACTGCCATTCTCAGCCCTAACCAACCATGGATCTACTTTTTGTCTTTGTAAACTTGCCTTTTCTAAACATTTCATATAAATGGAATCATACAATGTATAGTCTCTGCATTTGGTTTCTTCCACCATAGCATGAGGTTTTGAGGTTGGTCCATGCTGTAGTATATATTAATAGCTAGTTCCTTTTAAATGCTGAATAGTATTCCATTGTATGGAATTGTATTTACCCATTCACCACCTGATCAATGTTTGGGTTGTTTCCACTTTTTGGCTATTCTGAATAATACTGCTCTGAACATTCACATGCCAGTCTTTGTGTGGACAGATGCCTTCTGTTCTCCTGGGTGATATCTAGTAGTGGGATTGTTGAATCATATGGTAAATCTGTTTAACTTTTTAAGTAATGGACAAATTGTCTTCTGAAGTGGCTGCACCATTTTACATTCCACCAGCAACGTATAGATTCCCCTTTTTCCACATCCTCACTAACACTTGGTATGGGCTGTCTTTTTCATAGACCTTCTAGTTAACGTGTAGTAATATTTTATGGTGGTTTCCATTTGCACTTCCCTAATGATTCATGATGTTAAACACCTTTTCATGAGTTATTAGCCATTCATAGATCTCCTTTAATGAAATATCTGTTCTTCTATATGTTTTTTAAAAATGTTTATTTACTTATGTTTATTTTTCAGAGAGTGCAAGTGGGGGAGGGGCAGAGAGACAGGGGGCAGAAGATCTGAAGCAGGCTCTGCACTGACAGCACAGAGCCTGATGTGGGGCTCGAACTCAGGAGCCATGAGATCATGACCTGAGCCAAAGTTGGATGCTCAACCGATTGGACCACCCATCACCCCTTATTTATTTATTTATTTATTTAGAGAGGGAACAAGTGCAAGTGGAGGCAGGGCAGAGAGGAAAGGAGAAAGAATCCCAAGTAGGCTCTATGCTGTTAAGTACAGAGCATGACCAGACACTTGAACCCACGAACTGTGAGATCATGACCTGAGCCGAAATCAGGTCAGACGCTTAACCGACTGAGCCACCCACGTGCCCCCTATTCATTTTTTAAAAATGTTTATTTATTTTTGAGAGAGAGAGAGATAGCACGTGGGAACCGGGGAGGGGCAGAGAGAGAGGGAGACAGAGGATCAGAAATGGGATCTGCACAGAGAGCAGAGAGCCCGATGTGGGGCTTGAATTCATGAACGGGGAAATCATGACCTGAGCCGAAATCAAGTCAGATGCTTAACCGACTGAGCCACCCAGACGCCCCACCATTCATTTTTTAATTGAGTTGTTTGGTCTCTTTTTAATGACTTGCAAGAGTCGATATGGAATGCTTCTCCATTTATCTAGATCTTATTTAATTTCTCTCTGCCAGTTTGTAGTGTTCAGTGTATAACACTTGCATTTCTTTTCTTAGTTTTTCCTAAGTATTTTTATTCTTTTTGAAATCATAGTAAAAGGCATCATTCATTTTCAGATCGTTCATTGTTAATAGGTAGAAATACGCTTGATTTTGGTATCTGATCTTATGTCCTATAACCTCAAATAGATCCATTATTAGTTCTAATATTTTTTTTTGTATTTGTTAAAGTTTTCTATATAGAAGGTTGTTACATCATTTACAAATAAAGACAGTTTATTTCTTCACTTCCAATCTGACTGATATTTATTTTTTTGTTGCCTGATTGTGGTGGCTAGAATCTCTGGTTACATCTTGAATAGAAGTGGTGAGAACAGATATCCTTGCCTTTTTTTTTTTTTTAATGTTTATTTTTATTTTTGAGAGAGAGAAAGAGAGTGCAACTAAGGGAGGGTGAGAGAGTGAGAGGGACAGAGGATCCAAAGTGGGCTCCATCCTGACAGCAGCGACTGTGGGTTAACAGTGTTAAAGACTATAATTTTGCTGATTTTCTGTCTAGTTATTATTTTAGTTTTTGAGAGTAGGATATTAAAGTTTCCAGTTATTATTGTTGAATTTTATTTCTCCTTTCAATTTTCTGTTTTTGCTTCATATATTAAAAGGTCCATTAGATGTATATATATATATATATATATATATATATATATATATATACATGGTTTTTGTTTTTGTTTTTGAGAGAGAGAGACTGCATGCATGCACACAGACAAGCAGGGAAGGGGCAGAGGGAGAGAAGGAGAGGGAAGCTTAAGCAGGTTTCATGTTTAGAGCAGAGTCTGACCTCACAACCAAGAGATCATGACCTGAGCCAAAATCAAGAATCAGATACTTAACCAACTGAGCCACCCAGGGGCCCCAATGTATATATGTTTTTAATTGTTTATCTTCCTAATGGACTGTTTGTGTTATCATTATAATGTCCCTTTTCTCCTATGGGAACAATTTGTTTGGTCTTAAAACCTATTTTGTCTGATATTTTAGCCACTCCATCTCTCTTATGGTTACTTTTTGCATCATTTTACTTTCAACCTGTTTGTATTTATCTTTGTCTATGAAAGTGTGTCTCTTATAGACAGCATGTAGTTGGAGCGTATTTACTTATATCTCTGCCTTTTAATTGGACTGCTTAATCCATTTACATTTAATATAATTAGTTTTGTGGTTAGATTCATGCCTTCCATTTTTCTATTTGTTTTCTTCAGGTCTCATGTCATTTTTGTTCCTATGTTCCAACTTTATTGGCTTATTTGCATTAAACAAATATTCCTTGGCATACCATTTTAATTCCTTTGTTCATTTCTAAGCTATTTTTTGAGTTGTCATGGTTCCTCTAAGATTTATGACATGTATCGTTATCATAATTTACTTCAGGTTTATACTGACCATTTCCAGTAAATATAGCCAGATCATGAAAGGCCTTGTATACCATGCTTAATCAGTGGGAAAGGGGGCTGGTGGGGCACAATTATTTTAAAGTATAAAGAGACATGGTCACATTTGCATTTCAGAGTGCTCTAACAGAAATGTAGACGATCAATTTCAGGGAGGCACCACTGGACAAATCAGAGCTCTCTCAGTGATTCTCCCCTTGAGTTTTTCTTGATTTCCCAATGTGGTTTCTGTGCATTCTTACATGGGGTCAGGAGTCAGACCCTTAAGCCTGTACACATTCTATCTTTAGCTTGTAAAGCTCCAAAGTAATGAACTCCAACTGCTGGGAACTCGCTCTGGGTAAAGTTATGCAAGGCAATGCTCAATTATTCAGAAGTCATCCACTGAATTGAATATAATTAGATCCACAGTATCTCTGTCTCATTCCTTCTTCCTGCCTTAATCTTATTTATTGGTTGATTAATTCCTTCATATTATGTATAAAGAAAAAAAGAAAAATCCAGGGTGAGTACGCTTTCCCTTTTCATAGTTTGAGTGAAAAATAGAAAAGAGTTTTAAACTAAGAGTTCAAATGAAATTTGTGGCCATCAGTATATTGTTACTAACCTTTAGCCTACCTTCTAGAATAGATTATAAATTTTTTTCTCTTTTCAATGTTCATTAACTTTCTGGTCACCAGAATAGCCGCTCTAAAAAAATATTAATAATGTGAATTAATAATGTGCTTAATTTTCTTTTTTTTTTTTAATTTTTTTTTTAATGCTTATTTATTTTTGAGACAGAGAGAGACAGAGCATGAACGGGGGAGGGTCAGAGAGAGGGAGACACAGAATCTAAAACAGGCTCCAGGCTCTGAGCTGTCAGCACAGAGCCCGATGCGGGGCTTGAACTCACGGACTGTGAGATCGTGACCTGAGCGGAAGTCGGCCGCTCAACCGAATGAGCCAGCCAGGCGCCCCAATAATGTGCTTAATTTTCAATTAATAAGGCATACATTTACTTTTGTTTTAATAGGTTTATTTCAGATGAGACTATTTGAAGCTCCTCAAAACCCCCACTTGAGGGGTAATTTTGAATAAAATTTATACAGGCAGGAAATAGTAAGCAATTGATAGTAACACTACCTAAGAGTGTTAACTGAACTGATATATCTTGATGATAAATATGCAAGATATTCTCTCTCTGGTTTTTTTTGTTTGTTTTTTAAGTAGGCTCCATGCCCAATGTGGGGCTTGAACTCATGACCCTGAAATCAAGAGTTGTGTGCTCTATGGACTGAGCCAGCCAGGTGCCCTCAAGGTATTCTCATTTTGAGTGAATGATTTGGACAGTCCATGCATCAAACTTGAAAATTACATGCAATTAGGAGCTCCTGAGTGGCTCAGTTGGTTAAGGGTCCAACTCTTGGTTTCAGCTCAGGTCATGATCTCACAACTCATGAGTCCTGCATCTGGCTCTGTGCTGACAGCGCAGGGCCTGCTTGGGATTCTCTGGCCACCCCCCCGCCCCTCCCCTGCTCATGCTCTCTCTCTGTCTCTCTCAAAAATAAATAAATAAAAAATAAAAAAAAAAAAGAAAGAACGAAAACGACACACAATTAGACCGAATGCTAATATACTGGCTGGCAGTCTAGGGATCCAAACAGATTCAGAAGGCTAAAATAATGAGGCAAAATAAGAGAGCTAAAATTTAACACATATGAACATTGTGCCAATTATGAATGAGTTTGACTATATATAATGGAAAGCCTAAATTTATAATAGCTTAACCAAACAGGTAGTATTCATAAGAAGAAAGTGTGGTAGTACCCCAAACTCTTCAGACAATGCCTGGAAGGTGGTGTTCCCACTGTAGGATTCTCAAACTGAGTCATGCTCTTAGGAGGTCATTAGAATGGTGATAGGATTCAAATCCATGTCTATGAAAAATATTTGGAGAGAGTTAGGTATTTATTCTGGGGTGGGGGGGGGCGGAAATGCTTATTGTCCCATCTTGGGAAAGGAGAATCAGATTTTCTCTGTGCTACTCCAGATGGCAAAAGTACGACCAATTGATAGTCATGGCAGAGAGGCAGATTTCAGTTCAAACTGAGTTTTTAACGCTAGAACACTCTGGAAATAAAATAAGTTATTCAAGGAGCTAAATTTCTAGTAATAACAAAAATAATGGCAATAACTTACTGAGGGTTTATAATGTACCAAGTACTTACATGAATTAATTTATTTTATATTCAAAATTACTCTAAATTACTCTAGAAGAAACTACTATTATCCTTGTTTCACAGATAAGGAACTCAATTTATTTGCCCCAGGCCAGACAGCTAGAAAGCAGAAGACGTGAATCCATGGAGTCTGACTCCAAAGCTGGAGTTCTGACCTGCTCTGTGTGCAGGCAGAGGCTTGTTGACTAATGGTATGGGTGAAGTAGGGTGAAAGGTGACAGATATGGATCAAAGCCTGGCTAGGATGAGGTAACTTACATGAGACTAATAGCTACATTCATCGAACACCTGCTGGGTGTCAGGCACGGGACTAAAAATTTCACGTACATTAAGAGATAATGCAGCAGGAGCACGCAATGGTGCATTCAGTACACACTCAAGTACCATAAGCTGCTATGACCACTTTTGAGCCTCTCAGCAGCTTTATTAGATGAGCATTATTGCATCTACTTTGCTAACAGAGAAAGTGATAACTTGAGAGATGAAGTAAATTATCCAACGTCAGGTGACAGTGCCAGTAAAGCTGGCAGGTGACTCAGGATACTACAGCTCTAGCCTTTCCACTAAGCCATGTTTCACCAGAATACCGACGCTTGCAACCTGGAAGTTTTAGGGTTCTGTGAAACCAGTAAGCAAATAATAACTTTAACAACAACAACGTCTATGCAGACTTAGATAAATCTTGCAAATTAGTAGGCCATTAGCTATTTGAGGTTAAACCTTAAAGAGTATAATAAGTACATACCAGAAGTGCAATGAAATGAGATAGGTTGTGTTTTAAAAATTTTCAAACTCACTATTTATCAGCGAAAGATAATTTTCCTGGCTCTTCTCTCTACAAATACCACCCAGAAATTCTCATATGCCGATAAATGAAGAGAAGTTTCAAATTAGAATTGTGATCATGAGTTGAAGCCAATGGCCTTCAAGGATCAGAGCTGAATAGAAGCGGAAGAGGCTAGGGTCTAAAAGCCCTTGAGGAAACAGGGCCTGAGACGGTCACCGCAGACTGAGACTATGCACAGGGTAGAGCTGTAAATGAGCTCTCTGCATAAAACTGGCAGCCGGACAAGCTGTTCTTCCTTCAAAACAGAAGAAAAAACAAAAACAAAAACAGGGAGTAGAAAAACTCCACCTGTTGGTGTGTGTAGACACATACAGGGACACAAGCTAGCAGGCTGGGCCATGGAGGGAAAAGGAGCCACTAAGAGAAACCGAGACCAAAGCTGCTGCAGGAAGTGGCTGTAGGACAAATTTGTATTGTCTTCAAGGTGACAAAATCACCGTGGGAGGATGGAAGGAAGGGAAGGGAATGATGAATGCCTGTCTGGTGGGGGAAGGGAAAACAAAGAGTTGGGTCCCCATCTCCCATAGTTAGAAACCAATAAATAGTTTATAAAACTGAAAAACCAAGAAATAACAATTAAGCATGCTATTTAGAGACAGGGCAGTAAACATCAAAATATTTAGCTGTACGAGATGACAGTAGTTGCCTCTGAAAAGTGGGTAATGGGCAGGAGGAGGCCAGGGTATTGCTATTTTTCTTAACAAAACTTGTTGAATTACTTGACTCTTTATAAATAGAGTGCATGTAGGGGCGCCTGGGTGGCTCAGTTAAGTGTTCAACTCTTGATCTCTACTCAGGTGATGATCTTGTGATTCCCGGGATGGAGCTCCACATTGGGCTCTGCACCGATGGCACAGACCCTGCCTAGGATTCTCTCTCTCTCTCTCTCTCTCTCTCTCTCTCTCCCTCTCTCAAAATAAATGAATAAACTTTAAACAAAGTGCACTGTGTACTATTAATAATGATTTAAAAAAAAACTTTACTAAAGCTTCCTATTTGTTTGGGTTTATTCAATCTTGTAGATTTTTATGAACAGATTTTTCATGCTAGACACACATGGTATTTTTTTGGATTATTCTAATTCCTTCAAGTAATCCTTCCCTAGAAGCAGTTCAGCAGAGATAAAATCGCTTCATGAACAGGTTTGAAGTCACAATTGTAAATATTCATATTGTCAGGCAGCGTTAATCCTAAGTAGATCCTGAATATGAGGCATACTAGCTTGGATTAAGAGTGAAAATAAAGGGGGCTTTTTTTTTTTCCCCCTAACTTCCCAGCATTTCCAAAACAACAATATTCGAGGAATAGAGAATGGTGGGACTGTCAATATAGAGGGTTTGTGATCCTTAAGAATATGCATCACCATATTCTTATATGGTGATAAGTGTATCATATTGTGTATAGCAACCTGCCACTGAATTTAGCAGATACACATACACACGCATGCACATACTGATACACTATAGATACACATACTGGTAGTGTGAATAACTGTATACTTTTAATTTTGATATAATTACAAATTTACAAAATTTACAACAGTCTAAGGAACTTCCATATACCCAGCAGACTTGCAAATTATTTAAATTTTGCACCACTTAATCATTCTCTCTTTCTATATTTAATTTGTTTGTACATACACAGGCATACACATATATGTATGTATATTCTTTCTGAACCATTTAAACTTAAGTTGTTACCAGGTTAGAGGGCAACTATGCCCTTACCCCTACACACTTTTTGTATATTTTCTAAGAACAAGGACATTCTCTTATGTAACCAGTACGATGACCTAAATCAGAAAGTTTAATATTGATATACTATTATCTAATCTGAAGTCCATATTGTCCAAATTAATGTGCTTCATAGCTATTTCTTTTTCCTTGTCCACAGTCCAACCCAGAATGCCATATTGTATTTAGTTGTTGACGACTCATTGGTCTCTTTTAATGTAGACTAGTTCCTCAATGTTGAGAGTATAGACCAGATATTTTACAAAATGTCATTCAATCTGAATGTCTGCTGTTTCTCATAATTAAATTCATATTAGATATTGGGACATAATTCAATATTATTCCAATATTGTTAATGTTAATTTTACTCACTAAGTGAAAGTAGTGGTCAAGACATTACTTCATTGTAAAGTTAATATTTTTCTCTACGCAAATATTAAGTAATTTGTTTAAAAAATTTTTTTAAATGTCTATTTATTTTTGAGAGGTAGACAGCGTGAGCCGTAGACGGGCAGAGAGAGAGGGAGACACAGGATCCTAAGCAGGCTCCAGGCTCTGAGCTGTCAGCACAGAGCCTGACAAGAGGCTCAGACCCACAAACTGTGAGATCATGACCTGAGCCGAAGTTGGATGCTTAACTGACTGAGCCACCCAGGTGTCCCTACTTTAATAATTTTAAATGACAAATTAAACTTCTTAAATAGATAACAGGACCACTCTGTTTCCTTTCATATTGGGCTGGTTGTAGTAAGTTGTGTTTTGCAGGGAATTTCCTCTCAATTATCCAATTTTAAAAATGATAGTTGTTTATAATATCCCCTTATTATCCTATCAAAGTCTGTAGGATCTATACTAATAACCCTGCCTCATTCTTGATATTGATAAATCTGTGTCCTATTTCTTTTTTTTTTTTTAACTTTTTTTTTTTTTAAACATTTATTTATTTTTGAGACAGAGAGAGACAGAGCATGAATGGGGGAGGGTCAGAGAGAGGGAGACACAGAATCTGAAACAGGCTCCAGGCTCCGAGCTGTCAGCACAGAGCCTGACGTGGGACTTGAACTCATGGACCGCGAGATCATGACCTGAGCTGAAGTCGGCGGCTTAACCGACTGAGCCACCCAGGCGCCCCTCTATTTCTTTTTTTTAAAGTTTATTTACCTATCCCAATTTACTTTCAAATAATATTTTACCCCTTCACATAGAATGTAAGAAACTTATAAAGCTATGCATCCACTTCTTTCCTGTCTTTATGCATTATTGTTACACTTTTAACTTCTACATATATTATGAACTCTACATTTTAATTGTCTTTTATTTAAATAACAAGTGGCTTTTAAATTGGGTGCCTGGGTGGTTCAATCGTCTAAGTGTCTGACTTCGGCTCAGGTCATGATCTCACAGTTTGTGAGTTTGAGCCCTGCATCGGGCTCTGTGCTGGCTGCGCAGAACCTGGATCCTGCTTTGCATTGTGTCTCCCTCTCTCTCTGCCCCTCCCCTGCTGATGCTTTGCCTCTCTCACTCTCTCTCTCAAAAATGAACATTAAAAAAAATAAAAAACATTAATAAACATTAAAAAATCAAATACAATGAGGAAAAAGTATTTTATATATACCTACAAATTTACCTTTTCTGGCACTCTTTATCCTTTTGTGAAGATCCAAATTTCCACACTATATCATATTCCTTCAAGTCTGCTGGTGATGTATTCTCTCAGCCTTTGTCTGAAAATGTCTTTGTTATGCCTTCAAATTTTGAATGATACTTTTGCCAAACATGGATGCTCCGTGGTATTCTGGAAACTGGTGAGCGTTGTTCTATTAGACTCAAATTCTGAACTCTGTCTCCTCTATGGTCACCAGCAATGGTAATCTCTGCCTAGATCTCCTGTTAGCCTGCTTCTTCTAGCTGTGCTGCTTGGCGTTTCTCCCATGAATGTGCAGAACAGAAGTCAAGGATTTGGGCTGAATCTATATGCAGAATTCACTACTCCTCCTATGTGGTCATCTGCTTTCCAGAGTCTTCACTTTTCAGCCATTCTGACAGCCTCAGAGACTAGCCTTTTGCTTGAGTTCTAACTGCTCCACTCTGCAGGACTGGGGAGTGCCCTCAAGAAAAAAGCCATAAAAATTGCAGATTATATTCCAGATTCCAGTGTGACTTTCCTTCTTTTAAGGGTCAACTTCTCTCTAGTTTCCAGCAGCTTTGGTCACTCTCCAGTGCCTTCAAGTACGTATTAATTATACTTTAATTATACTTTATCCAAGGCTGAAAATTGTTATCTATGGGAGTATTGGTTCAATGTGAATTACTCTACCATTATGAAAACAGTGATATGAATAATTAAAAATTATATTTTCTTTGAGTCTTTCAAATTTGAGGTTGTGTGACTGCTATAGGTAGAAGACACATCTCACTTAGTAATAACTTACTTTCTGGGAATGTAATAGGAAATACGGTTTCCCATGATTCTCATTCTGAATTGCAAAACTGTCCTCTCTTCTGACAAAGTACTCTGTCAAAGCAGTCAAGTGCAAACTCTTTCAGTTGTGAGCTATCCTTCTCATCAAAAACCTCATGATGTACCTTCCTTGTTTTCTCCATTTGTTAAATAAAGAAGAATTTTCCACTCCCTTCTAGATAGTTCTATTTTATTAGTTTTATATGTTGGGCTATTGTGCATGATTTTGTGTAAAGGAAGGGTTCAGCTGTTAAAAACAGTTTATAAATCTGAGTCTAAATAATCTTTAATAGTCTCTAAAATTCAATAATTAACATATTTTAGTTTGTTCAACTATAGAAGATTGGTATGTGTGTATAAAAATAACCTTTTGCATAGAAATTCCTATTCCTGGGGCACCTGGTGGCTCAGTTGGTTAAGTGTCTGACTTCAACCCAGGTCATGACCTCGCAGTTGGGGAGTTTGAGCCCCGCATCAGGGTCTCTGCTGTCAGCGTGGAGCCCACTTCAGATCCTCTGTCCCCTTTCTCTCTGCTCCTCCCCTGCTTGTGTGCACACTCTCTCTCTCAAAAATAAAATGAACATTAAAAAAAAAAAAAGAAATTCCTATTCCTAAGTGATCTCCTTCAATGTGCTGCCTACTTGATAGCAGGTAGAATCATTTATCAACAAAATACTCCTCTGATTTATTTCTATTTGAGCTCATTCAAGGATCCATAATGCAAAACTCCCTTTATTACTAATAATTTTGCCATCGATATTGCTAGTCTGTACTGTATGATATTTTCATAATAGTAATTGAACTAAAGGACACAGAAAAGATTTTGAGAATTCTGGGAAATGTGTACTGTTCACAGCAAATGTTACTTATACTTAGTTCAAAGGCGTGTGTGCAGCCGTATGATGGACTAAGACTTACATAATAGTTTAGAGCTGTAACTGTGCTAACCTTACATCAGACACATTTACAAAAGACTGTCATTGCCCACAGTTTCATGCAATCGCTTTTCTGATTTAAGTTTCAGAGTTGTTAATGTCTGGATATTCCTGTTTATACGGAAGGTGGAGATTTCTACTTTGTGTTATGGAACTCATTAGTCGCCTGCTATCATCTTAATCAAGAAAAATAAATATTGTAATAAACATTCATGTAAAGCCTCCAGTGAACTAAGAGCTATTTGAATGAAAAACAATATGCTGGTATAGGTCAGAATGTTCCCTCCCCCTTGGTATGCTTGCTAATTTACTGAATGCATTCTGAGGTCTTTTTTTTTTTTTTAACGTTTATCTATTTTTGAGAGAGAGAGAGAAAGAGAGAGAGCATGAGCAGGGGAGGGGCACAGGGAGAGGGAGACACAGAATTAGAAGCAGGCTCCAGGCTCTGAGCTGTCAGCACAGAGCCCCATGCAGGGCTTGAACCCATGAAATGCAAGACCATGACCTGAGCTGAAGTTGGACGCCAACCCACTGATCCACCCAGGCGCCCCCTGAAGGCTTTTAATGGTAAAGGAAAAGTACGAGGTGTTCTTTTTAGTGTGTTAACCGAGAGCACAATGCTTGTCTTCAGCCCACATACAAAAGCTAGTACAGTATCTGATCAAAAATACTGGTGGAGATTCCCCCTCCTACTTTGTAAGCTTCTTGGAGACACTGACCACATCATATTAATCTTTGTGATTCTGTCAGGTACCTTACGTGTTGCCTTGCATTTTGGCAGGTGGCCAGCCAATGTTTGTTGAATAAATCCATCTTTATTTTGTAAATTTTTCCATAAGTCAAGTTGTTCAGGTAACAGGAAAATTTTAGGTCCTTTTATGTTCAGGACATTATTGTTGTTGCCATTCTTATCTCTGCTACTGATGCAATAACTTAAACCCACCTACCAAACCATGCTATTTTAGCAATTAAAACCTTCTCTCTTTCCTTTAGTTTCCTAAACTGTAAAATGAGGAAGACATCTTCTAGTGATACTTAATAATCAACTGAATGGCTATGTTACCAATGGCAAGTAGTACAAACACAAAGCATTAATAATTCCATTATAGTTGTAAGACTCATATGAGTGGTCAGGATCTTTAATTCTATCATCATATTGCAAAAACAAGATGAGCTCAGCTTAAACAAGAGATTCTTCTGTCAGAAGGGTAATACCAGATAATCCCAGGTAAACACACCGGTATCTGCATTTTTCAGTGAAAAAGAAAGTCTGTTGCTTTAGACGTGATGATCTTCCTCTTTACAAAATATTAACAATAGCCTATTTTAAAAATGCAAAATAGCTATTGCTGGTATGTAGCTTGTTGGTGATTAAAAAGTACAGTTTTTAGACTGAAAACTAACATGTAGTAAGAATGTCAGAAGCAAAGACCAAGAAGTCAGAAAACTCAAAGTATGTTTTGGTATTGGATCCGGGAGCTGAGCCATGTCACTGCAGTAAATGAGGTGGTAGAAAAGAAGCTGAGAAAGGTCCAATGGGATCAGACTAGGGAGGAGCTTAAATCCTCTATTACACAAGCTATCATACTCCATGCTATGGTGAACAGGAAGCCTTGGTTTTGTTTGGAGCAGGGATCTGGTTGTTATGGATACCGTAACAGGAAAGCTAGTCTCATAATGATGTGAAACAGAGACCAGGAGGAAGGGGGTAATCCTTACTCTCACAGAATAGAAAATTAAATCAATACTTTCTATTTTTCCTTATTACTATGAAATATATCATAGATGAAAGAGTAGAATACAATATATAGTTTAAGGAATAATAAACACCAGAATTACTTTCTAAATACACGTTTGCTACTTACGTATATATTCCTATGTCATATTTTTTTTTAGTTTTTCTTGTCCTTGATGTTATACATTGGAATCATATTTTAAGTATTTTTCTGTGATAGCTTTTTCCCCCATTCAGTATTTTTGAGGTTCTCATCCATATTCATGCTTATAGCTGTGGTTCATCCTTTTCACCATTGCATAGTATTTCATTATTTGAACACACCAAGTTTTATCCTTTAATAATGTTTCCAGGTTTTTGGTAACATGAACAGTGCAACTAAGAAATTCTTGCACATGCCTGCTAGTGTATATTAAAATATTCTCTGGGGTAAATACTTAGGAATGGAATGCCAGATCACTAGAAATGGTATTTTCTTTTTTTTTCCTTTCTCTCCTTTTTTTTTTTTTTCAACTTACGAGGCAATACTAAATTGTTACCCAAAGTCAATATCAACGTTACAGTCCCATCAGGGGCATTATGAGAGCTTCTGTGGCTCCACTTCCTCATCAACATCAAAAATTGACTGATTTTTAACTTTTAGCCAATCTGGTAGGCGTGAAATGGTAGCTCACTGGTTTTAGCTTGTATTTCTCTGTTCTCTAATGAGGTTAAGAATCTTTCCATGTTTATAGAACTACCTTACGACCCAGCAATTGCACTACTAGGCATTTATCCAAGGGATACAGGTGTGCTGTTTCGAAGGGACACATGCACCCCCATGTTTACAGCAGCACTATCAACAATAGCCAAAGTATGGAAAGAGCCCAAATGTCCATCGATGGGTGAATGGATAAAGAAGATGTGGTATATGTATACAATGGAGTATTACTCAGCAATCAAAAAGAATGAAATCTTGCTATTTGCAACTACGTAGATGGAACTGGAGGGTATTATGCTAAGTGAAATTAGTCAGTCAGAGAAAGACAAAAATCATATGGCTTCACTCATATGAGGACTTTAAGACACAGAACAGATGAAAACAAGGGAAGGGAAGGAAAAATAACACAAAAACAGGGAAGGGGACAAAACATAAGAAACTCTTTTTTTTTTTTTTTTAATTTTTTTTTTTTTCAACGTTTATTTATTTTTGGGACAGAGAGAGACAGAGCATGAACGGGGGAGGGGCAGAGAGAGAGGGAGACACAGAATCGGAAACAGGCTCCAGGCTCTGAGCCATCAGCCCAGAGCCCGACGCGGGGCTCGAACTCACGGACCGCGAGATCGTGACCTGGCTGAAGTCGGACGCTTAACCGACTGCGCCACCCAGGCGCCCCAAGAAACTCTTAAATATGGAAAATAAACAGAGGGTTACAGGAGGGGATGTGAGGGGGGAATGGGCTAAATGGGTAAGGGACATTAAGGAATCTACTCCTGAAATCACTGTTGTACTATATGCTAACTAACTTGGATGTAAATTTAAAAAAAAATAAAAAAGAATCTTTCCATGTTTATTGGTGCGCCTGGGTGGTGTACTCATTTAAGCGTCCAACTTCAGCTCAGGTCTCGATCTCACAGTTTGTGGGTTTGAACCCCATGTCAGGCTCTGTGCTGACAGCTCAGAGTCTGGAGCCTGCTTCAGATTCTGTGTCTCCCTCTCTCTCTGCTCCTCTTCTGCTCATACTCTCTCTCTCAAAAACAAATAAATATTAAAAAAAAAAATTTTTTTTTTAAAGAATATAGTTCATTGTGAGGTGCTTTTAAAAAATAAAAAGAATCCTTCCATGTTTATTGCCCATACATGCTCCCTCTACTGTGAAAAATCTAATCATATAATTTGCTCACTTTCCAGTTGTTTTGTATTTCTTTTTTCATCTACCAGGCCACCTCTGTCTTACATCAGGTTTCCATTTATCCATGGATCTATTTTTAGCAGCTGTTTTCTGGAAAATTCATTTTTCACTTACTTGAATACTTAAGACTAGTCAACTAAAAAACTATTTTTTTAAAGTAATCTCTGTACCCAACATGGGCTCAAACTCACAACCCCAAGATCAAGAGTCATATATACTCCACCGACTGAGCCAGCTAGGTGTTCCCTAAAAAGCTATTTTTAATGAAAGCCACAATTGATGAATATAGAACAGTTTCTTTTTTCTTCTTTCTTTTCTTTTAATTTACAAGAAAGTCTTGAAAATATTTAATAATCACTAAGGATTAGTGTGCCACCAGAGGGAGCCCAAAGGGGACCCTGAATTATATAGCACTGTGTTCATGCATACACAGAATAAGGGAGTCTAGCTTACTGAGCATTTGCTGAATAATTTTCAGTATAACTTACATCAAAATCTTGGAGTTTTAAAGCATTTTGGGGGCACCTGGGTGGCTCAGTCGTTAAGCATCTGACTTTGGATCTCAGAGTTTGTGAGTTCAAGTCCCCACAACAGGTGAGCTTGAACCCCCTATCAGGTAAACTCCAGCCTGCTTCCAGTGAGCACAAGCCCCACTTCAAGTGAGTCCCCTGCTTCTCTCTCTCTCTCTCTGCCCCTCGTTCACTTGTGCCCTCTCTCTCTCTCAAAACAAACAAATAAATAAACTTATACAATATCCTTTAAAGAAAAAAAGAAAGAAAGCATTTTTTGTAGCGTGTCTCACCTTTCCCTATAATATTTCACTATTTTTATTTCATTTTCCCATATCACTATGGCACAATAAGACACATCGTGAGATTAAATAACTTGTTTGGTATTGCATTTAGAATTTGTAATGTTCCTCCTGATTCTCTATTAAAGTTTCTGCAACCATTGCAGTCTTGACCCTTCCCTAGACTCTGTGACCAATTCAGAAAGTGAGAAGTTTAGTACATTAGCTCTAGTCATTTCCTACAAATGAAGCTTGTCCCATTCTAGCCTTGCTGGCCAGGAACTAGTTACGAGATTCCGCCACCTCCTAAACCATTGTAAACAACAAGACTGGCGTTTTGTTTTTTATCAACTAGGTTCTCATCTGAAAAGCAGTTTCTGACTGTGTTCCTCCAAGAGACCAAAGTCCTGTCCTGAAACCCAGACCAGTGATACGCACCCCGTCAACTGCTCCTCAGGGCACTAGCAGCTAGGGATCCAGAGTGACTTTGTTAGCTGGAGTGTTTGTTTGCTTGTTTGTTTGTTCCACACTGCTTGCTGGGACAGAGGCTAATCATAGAACATAGACAGGCCACAAGCCAAGTCTCTTGGCTGCTTCTCTCTTTGTCCTGGTTGCTGGGAATCCAAAAAATAATTTTATATTTGATTACTATAGCTTTACTTTAGCAGCAATTGAGCAAAAATTTTCTTTGTATATTTTCATCTATTTATTGAGCCAGTGAACCTCTTGTCTATCCACTTTGGAATATGACTATATGAAAAACTGAATCTTTACCATCAAAAGCCGATAATCCAGCATGAATGCAAGGCATCGAAAAAGTTGTAACTGGTATAAAGGCCGAGGGCAGACACCCCTCCCCCAAATTGGGCCACTTTGGCATAAAGATTATTTTGAATTAAAAAGCAATCAAGGGGCCCCTGGGTGGCTCAGTCGGCTGAGCATCTCAGCTTGATTTTGGCTCAGGCCAGGATCCCAGAGTTGTGGGATCGAACCCCATGTCAGGATCCATGCTGGGTGTGGAGATTTTCTCTCTCTCCCTTTGTTCTTCTTCCCTGCTTACTCTCTCTTATTCTTAAGAATAAATAAGTAAATAAATCATTATTTTTTTAAAAAAGAATAAAAATAAAAGCAATCAAAACCCAGCAGATTCAGAAAAGTTCCTTATCTCCCCAACTGCCTAAAACATTTTAGATAGAGGACCTGCTCTGGGAAGAGACCTATTACCATAGATGGCTACATTATACTATGAACTAGGTATGGTAGACAGGGAGGAATTTAGCAAATCTTGTTTGATCCCAGTCCTCTATGTCCCGTTGTTTCTGGGGGACCCGCAAACATTTGTTTACCAAACATTTACTCTTTTTCATCTTCCTGTGAATTGCATTACTTTCCTTTGAAGTCCCAGACCCTTACCTTCTTTACCTTAGTTCAAAGTGATATATACCTCGTTTTGCCTGTCTACAATTTTCACATCTGTGTGGAGTCCCCATACGTACAAAATTAAAATTTATTTTCTCCTGTTAATCTGTCTCATATCAATTCTTAGTCCAGCTAGAAGGTCCTTGAAGGGGACAGGAGAACACCTGGAGAACAGGTGGAGAACACCTAAATACTCATCTTCATTCCTGGATTGCCGAGAAGTCACATACACCAAACCACTGTCCTCAGTAAAAACCCCAGGCCCCGAGCAAAGACCAAGACTCTCTTTCCTTTCCTTTCTTAGTCTCTCATGCTCCTATATTCTCTGTCTTCAATAAACCGCTCTCGCTTCCTTTCAGCTGCGTTTGATTTCCATCCTGTTGGAAGCCAAGGCACCCTCTTGGCATGTCCTGCAGGACCCACCTCTGGGTCCTCAGTCCTAGCCAGCCTGCATCACCAACTTTCAAAGAGAATGTGAAATGATGTATCATTGGAGTATTTGCTAGAATTTCTGAGCTGGGGTTTCACTGATACCACTAGTGACTTATCAAGTGGACTCTTAAGTGTCATAGAAGCTGATTAAATATAAAAGGAGAGAACATGGAGGCGATAACTAGTGCAAATCCTTATCCAGTCTAAAATGAAAAGAAGAAAGAAAAGAGGATTACTGGCAGGGGCCAGGCAAGCTGCATGCATGACTGAACCAGGTAAAGCTGGGACACGGAGAACTGGAAAAGACATGCTCCAACAAATGTCTGCCAGACAGGAATGAGGGCCTAGTGTGGCCAGAGTGTCCCAATATATAAGAGAAGCTAGAATTTAGAGTTTTATATTAAAAAAAAATTTAATGTTTATTCGTCTTTGAGAGAGAGAGAGAGAGATGTGAGCAGGGGAGGGGCAGAGAGAGAGGGAGACACAAAACCTGAAGCAGGTTCCAGGCTGTGAGCTGTGAGCAGAGATCCAGGCGGGGCTCAAACCCATGAACTGCAAGATCATGACCTGAGCCGAAGTTGGACGCTTAACCGACTGAGCCACCCAGGTGCTCCTGAAATTCTCAATTTTTAACGTCAAATGACTGAAATTTTTTTCAATTGTGCAAGCTGAATAAAATACCTCTGCCTTTTTATGATCTTTAATTTAGACTGCCTTTTATGATGACTTTCTAAGCATGGATTCATCAACTGAAGCCAACTAGATCTTGTTGTTTCTCCCATATAAATCATCTCTCTCCCTCATCCTACTGATGGGGTTTTGGAGTGGTGGTGGGGGTTCAGAGCAGACGGCCAAGAATTCTTGAACATGTCTTTGGTGCACAAAAGATGATTTTATTAAAGCGTGGGGATAGGACCCAGGGGCAGAAATAGCTGCACTAGTGTTGTAAAGAGTGGTTAAATACTATGAAGTTGGGGGAGATAAAGTCAAGAGGAAGTTTCTTAAAGGGATTTCCACATGCTAAAGAAGACTCACAGATTACTGGAGTCCTCACTATTGTCAAACTAAGGTTGTTTTTCCCTCTAGCAAAGAATTATCATTAAGACTGTAGGGAGTTCCTGGAGATTAGGCTATTGATAAGGTGGCCTTTTTCTTGTAATTTACTAAGACATTTGCAAACTGATGGAGACTCAGGTCAAGCTTGACTGTGACCTCTATCAGTTAACCATTGGTTTTCCTTCCTTTCCTTTGTCCTCGGGCAGCCAGGAGTAATTGAGGAATATCACACATATCCCACCTGGGCGGTGGGGGTGGAGCATGTCTATGGAGGAGGGCTGGGGGGGAGGTGTTGTCGCTCATGCCTTGTCCTCAGTTTGCCTTATGCTCCCTCAGCACTACCAGCAACCTTCAATCCCATCCCTATTCACTTGCTTCTAGTATCAAAAAAAGGTCTAGATGAGACAGAAGTAAGTTAAGAGGCATTTCAGTCTCTCTCTCCCCAGAGAAGTTTTCTTTACAGAGGGAAGTAGAATAGGTGAAATGCAAGGGTTTGGGGTTTCTTTGTTTTATTTTGTTTTTTTAAATTTTTCTTTTCTTCCCCTGAAGTAGTCTACAGACTAAAACATTATCCCAGAATTTCTTCCCTTTCTAGAAAATGGTCTACCTAGAAAAAAATAATGCAGATTTTTTTTTTTACTACTGCTAAATCCATGCTTCTGTGATATTGTCATATTGTACAACTCCTTGCCAGTTGATAACTGAGTATAGAATGATACTTAAACACACAGTAACAAAGATACTGCTCCCTAGTTTATACCAGCTGTCCTAAGAGTTGTTTCAATATCACAGGGACTGTGCTCTACCTTCAGGCAACTAGGTATTCAAAATGTAAGATTATAAATTCTCCTGGAAAACAATTCCACTCTTCAGATATTTTTGTTCACACATGAGTTAGGTAATACTGATGAAGGAGCATAAGGCAAGCTGAGGGCAAGGCACCAAGCTCACAACACCACCACCACCACCCCCTCTCCCCCAAAATGGGATATGTGTGATATTCCTTAGGCACTCCAGGCTGCCCAAGAACAAAGGAAAGGACAGAAAACAAATGGTTGAACTGATAGAGATCACAGGACCTGAGTCTCCATCAGTTTACAAATATCTTAGGGAATTACAAGAAAAAGGCAGGCAATCTTATCAATAGCCTAATCTCCAGGAACTCCCTACTGTCTTAATGATAAGGCCTCCAGTAATCTGTGAGTCTTTTTTAGCATATGGAAATCCCTTTAAGAAATTTCCTCTTGACTTTATCTCCCCCAACTCCACAGTATATAACCAGTCACTCTTCACACCCCCAGTGCAGCTCTTTCTGCCCCTGGGTCCTATCCCCGTGTTTTAGTTGCTTTAATCAGCTCTGGACCCCCATGACTCCAAAACCCCATCAATACTAACAGCAGATATAAGACAGTTATCTATTTACTAAAGATGCAAAATAAATTTGATATTTTATAGCAATCCTGAATTAATCCAGATATAGTTAGAATACATTGTTTCTCAAATCTTGTTTTCTCATTAGTCTTTTTTTTTAAGATTTTATTTTGAAGTAATAACTACTTTTTTTTTCAAAAAAATTTTTTTTAATGTTTTTATTTATTTTTGAGACACAGAGAGACAGAACAGGAGCAGGGGAGCGGCAGAGAGAGAGGGAGACACAGAATCTGAAACAGGCTCCAGGCTCTGAGCTGTCAGCACAGAGCCTGACGCGGGGCTTGAACTCATGGAGTGTGAGATCATGACCTGAGCTGAAGTCGGACGCTTAACCGACTGAGCCACCCAGGCACCCCAGTAATAACTACTTCTAAAGCGGGACTCAACTCATCACCCTCAGATTAAGGGTCACATGCTCCACTGACTGAACCAGACAGGTGCCCCCCCCTTTTTAAAGATGTTAGTATTTTCTCACTAGTCTTAAATCGACTCAACTATTGTTGCTAGAATTTCATATCTCTTCTTGTTTTTTAAAAGCCGATTGATGAAGTTTGGGGGCGATGGTAGGGTAGTCTGGAACTGACAGCCAAGAGAGAATTCTTGAAGACGTCTTTGGTGCAAAAAGGTGATTTTATTAAAGCACTGGTATAGGACCCATGGGCCAAAGAGTTGCACTGGGGTCATGACTATATACCCGTCAGGTTGGCAGGGAGTCAGGGATGGAATAAGTCTCTAAGGTGTTTTGGAAGCAAGGTTTCCAGGACCTTGAGGTAGGGGAAATACCAATTATTACTGTTTCATGAAGCCTCAGTCATGAGACCCTTCAGATGTATATCAGGAGGCCTTAAGCTTGGAGTATGATTGCCAGCATATTTCTTGGGGCAGTTGAGATAAAGGAAGTAGACTTACAGGATCCTGGAGGTTGGGATAAGGTGAAGCTAAGATTCTCTTTTGCCCCAGCAAAGTATCATCATCTAGGCAGCTGAGCTCCTAGAAGGAGGTCACTTTGCCCAGTTTCAAGGACTTGTCAATGGGCCACAGCCAGTAAGGGAATTTAACTTTTCATTTGCCTTAGTTTCCCACATCACCCTGGCAAGCACTTAAACCCCTTTCCTTTGTTCCTGGGTAGCCAGGAGTGTCTGAGGACTACCACATGTATCCCACCTGGGTGTGGCGGGGGTTGCTGTTAGCCTGTATTTTGCCCTCAGCTTGCCTCATGCTCCCTCATAACTATCACATCTGACTGTGAATATGAGAACTTTTAGCAAGGAGATATAATATGTGTTCCTCTCTCTTCTCTAGTTGCTTGCTCTCAGATCCAGTCCTTGCCCTTTCCCTTCTCTGCTCTTTATCACAAGAGATCACTTTTCCCAAACCTGCTCACCCTGTATCTCCCCCCATAAGTTTGGCCATTGAGGAGCACTGGTGAGTGTTGGGAGGAGGGAGGGGACAGGCAGAGATTTCTTCCCTCCCATCTCTGGCAGGGGATGTCTCCATGGTGGCTCAAGCTCCCATGGAGCAGCCCCTCCCTCCAGGGCCCTGGCTCCAGCCCCCACGGGCAGCCCCAGCTTCGGGCTCTGATGGCACCGTTTCTTCCCAAAGTCCCCTCTGCACTAGAGGAGGGAGCGGCCTCTTGCTGTGCTAACTCTGAGTTGCTTCACTGTCCGCAGGGCTTCTCAGCCTCAGCTGTTCAATCACCTGTGTAACCAATTCCTTGCATTAAATCCTCTCTTTCAAACAGCGGTTTCTATTTTTCTGCCTAGACCCTCACTGATACAAACACAGTGGAACTCTTTGTAAATACTCCTCTAAGGCTTCAGGTATATGTCATTAATCCAATGTGTACACTAGCATGTCAGTTTTAACTACGAGCAGACATGCCCAGATTTAGTCGTATTTTCTACCTATGGCAGCTATCCCTCCAATTGTTATCACCCTGGTCTGATGCCAAAGAGTCCCATTTTGCAAATTCATTTTGAGTTACCTATACTGCCTTCCTTCAAAAATATTTTGGGAAGACCAAAGCTTAGCATTTGGTCATAAACCTGTATTTCAGCCAAATTAAACTATGATTCAGGAGTTAAAAACAGGTTTTAAATAGCCTCTAAAGCTACGTGTATTGCTTCTTTACAGAAGGGTTCAAGGGGAAAAACCGTTTTGTAAGCTTCAAGAGCCTTTTTGTTTTACATCATTTTCCTCCAACATTTAATTTTAAACCTACAAAAAAAGGGATATAATAGTATGATAAATCTACATATAATCTTTGCCTGCATTCACCACTTGATAGCATTTGAGCAATTTGCTTTTTTCTCTCTCTGAACCGTTTGAAAGTAAGTCGGAGGCACTGTGACATTTCACTACTAAAGAGTTCAGCATGTATTCTCCAAAACCACAATACCATATTCATGCCCAAGAACTTGAACAATGTAGTCCATTCTAACTTCCTGACTGTACCAAAAATGTGGTTGATAGCTCCCCACCCCCCCAATAAATCTTTAAAAAGGAAGAATTACGCTAATGCAGCTAATTGGCTGACACAAAAGAATGATGAACAAATGTGTGTGTCAGTCAGGTCACTTATGTCATGTACTTATTTGTATATCCAGTGAGCAGAGAAAAGTTAAATCAGCTAATTTTGCTTCTCCTAAATAATTTTGATGAAAACCCTAAACATGAAGGTATCACTGCTGATTCATTTAACTTGGATCTGGAGATAATCTACTCCATATGTTTACACTATGAATCTGGACAAACAAAACCGATGTGTTTTTCTTCTAGTTTTACCTCCCTGACCCTTTCTTTGTAGGCTTTGACCTAACATTGATTGGTCTATTAACTATACATTTAACAATGATACACCCTACTCAGTATTTTCTTGCATCAGTGCAAGAAGGTTCCTTGCACTTCAGAGACAAGATATTTTTCCCTCTGTAGATGGGTCAATATTAATTTCCCATCCTGTAACTGGCATGCTTGTGAAAATATGGAGACTATTTAGATTGGAAATGTCTTTTGAGCTCCTGCTTAAATTCCTTGAACTATTTGCTTATTCTGGATGAAGAGTGTCCTAGACGGCGAAAAGAAGCAGCCAAAAACTCTTGTAATGTAAGCTAGTGGTGTTTGTTTTTACACAATGACAGCTCTCTAGATTGCACATTAACGTGAGTCTTAGAAGTGGCCTATCCTTGCTCTGGCAACATCTAGTTTATAGGCTGTGCCCGATTGTTTCATTGATATTTCCCGCTTTTCCCATAAAATTCTGTAGGGGCCAAGGACAGGCTGCCCCAAGGTGGGCCACTTGGGCATCAAGATTACTCTAAATTAAAAGCAATCAAAACCCAGCAGGTTCAGGAAAAGCTCTTTATCTCCCCTTCAACTGCCTAAATTTACATTGGACAGGAGAGCCTGTACCAGGAATAGAGCTAGGAACAGAGATTCTTCTTTACCTGAGAAACGTATTTGCACAACAGGGCAACCTTTGTTTACCACAATCTCTTCTCACCTTCCTGCTATTAGCCTTCCTCCCCTTTGCATCTCTAGACCCCTACTCCTCTCTTCACCTCAGGATGTCACAAATAAGCTTCCCGTTGTCTGACTCTCTTTGGAATTTCATGTGTGTGGACTCCCCACAGATACGAAGTAAATTTGATTTTCTCCTGTTAATCGGCCGGTCTCAGGTAAATTTAATTCTTGATGGTCCAGCTATCAAGAAATTTGGATAGAGGAAAGTTTCTTCCTCCTCAATAGTTGGGACTATTTGGCAAGATACTTGAACTCGTTGCACATGGCTTGTCCCTGACACAGCTGTAGCGATCCTTGGGAAATCTGGCAAACAGCCAGCAGAAGGTAAGATTTCTTACCATGTTGGTCTCCTGAGATCTCTATCTGTGGAGTCCTGTGGAGTGAGAGTAATCAGCGTTCTTTTTCTTTCTTAATTTAGATTAGCAGGAGAAAATACCTGTGGAACTAGTTCCTCAGGTTTAGCAACTCTTGGGAAATTTGGTGGAATACTGATCAATTTCCTCTCCCAGATAAGTCCTTTTGTTTTTCTTTGTCTATGTCTTTTATGTCATTTGTCATAGAAACTTTGCTGTGGGTTCATGGGCACATGAGGTAAAGGCTGCTGCCAAGGGACATCCTGGAAGCCCAAGCCACGGTAAGCACGGGTAGAGTACTTTCCCAGCTGTTAGAACACTGACCACCTAACTTGAAGACTCCCATGATAGGAGTCTAACTAGTCGTGGAATGGATTAGATTGACACTAGGTCACCTGCCAACCTCAAAATTTCCGCACAGCCTGGTGCACTGTAAAACAGCACACAATACCCAACCCCATAGTATACCCTTCCCAGGTATTAGTTTGGTTACAGGAGATCCAAGGCTTGCTTAGAGCTGCTAATGTGCATATAAGAAAAAGTGGATGAGATTTTCCCTTTCATTTTGTTCTATGCCCTAAGAGTTTGTCTTTGTGACCAGTGATAACCATGAGGGAGCTTGGGGTAAGCTGAGGGCAAAATATAGGCCGGCACCCCCCCACCCCCCAGGAGGAATATTCTGACACTCCTGGCTACCCAAGAACAAAGGAAAGAGGTTTAAGTGCTTGCCATGGTAATATGAGAAACTAAGGCAAATGAAAAATTAAATTCTCTTACTTCCTGCAGCCCATTGACAAATCCTTGAAACTGGCAAAGTAACTTCCCTCAAGGAGCTCAGCTACCTGATGATGACACTTTGCTACAAGCAAAAGAGAGCCTTGGCTTAACATAGTCCCAGCCTCCAGATCCTGTAAGTCTACCTCCTTTAACTGCCCCAAGATATATGCTGGCAATTATGCTCTAAGTTTATGGCCCCCGATAAACATCTGAAGGGTCTCATGACTGAAGTTTTATTAAATGGTAATAAATGGCGTTTCCCTAGGAACAGCTAGCCCCCCTCAAGCTCCTGGAAACCTTGCTTCCAGAGTTCCTTGGAGACTTACTCTATCCCTGACCCCTCCCAACCTGAGAGTATTCAATGACTCCCCGTCTTGACCCCAGTGCAGCTCTTCCTGCCCATGGGTCCTGTCCCCAGGCTCTAATAAAATTACCCTTTTGCACCAAAGATGTCTTCAAGAATTCTCTCTTGGCCATAGGCTCTGGACTCCACAAACCCCACCATCACCCCAAAACTTCATCAATAATATTCTTTTTGGTTTCTGCCATCCAGAAGATGCACTTACCAGGGTGCACTTTGCAGGCCAGTTGAATAGGGTTCTGAGTCTCTGGACATGCCAGCTCTTAGGGGTGTTTGTCATGAGAGGTCACAGGCCATAAGTTCCTTTGTTCTCTCAGCCTTCATTGCTTGTCAGTGCTGGAAAGTCCCATTCGGGTAGTGGAAGCAGAGAGTTAGAGGTTCCCAGAAAAAGAAAGATGAGTCATAACTCTCATGACCTAAGACAAGCCATTTTAGGCACCCAGCTATCTTCCGTGATTCTTATATGCCCTACCAGCTCTTCCTAGAGGGTGTCAGAATTCTAAATAAATGCAAAAACCTCAGTCGTTAAGGATTTTAAAGGAATAAAAGGAATGCAAAAATGAATAATCTCTACCTGGCCAGGAGATAGCCTAACCATATCAGAGACAATAAATCAGTGGTAACCACCCCCCCCCACCTCAAAGGTAAGCAAGACCCCCTGCGGTCCTTACCTGAGACAGTTGACAAATTAACTGACAGTTGACAGTTACCTTTGCCTCCTTATAACGTTAAGGCCTCAGTCCCAGGAGGAGCAGAAGCTTCACTACCATGACCTAGTATGTACGTACAGGCATGTTTTCCCAGTACGCCTGTGCAAACTCATGCCCACTTTAAAGACAATGGCGAAGCTCCCCTTCATGAATATTCATCCTAAACCCTAAATAAAAAGAACCCACTCAAGGTGTGGGCAGCACCTGGGTGCTCAGTTAGGCATCCAACTCTTGATTTCAGCTCAGGTCATGATCTCATGGTTGGTGAGTTCAAGCCCCGAGTCAGGCTCTGTGCTGACTCTCTCTTTCTCTCTCTCTCTCTCTCTCTCTCTCTCTCTGCCCCTCCCCTGCTCGTGCTCTCTCTCTCTCTCTCTCTCAAAAATAAATAAATAAGGGGCACCTGAGTGGCTCAGTCAGTTAAGCGTCCGACTGTGGCTCAGGTCATGATCTCACAGTTTGTGGGTTCGAGCTCCGCATCGGGCTCTGTGCCCACAGCTCAGAGCCTGGAGCCTGCTTCAGATTCTGTGTCTCCCTCTCTCTCTGCCCGTCTCCTGCTCGCACTTGGTCTCTCTCTCAAAAATAAATAAACATTAAATAAATAAACATTAACAACAAAAAAAGAACCATGCTGAATCCTGCACAGGAAGTCATTTGCTGTGACATTCTTATTTCCTTGTGTGACTCCACCTGGTGTGCTCTCCACCTGTGACTGACCACGGAGCAAATTCACCTTAGTTCGGGTACAGCGGCATCTGCCTAGTATCATAGATTAGCAGGTCTGTGACTGGAGGTGTCTCGCGTTTTCGTGGGAGACTGGAGACACCGCGTTCACTAAACCATCCTTATTGCCTGTGCAACAAATGCTGTTGCTTTCTTAGACTAATTCTGGTTGTAAACTTTTGGATCGTGGGGTCTGCAGCCCCTGTGCCCTCTCTCTGGATGCCTCTTGCATCTTCGGTTAAGTCATTGAAAGGCTTATTGGTTTGAGTTGCTATTAGGAGATCACACTTGTCAATGGCCAGATGATGAATCCTTTAAATTGGACATATTTAAAATATATATACATCCTTTATAGATAGCTCTCAATTGTCTTCTTAGTATAATGGCCTGCCTTAGGGACTCCTTTGACAAGATAAAAGAACAGAAATTAGACTTAAGATAAAAATAAATATGGGGTGTCTGGGTGGCTCAGTCGGTTAAATGTCTGGCTTCAGCTCAGGTAATGATCTCACAGCTTGTGGGTTTGAGCCCCGCATCAGGCTCTGTGCTGACAGCTCAGAGCCTGGAGCCTGCTTTGGATTCTGCGTCTCCTCCTCTCTCTGCCCCTCCCATGCTCATGCTCTGTCTGTCTGTCTCTCTCTCTCTCTCAAAATTAAATAAACATTTAAAAAAACAAATGTTCACATCCAACATAAATTCCCCTTGTTAAAATCCAGTTCCATCTGCCTTTGCTAACTTCCCCTTTCCCTAAGGGATTTACAGAGAGCACTCTGGCCAGTCTCTAGGTTCAAAGTATACAGGTAGCTCATATAAATGCTGAAAGCCAGAAAATGAATTTAGCAAAAGCACCCAACACTGGCAGTAGGCTTGTTTGCTCCTACCTCCTAGGGCTCTGTAACCAGGCTGTGACAGCCTCAGACATTAAAAAAAAATTAAAAAATTGAAAAAAAATGTTAATGCTTATTTATTTATTTTGAAAGAGAGCCAGCAAGTGAGTGAGCAGGGGAGGAGCAGAGACAGAGGGAGAGAGAAAATCCCAAGCAGGTTCCACACTGTCAGGGCAGAGCCCAGCATGGGGCTCAAACTCACGAACCATGAGATCATGACCTGAACCATCAAGAGTCGGATGGTTAGGGGTGCCTGGGTGGCTCAGTCGGTTAAGCCTCTGTTGATTTGGAAGGCTATTGTTCAGGAGCTCACAGAAGCCAAGGTTGAATTGTGTAACCAGAAAGAAAGAAGGCTTTTGTTAAAATGTTTTATACAGATGAAGGGGTTCAGGACAGGACCCCTCAGAATGTGCCACCTCAGCCTGTGGGTTATTTTGAGCTGAAGGCACTTGAGACTCTATGGCTCAAGAGAAACTTTTTCCCTCCCTTAACCACACAGAAAATTCTAACTTGGGGGTCTTTCCCAGAAAGAGTTATTAACAGAGATAAATTTTATCTGAGTGGCCATCTGTGTGGCAGGGCAAGCATCTCATTACCAAACATCTGCTCTTACTGCCCTGTGAAGTGCATTCTTTCCTCTGAAATCCCAGGCCTTGAACCCTTTCTCCTTAGTTCAGAGTGACATAAACACCTCCTCTTGACTGTCTTTGGAATTTCCATGCCTATGTGGACTCCCCATTCCCATGCCTATTAAATTTGATTTTTTCTTGTTAATATGATTCTTAGTCCAGCTAGAATGACCTCTGAGGACACAGGAATACTTGTTCCCGGACACAAACTTTACATAGGTATAAATCTTTTTATTCCCATTTTAGTTAAAAATCTCCTGATATAAAGAAGCAAATTTAGGGGCGCCTGGGTGGCTCAGTTGGTTGAGTGTCCGACTTTGGCTCAGGTCATGATCTCATAGCTTGTGAGTCTGAGCCCCATGTTGGGTTCTGTGCTGACAGCTCAGAGCCTGGAGCCTGCTTGGGATTCTGTGTCTCCCTCTCTCTCTGCCCCTCCCCTGCTCATGCTCTGTCTCTCAAATAAATAAAAACATTAAAAAAAAATTAAAACAAAAAAGAAACAAATTTAATTTTTTTTTTTCAACGTTTGTTTTTATTTTTGGGACAGAGAGAGACAGAGCATGAACGGGGGAGGGGCAGAGAGAGAGGGAGACACAGAATCGGAAACAGGCTCCAGGCTCTGAGCCATCAGCCCAGAGCCCGACTCGGGGCTCGAACTCACGGACCGCGAGATCGTGACCTGACTGAAGTCGGACGCTTAACCGACTATGCCACCCAGGCGCCCCAAAAGAAACAAATTTAGTTAGGGGCGCCTGGGTGGCGCAGTCGGTTAAGCGTCCGACTTCAGCCAGGTCACGATCTCGCGGTCCGGGAGTTCGAGCCCCGCGTCGGGCTCTGGGCTGATGGCTCAGAGCCTGGAGCCTGTTTCCGATTCTGTGTCTCCCTCTCTCTCTGCCCCTCCCCGTTCATGCTCTGTCTCTCTCTGTCCCAAAAATAAATAAACGTTGAAAAAAAAAATTAAAAAAAAAAAAAAATAAAAAAAAAAGAAACAAATTTAGTTTAAAAGGTAGGCCAGCCTCTTGATATTCAGGCTGTTATCCAGTTCTTTGGAGAATTAGAAACAACTGTCTTTGTCTTACAAAGCTCTACAAAACCAGAAATGCAAGTATAGAAGCAGGTCAAAGCCCACCTATGTTTACCAATCTCCAAACTTCACCTATTCCTCTCAAAATGCTTGTAGATAGTATAAAAGATCAGGATATTGGAACAAAATTGTCCTGTATTTAAGAAAAGGAAGGTAAACTTTAAATAGCAATTACCCTGAAGCTCAAGAAAAAACAAAGTTTTTACATTCTTTCTCTGTCCCTTGAAATAAAAAATCTGATCATGTCTTTGAAACATAAATAAAGTAGGGCACCTGGGTGTCTCAGTCGGTTAAGCGTCTGACTTCGGCTCAGGTCATGATCTCACAGCTCCTGAGTTCAAGCCCTGCGTCGGGCTCAGTGCTGACAGCTCAGAGCTCAGAGCTCACTTCGGATTCTGTGTCTCCCTCTCTCTCTGCTCCTTCCCAGATCAATCTCTGTCTCTCTCTCTCCTTCAAAAAGAAATAAAAACATTAAAAGAAAAAAAAAAAGAAATGTAAATAAAGCCCACAACCACCTGCCTGAAGAAAAAAAAAATGGAGGAGGTGGGGAAAGACCTTTTAAAAATACAAACTGCTAAAAGGGCTTTTTTTTTTTTTTTTTTTTTTTTTTTTGCCAAAGCTCTGGCACTTCTGGTAAGAGGCTAAGATGTCCTAAAAAGTCCACCTTGAAGAAAACTTGTGTACATGCTCTATGTGTTTATGATGTAAATTTCCTTTTTTTTTTTTTTTTTTTTTTTTATCATAGAGAGAGAGCAAGTACGAGCAGGGGAGAGGGCAGAGGGAGAGATGTGGGGCTCGATCCCACGACTCTGGGATCATGACCTGAAATGAAATCAAGAGTTGGATGCTCAACCAACTGAGCCACCCAGGCAGCCCCTATGATGTAAATTTTCTACCCTCATCTTCTCTAGGACCTAAAAGCCACTCTGTTTTGTGTGGTGTTTTTTTTTAACATTTTTATTTTTGAGAGAGAGAATGCACCGTGTGCACATGTAAGTGGGGGAGGGGCAGAGAGAGGGGGAGACAGAGGACCTGAAGCAGGCTCTGTGCTGATATCAGAGAGCACAACATGGGGCTCAAACCCATGAACTTCCAGATCATGACCCAAACCAAAGTCAGATGCTTAACCAACTGAGCCACCCACCAGACACCCTGAGCAACTCTTTGAAATACAAATTTTAGGGAAAAGTTTTCCATCGGGGAAGGGGGGGCAGGGGGGAAAACGGAGATATTTGGAAATGGGGCCTATAGTGTCCTCGCCAAAAATGTTAGTAAAAAAGAAAAGCTGTAAGATTTTTGTTTGCATGTGTCTATTTGTGTGTTCATATGTGTTGTAAATGTGAGATATTTTCTCTACCTCCAGATAGTATTGCTAAAATTAATTTGTAAAAGAGCTCCATTAGGGTTAAGCATCTGAATCTTGATTTCAGCTCAGGTCATGATCTCAGTTGGTGAGTTCAAGTGCTGCGCTGGGCTCTTCGATGATAGCACGGAGCCTGCTTGGGATCCTCTCTCTCTGCCCTTCCCCTGCTTTCTCTCTCTCTCTCAAAATAAATAAATAAACTTAAAAAAATAAAAAGAATGGGTACTGCATTCAAAAAAAGAAGAGCTCTATTTAGTTGTTTTGAAGGCAAGGACTTACAAGAATTGGGCATTTTAAAACTCAGAAAAATAGAAACTAATGTTTTTCAAGTTCATGTGATCTCAGAAAATATTCAATATTAAAGCTATCTTATTAATTTATTTATTTAAATTTAAATCAAAGTTAGTTGACATATAGTGTAAAAATGATTTCGAGAATAGAATTTAGTGATTCATCACTTACATAGAACACCCAGTGCTCATCCCAACAAGTGTCCTCCTTAATGCCCTTTGCCCATTTAGCCCATCCCCCCCACTCACAACCTTGCCAGCAGCCCTTAGTCTGTTCTCTGTATTTAAGAGTCTCTTGTGGTTTGCCTCCCTTTCTGTTTTTATATTCTTTTTGCTTCCCTTTCCCTATATTCATCTGTTGTGTTTCTTAAATTCCACATATGAGAGAAATCATATATGTCTCTTTCTCTGACTTCACTTATTTCGCTTAGGATCATACACTCTAGTTCCATCCACATTGCTGCAAATGGCAAGATTTCACTCTTTTTAATTGCCAAGTAATATTCCATTGTATATATCTTCATCTATAGATATAGATATATACACACCACATCTTCTGCATCCATTCATCACTAGGTGAACATTTGGGCTCTTTCCATACTTTGGCTATTGTTGATAGCGCTGCAATAAACATTGGGGTACACAGGCCCCTTCGAATCAGCACTTCTGTATCCTTTGGCTAAATACCTAGTAGTGATATTAAAGTATTTTAAGTTTGGCTTATATAGATATGTCTTTAGAGTAATCAGCATTAAATATAAAACTTTTATTCTGCCTGTATTTATTGAAAGTCAAATAAGTTCATTTTTTGTAACTGAACTAATGTGAGTTCACTCCTTGGTGAGTTACAGATAGAAACTATACCAGGTGGAGTTGTCGCAAAAAGGAAACTTTATTTGCAGCAAATAAGGGGATTACAGGGAATAACTTCCAAAGCTGTGACTCCCTGCATGAAGTTGGATAAGTTCCTTTTATTTAGGTTAGGACTAATATTTAGATAGGAAAGACTTGTTATCATATGTAGAGGCAGACATAAGGTTCCCATACATCTTAAGGAAACATGTCTATACACACCATTGTATATTATGTAAATGAAGCTTGGGTTCCTCTTGTGTTCCTCCTTAGGTGGAGATTTTAATACTATAACGAGGGCAAGAAAGTTGTCGATCATTCTGGAGGTCACTCCAGAGGGTTCAAAAGGGTCTGAGTGGTCTGGGCTGTTGGAATTCTTTGTCCTGGCAGCTGTTATTGCTTACGGGGTAGTTCTGGTTTCCATAATGGGAATGCTGGCATAACAGTTCACAACTGCTTACTATTTAGTTTTTACTAGAAATTAAGATTTCCAAGAGTTAAGAATTCTAATACACGTAATTTAGGCCTACTGGAAATAATAAGGGAATGTCTTTGCATGGAAGGAAAATAAGATATGTGTGTTTGGTAAGAAAAAGTATAAGAAATAGAAATACATATTTGTTGAGAAAAAAGAAAAATTGTCCTAAAGTGAGGCTGGTTATTCAAAGAGGGAAAACTTAGGATAAAATCTGAATGTAAAAAAGAAAGTTGTAGCAGGTTTACAGAGAAGATATCATTGGAAAGGAATTTCATGTGTGGTCAGTACTGGCTAAGGTTAGGATATATTTAAGTAAATGAAATTTGTTTTAATATCGAAAGTCCATTGGTGGGATGCTGGGTGGCTCAGTCCGACTGTCCGACTCTTGGTTTCATATCAGGTCATGATCTTAAGGTTCATGGATTGGAGCTACACTGGGCTCTGTGCTGACAGTGAGAGCCTGCTTGGGATTCTCCCTCCTTCTCTCTCTCTACCCCTTCCCGGCTTGCTCTCTTGCTCAAAAAAAGAAATAAACATAAAAAATTAAAAAACAAACAAACAGAAAAGTAGACTGGTGCAATATTAAATTTTGCTTGCTCTTTGTGAAAAGAACAAAGTTTTCTTGAACTATCGGTCTGCTGTTAATAAGGAATTGTAAACAAGTTTTTCCTTACCTTTAAAGTTATCTGTCTAGAAAACAAAGTTATTTGCCAGAATTATTTCTTATGTTTATCAGGTCTCTGATTACTCAAGAAAACTGAGTTCTAACATTAAAAGAGCTAAATTTTGCTCACAACTCTGTAATGTTCTGTATTTGCCTTTGGTATCTTTTATTGTCATTTTGGTTAAATGGATAATTACTGTTGTTGCATAATGATTTGTGATTCTGTTTAATCAAATGTTCAAACCTTTTGATATTTTTTGACATAATTCTCAAAATCAAATTCTAAAATGAAGTATTTTGGCTACAATCTAATTGAAATGTTCCAGAGGGTCCCTTGAACATTTCAATGATTTTGTGAGAGGGGGTATAGCTCATTGGTAGAGCATTTGACGGCAAAGATTTTGTGAGAAATTAAACTGATTACTTATTTGGTACATTAAATTACATATGAAGCATTGTCAAATAAGTGATATTAATCCTCTTAGATTATATTTGTGTAGATATATTATTAAAATAAGTATTTTTAGAAACTGAATGAAAAGTCCTAGAAATCTGATTCCTAGTATGTTATTATCTTGAAATGTTGTGTGTCACAGAAATAACCAAATTTCCTTATTAATTGCACAGTAACGAACTCTAGTAAGATCTTTATTCATGGCCATTTAAAAATATTTTTTTTTCTTTACATTTATTTATTTTTGAGAGGCAGAGACAGAGCACAAGTTAGGGAGGGGCAGAGAGAGGAGACACAGAATCCAAAGCAGGCTCCAGGCTCCGAGCTGTTAGCACAGAGCCCGACGCGGGGCTTGAACTCACGGAGTGTGAGATCATGACCTGAGCTGAAGTCGGACGCTTAACCGACTGAGCCACCCAGGCGCCCCACTCATGCCCATTTTTAAGTCTTTTATTATTTATAGACTGTTACACTTTTACTCAGATGCTTTTACAAAAGCTTCCTGCAAATGTGTTTCATTTTCAGTGAGACTGAGGGAAAGAACTGAGTACAAGCTGCTAATAACCTTAAGATTATAAAACTGAACTAGGTAAGAATTTCTGGGACTAGCAAAAAAAGTAGATTCAACAAAACAAGAATTAACATGGTACTGAATGAACTGAGGAGGACAATTATGATTTTTATGACTTTTTGTTTGAAACATAATGGATTTTTTTAAATGTTTTGTTTTTCCAGTGTTAAGGCAATTTTAATCTCAAGCTAAATATACTTTTGTAAACATGTTGAAACATTTATCATTTTTTCTCCCTATGTGACCTCTCCAGAATTCAGAGACTTTCAGTATTCTTTTTTTTTTTTTTTTTTTTTTGAGAGAGAGAGGGCCTGCACATCCACGCACCTGTATTCCCGCTTGCAAGTGGGCGAGGGGCAGTGGGAGAGAGAGAATCTTAAGCAGGCTCCACACCCAGTGTGGATTTACTTTCAAAAGACATTTTTTTAATGATGGAAAAGCAAACAGAATGTAAATAAGTGTGAGACCCTGAGTTATTTAACTTTTTTTTTTAGTTTTCTAAGGCAATGTTCTCCAGTGTCTGGTGTGTGTTCTTCACGGCTACACAAGACAATCCACTGGGGATATCAGAAGAAACTATCACATGTCTACTGATATTTTTATTTCATGCTTAAAAATATCTGTGTATTGGGGCACCTGGGTGGCTCAGTCGGTTAAGTGTCTGACTCTTGATTTTGGCTCGGGTCATGATCTCATGGTTCATGAATTCAAGCCCTACATCCGGCTTCCATACTATCAGTGTTCAGGATTCTCTGTCTCTGTCTGTCTGTCTGTCTGTCTCTTTCTCTGTTCCTCCCACACACTCTCTGTATATATAAGAAATAAACTTAAAAAAAATTCTGTGCACTATTTATAATGTACATTATATATTACTATAGCAATATATATATATGTAATGTAGAAATAAATAATATGCAAGATATTTTTTGAGAGTATTTTAAAGTTGGTTCACTTTGATTCAGTACCTTTTGATCTTATTTTGAGAATGCTGTGGGACAAACTTTCTTTTTCAAAAGGAACAAACTGAAATTATATCTAAAATATAAAATGTTAAATTATTGCATTTAGACTAGAAACCTTTACAATAATCATCAAATATACTAAAAATCACCAGAGTTCTATAAACATGTTAAATCAATGGTACTTATTTTTTGCAAATTGTTAAGATAATTATAGAGAATTTTTTAATGACATGAAAATAACATGAAGGAAAAATACCCCCAGACATCTAGTTTATCATTTTATGTATTTTCTTTTAACCTTTTTTATCTACCTTTTTTTACATAGGTGGAATCATAAGAATAGCTAAATCCCCTGCACTTTTCACTTGTAAAAGACATAAATTCATAAAGTATAAAAATATCTGAATATATAAGATTAATAAATATAAAACAACTTATTTTGACATTTATGCCCTCGTGAGCATTGAAATAAAGAAACTGATGGGGTGCCTGGGTGGCTTAGTCAGTTGGGCAACCGACTTCGGCCCAGGTCATGATCTCACAGCTTGTGAGTTCGAGCCCCGCGTCAGGGTCTGTGCTGACAGCTCAGAGCCTGGAGCCTGCTTTGGATTCTGTGTCTCCACCTCTCTCTGCCCCTCCCATGTTCATGCTCTGTTTCTCTCTCTCTCATTAATAAATAAAACGTAAAAAAAAAAAAAAAAAAGAAACTGATAATCAGGAAGAATTGTCTGATAACATTTCTAGTAAATCCATCCTAGATGGTTTTATAAGAAAATGAGAAAAACCTCTAACATGCTGTTTAGATACACAGTATATTCTATACCAAGATGGCATTACTTAGATGTTTATGCTCTTGTTCTGTGAAGATCTTATTTCACAGCTGTATTTCTGTTTCTGTGATATATATATTTGTACGTGGCATATGTATATATAGATATACACACATACACGCACACACATGTACACACACATGCCAAAGAGACTAAGATCTATTAACCCAGAGGCATCTACCATAGGAAGCTACAGAGGTCTGAATACGCCGGGAGATCTGAATACACAATGAATGTGTATTTCTTTCACCAGTACCTTCAAGCTGTTGGCTAGAATTTCTATTAAACAAACAAACAAACAAACACACTAGTCTTTCTGCGTGAAAAATAGAAAGAATACATCAAAAGCCAGGTGTGTGGGACACCTGGGTGGCTCAGTCAGTTGAGTGTCCAACTCTTGATTTCAGCTCAGGTCATGATCCCTGGGCTGGCTCTGTGCTGAGTGTGGAGCCTGCTTGGGATTCTCTCTCTTTCTTTCTCTCTCTGCCCCTCTCCCCTTCTCGTTCTCTCTCTCTCTCTTTCTCCCTCCCTTTCTTTCTCTCTCTCTCAAAAAAAAAAAAAAAAAAAAAAAGCAAGGTGTGGCTGCAGGTTGAGGAAAGGCTGGAGTTACAGTAAAGCCAACAAAGTCAGTGAGGGAAAATAAAAGCAGATATCCCAAACAAAGAGGTACTACCAACAGCAGTCACTGAAAAAACATGTCAAACAAAATAAGCAGCTTAAGCTATAAAAAAATAAAAGAGATTGAAGCCACTCTGAAACATGAAACAACTATTTCCACCACTCTAATCCTTCTTTAAGTCATGTATTCCTTTCTTTGGTCATTTGTCCTAAATTACTGAAAACAAATACTTTACAAGAGACAGCTAAAGTGAATTAATCTTTTAGCTTTCAGCGAAATGAGATGAGGATAACAAGAATTTAATGGATAAATCTTCGAATAGGTATGAGATTCAGTTAATATCTCAGTCAATGGATTTTTTTTTTTTTAACGTTTATTTACTTTTGAGACAGAGAGAGACAGAGCATGAACGGCGGAGGGTCAGAGAGAGGGAGACACAGAATCTGAAACAGGCTCCAGGCTCTGAGCTGTCAGCACAGAGCCCGACGCCGGGCTCGAACTCACGGACCATGAGATCATGACCTGAGCCGAAGTCGGCCGCTTAACCAACTGAGCCACCCAGGTGCCCCCAGTCAATGGATTTTCAATATGCATAGTGAGAGAGTCTTACACCAATAAATATTAGGTTCTTTGAAGAAGCACAGCTTTAAGAAAAGTGTTTCTAGGGGGTGGCTGCCTAGTTCAGTCAGTAGAACGGGCAACTCCTGATCTCGGGGTTGTGAGTTCAAGCCCCATGGTGGGTGTGGAGATTACTTTAAATAGATAGATAGACAGATAAATAAATAAATAAACAAATCTTTAAAAAAGTGTTTCTTTTCAATCCACTAAAACTAAATTTCACTGATCAGAGGCAGGATTAAAGCTAATATCCTTTACAATTTTCAACATTTTCAGGTTTAGATATTCTAATAATACCCCAAAAATTTCAATTTATAATGTTTAATAAAAGTGAAATTTTAAAGTTATGATTCTCAGTAGAGGGTAGATGATTATAACAAAAGGGGTATAAGTCTTCACTTGCCAAGGTTCTTTTGTTAATGGCAACAGGAATGTCTTCTAAAAAATATTGTTTATTTATTTATTTGTTTATTTTTAAGATATTTATTTTTGAGAGAGAGAAGTGTGTGCGCAAGCACAAGACTGCGAGTTGGGGAGGGGCAAAGAGGGAGACAGAGGATCCAAATCAGGCTCTGTGCTGACAGCAGACAGCCGGATGCGGGATCAAACTCACGGACGACGAGATCATGACCTGAGCTACAGTTGGATGCTTAACCGACTGAGCCAACCAGGTACCCCTAAAAATATATTTATGAAATGTTTATTTATTTATTTTGAGAGAAAGAGAGAGCATGAGCAGGGGAGTGGCAGAGTGAGAGGGAGAGAAAGAATCCCAAGGAGGCTCCACGTTGAATGTGGAGGTGAATGTGGAGGCGGTGGAGGAGGGGGATGGGGAGGCTCCCTCGCAGGACCTGACCACAATCAAGAGTCTGACACTCAACCAACTGAGCCACTCAAATGCCCCTAAAACTATTTTAATAATAGACTTAGGATGATAAGAATATTGCAGTAACGCCAGGCGCCTTTAGCTGCGTATGTTTGAAATTGCTGGCAAAAAAAGTATTAACATGATGTAAGACAGACTTGGAGCAATAATGTTTCTCAAATTAGAAGCACTCACCTAGGGGTGCCTGGTGGCTCAGTCGGTTAAGTGTCCGACTTCGGCTCAGGTCATGATCTCGTGCGTTCACTAGTTCGAGCCCCGCGTCGGGCTCTGTGCTGACAGCTTGGAGCCTGGAGCCTGCTCTAGATTCTGTGTCTCCCTCTCTCTCAGCCCCTCCCCCCTTTCATGCTCTGTCTCTCTGTCTCAAAAAAAATAAACGTTAAAAAAAAAATTAAAAAAAAAAAAAAGAAGCACTCACCTAATCAATCCAATACAGAAAGTTAATCACACGGTAACACACCTGTGCGCAACTCCCATTAAAAATATTATTCCTTCTGTAGTGTGGCAATACAATACTCATAATTTTTGTTTCCTTTATTTTCATAACATGCCTTTATTCACCTTTTTTCTTTTTTGTAAAAATATCATGAGATACACTGCAGCAATGCTAAGGGAATCTATCATATGGCTCCTCGGAACTATATGTTGCTAAAATTTCGGTTATGGTCTCCTATGTGTTTTATAGACAAGCTGTCTCATTATGTATCATGTGCTTCATAACTGCCAATTTTAAATACCAGCTCTAAATAACACTGATGTGACAGATTCATCTTACTCTCTAAACCAGTTTTTTTTCAAGTGAGGTATCGAGCTATTTTAGAATCTTCCATTATTCAAATACATTTTCTTTCAGTGACCAAAAGGCAGGAATCTATCTAGAATAAGGGATGTGAGGAGATAGAAAAGTTAAAAGCTACAATGAATACTCCAAAAAGAGAGAAAGGGAGAGAGCACACAATGTTAGTTTGTTGTAAAGAGGATTAACCGTAATAACTACAACGTATTGAATATTTCCTATCTCTCAGGCACTGTTAAGCTTTTTACATAAGTAAGCTCTTTGTTCTTCACAAAACCCCTATGAGGTGAGCATTATTACCTGTTCCGAGATCACACGAGCAGCAAGTAACAGCGCTGGGAATTGAACCCACTTCTACTTGTCTCTAAGGTTTATCTCCTAATCACCATACACGCTGCCTTGAGTACAACATATATTGGAGATGGAATTCTGTAAGCACAATGACATGGCTCAGACTCACATGGGAGGTAGAGAATAAGAGTTTAACAGTTTATAACTCAAAATGGAAACCAGGAAGAAAACTGGGGAGGTGATAGATGAAACTCTGTAAATGAGCCCCAAAATCTAGCTAGAAATTCTTAGCACCTGTCTGGTATCTTGGGCAACAATACCTGCCTTAGACAAAGTAAAATAATCAGTCTGTAAGCAACCAATAAAACCAATACAAAAGCTGAGTAGTGAAGTTGCAGAGACATTGATCAGAAAGATTCGTAAAACGTTTTGTGTAAGTCATAAAACTTCGATATATTGCTGCAATACGTGACTTTCTTGAGAAAGTCTAGCAGAGCTGACTGTCAAACTAGAATCCTGTCGTGTGCTCATTAGATCCATGTGCCAAAATGTTTTATATGTCATAAGAAGGATAATAATTTCTTGGAGATAATTCCAAAGTTTAAGAAGTTGAAATAGTGCCTACTGAGGATCTGAAATTATTTTTGTGAGTAACAAATGTAAGATGTGGGATCTCAGGTTGTAAGTTTGCATCCCATGCTGGGTGGAGAGATTACTTAAAAAACAAAACCTTACGGGGTGGCTGCGTGGCTCAGTGGGTTAAGTGTCCTGACTTGGGCTCAGGTCACGATCTCGCGGTCCGTGATTTCAAGCCCTGCCTCAGCCACTGTGCTGACAGTTCAGAGCCTGGAGCCTGCTTCAGATTTTGTGTCTCTTTCTCTCTCTATCCCTCCCCCACTCATGCTCTGTCTCTCTCTCTCTCTCAAAAATCAATAAGCATTAAAAAAATGAATAAATCTTAAAAGAAAAACAAAACAAATGCAAGATGCTGGACATGAAAGGCCACTTTAGTATTGGTAGTGAATTATGATAGTTGTAGTCTTTTTTCTGCCCAGTAGATATTTTCTCCCTGTTTTCTTGTGGAGAAATCCCACAGATAAGGCTGATTCCATAAAGCCTCTTCACCAAGCATACACCGCATATACCACTACCACCACCACCACCTTAAGGGTAAACAGATGGTGCATGGGGTGTCTGTGTGGCTCAGTTGGTTAAGGACCCAAACTCCTGGTTTTGGCTCAGGTCATGATCTCACAGTTCATGAGTTCAAGCGCCACGTCAGGATCTGTGCTGTCAGCACGGAGCCTGCTTGGGATTCTGTCTCCTTCTCTCTCTGCCCCTCCCCTGCTCACTCTCTATCTCTCTCTCAAAAATAAATAAATAATCAGGGACGCCTGGGTGGCTTCGTCAGTTAAGTGTCCGACTTCGGCTTAGGTCACAATCTCGTGTTTTGTGGGTTCAAGCCCCGGATTGGGCTCTGTGCTGACAGCTCAGAGCCTGGAGCCTTCTTCAAGATTCTGTGTCTCCCTCTCTCTCCAAACCTCCCCTGCTTGCACTCTGCCTCTCTCAAAATTAAATAAACATTAAAAAATAATTTAAAAAATAAATAAATAATCATTAAAAAAACAAAAACAAAAACACAAGGATTGGCCACATGGAGGGACCTAGCTGGGGCAGTCACAATCCTCTTCGGGACATTTGCCAACCATATTGAAGGAAAGGCATTTTCTGTTGTTGGGCTCTCCAGCTTTGAGGACATATAAGCCGAAAGCTACAGATGGCCAACTCTGTCACCTGCCTATCTGAGATGTAGAAAAAGCCTAATGAGAACAAAGCCAAACACAGCAAGAAGGACATGCTGAGAGTAGGTGTATGACAGCACTCCAATGACATCATTTGAGACCCTGAATCTAGCTGTAGTTGAAGCTGGAGGCAATCTTGTGTTGCCCAGTTACATAGCCAACAGAAGTCCGTTTGTGTTTAGTTTAAGTTAGGTGTCCACTCCTTGCAAATAAAAGAGAACCCTGGCCATAGGTACATTACAAATATATACTATAAAGACAGCAATACCCAGATATTACTATAATCTTAGGCACCTGCATCTCAAGAGTCCGTAAACTCTGGCAAATGTACCAGAGCCTTTGTAGGTAGGACGAAGCACAACTCCATCATGATGGCACTAATTTAAAATTTTTCTTTTATCCTGGAATGGATCATGCATACAAAAGGCTAAAAATGTATCTGCACAATTTGGAGAATACTAATAAAAGGAACATCTGTCCAATAACCCCCAGATTAAGAAATAGAAAATCACTTTGTGTCCTTCTCCAATTGTCTGAGAGACAAATATCTATTATTTGGGTTTGTGTTTCTTTAGTCTATACAAATGAAACCATATTGTGGTTTTTTTTCTGACTTGAATTTTTCTCTCAGCATTTTTTTTTTTTAATTTTTTTTTTCAACGTTTTATTTTATTTTTGGGACAGAGAGAGACAGAGCATGAACGGGGGAGGGGCAGAGAGAGAGGGAGACACAGAATCGGAAACAGGCTCCAGGCTCTGAGCCGTCAGCACAGAGCCCGACTCGGGGCTCGAACTCACGGACCGCGAGATCGTGACCTGGCTGAAGTCGGACGCTTAACTGACTGCGCCACCCAGGCGCCCCTCAGCATTTTGTTTTTGAGAATCGTCTATGTCAACCTACAGAAAGAAGTTAATTAGTTTTCACTGTTATGTAGGTATTCTATTCTGGGAACATCGAGCAATTTACTTACCTATCTTACTATAGAAGAACACTTGGGTTTCCCAGTTTTTTCGATCACAAACAATGCTTTTATGGTCATTTTTGTACATGCTTTTAGGGCACATGTGTAAGAGATGCCTTCAGCTGTACTTAGGAGTGGAAATGGTGGCATGTTGGTTATACTTGTGATCTCTTTTTCTAGAAAATGCCAAATTACTTTTCAAAACAGTTGTAGTAATTTAGACTCCTACCAGCAATGTATCCAAGTTCTGATTGTTCCACATATTCTTCCCAACGCCTGATATTAGCCAACTTAAACTTTTTGCCAGTCTGGATGTAGTTAAATAGTATCTTTGTTGGGCTTCAATTTTCATTTCCCTGATTATAGTTTGAACAAATTTTTATATGGTTATTAGCCATTGGTTTCTTCTTTGATGAAATGCCTGTTTGTGTCTTTTGTTTTTTGTATTAGATTGTCTTATTAACTCACAATCTTATATTTATTCTGATTACTAATCTTTTGTGGGTTTTATTGACATCTCAGAAGGCCCACCACATGGAAGTTTTGCAGTAGAGGAGTTGCAGTGGGCTCAACTCTGAATCCAAGGACAAGTGGAGCAGAACAGAGGTCAGTGGATGGAAATTTACTAAGAACAAACATGGGGGTAAAAGGGATTCTTGCCAGATCAACTCAACAAGGATTCTTGCTGAAGGTAGGTCAGGATGATAAGATAGCAAGGGTGCAGGATGAGGAATCTTATCCAGTGTTGAGGGTGATCAAATACCAAGGGTAGGAGATTTTTCACTAAACTGACTAATCAAAATTCTTGCTACAACTGGACTAAGCTGCCAAGAACACAGCCCAAGGTTGGGCCCAGTTGAGAAGAGGGCTCAAGGAGTCTGACTCAGGCTTGGTGTAGGAGAGTCTCTGTCAGTGGCTGTGATGTCTGTCTCTTGACGTGACGGTTAAAATATCAGCTTTTTCTAGCCTCACATTGTGAAAATCTAAGGTTGTTTCATGCTAACTTTCCTTGTTATCCTGAACTAGCAACAATTAAAACTTCAATGTTCAGGGATGCCTGGGTGGCTCAGTCGGTTAAGCATCTGATTCTTGATCTCAGCTCGGGTCACAGTCTCATGGTTCATGAGCTCGGGCTGTATACTTTAGTCTATACAAATGAAACCATATTGTGGTTTCATCGGGCTGTATACTGTCAGTGTGGAGGCTGCTTGGGATTCTCTCTCTCCCTCTCTCTCTGTCTCTCCCCCGCTTGCACACTCACTCTTCTCTCTCAGAATCAATAAATAAACTTAAAAAAATGCAATGTTCAAACTACAGGTTAAAAGCCTACGGTCTTCCAATTGCAGTTCACCTTTCAGCAACAATTTTAGTGTCGGGCAGCCACTTTTATTCTTACTGACTAGCCTAGGGCATGAATCTGTAATAACAGCTTCGAAGACAATGGAATGGCCATGCTCCAAATGAATCTCAAAATACAGGCACATCCCATTGTTTGGAAGTCTGCATTATGCCACTCACTTATATGGGAGACCTACAATAGTATCTGTCTTTGCTAACTGAAAGAAATCGAAATGGGACTTTCATTTTAGGCCATTTTGGGTTATGAAAGTTTTCATAAGGAACACTCTACTTTCAGGTAGCAGTGCGGGGGTGGGGAGGGGAACCTGTAATGGGGTTTGTCCTGTTATCGGATGTGGGTGCATCAGAGTAGGTGTTGAAATGAAAAGCAAATAGATTTGGGCCAAAGAATGCTAACACTTCTCCTCCTCAATGGTAATCTGACTATCCAGTAATGCCTCCTTATTGTATTTGGCAATGTTGAACTACCTGAAGGTTAAGAAGTCCTCTCACCACTCACATACTGCAGGGAACCACCCTTTGGGGCATAAGACGGGAAAGGTGCCTGCCTTGTTTACATAGGACACTGCCAGACACAGACGCTCCAAATTCCCACTTTTCGCCTCATGAGTGACTAGCTGAACTAATTTTGTCCTTACTGGTTAACAGGAATAAAATGATATTAAGCAAACCCTGGTTAAGCTTCTTTCCGTCCCCCAGGACACTGAACTTTGGCTCACTCTGATGCTGAGTCAGCATGCAGCCAACCCCCTTCTTAAGGGCAAGTTCCTGGAAAGAGGCTGGTCTCTGGGTAAAATATTCTCTCCACCTCCTGTCCCCATACCCGGTTCTCTCTACCTTTGTTCACTTGCTGTATAAAACAAAAACACTTTTTGCCCAACTTTTGAGATGCTTGCAAGCCTTATGGTGAGGGGTTCTCCTTACTGTAGCAGCCCCACCCCCCACCGGATACTTGTTTCAGACTGGTTTTTCCTCTGACATAATCTGTCTTTGAATATGGTATTTTTAAAATATATATTTTTTGTTTTAGAAAGGGAGAGAGAGAGTACAGGTGAGGGAGAAGGAAGAGGAAGAGGGTGAGGGAGAAGGTGAGAGAGAGAGAGAGAGAGAGAGAGAGAGAGAGAGAGTCCCAAGCAGGCTCCATGCTCAGTGCAGAGCCTGATGTGGGGCTCAATCCCATGACCCTGGGATCATGACCTGAGCCAAAATCAAGAGTAGGACATTCAACCAATTGAGCCAGCCAGGCACCCCTAATATAACATTTCTTAAACTGATTTCCCATTATTTCATCCTAGATAGGTATTTTCTGAGTATCTCGCACCTGCCATTTCCTTTCTTTCCATTGCCACTGCTCTTGTCCAGACCCTTATTAACCTTATCCTGGCCCATTATGTACTGATCTCCTCAGCCTCCAATTTTATTTACCTTTTCATATTGCTACTAAGTCTATCTTCCTAAAGATTATTCCTCCAATTCTTTTTTTTTTTTTTTTTTTGCTCCTTTTTTGCCTAAGAATAAAGTCCAAATTCCTTAGTGTAGCATTTGTTTTTCTACAGCAAGGACTAACCTCATCTCTTCCTCCCATGAACCCTTCCAGCTGTTTCTAAAACCTGCCTTTTTTCTCCAGTCTCATTGTGTAGTCCATTTACTTTTTTCTGTACCTCCAAGGTTTTTCCTCCCAAATCCTCCCTTCCCTGAATTCCTTTTCTTTTCTTTTCTCTATTATTTATTTATTTACTTACTTAAGACAGAGAGGGAAAGAGCATGAGCAGGGGAGAGGGGCTAAGGGAGAGAGAGAATCCCAAGCAGGCTCTCCATTCAGCATGGAGCCTGACTCAGGGCTCTATCCCACAACTCTTGGACCATGACCTGAGCCCAAATCAAAAGCTGGAAGTTCAACTGACTGAGCCACCCAGGTGCCCTAGGCCCCTCCCTGAATTTTTATCCAATACAAATGCTATTCCTTCCCTGTTTGGGAATCAATCTCTTCCATTATTATTCCCCTGACACTGTGTCTGTACCTTCATTAAAGCATTTAAGATAGTTGTTGTTTAAAAAAAATTTTTTTAAGTTTATTTATTTATTTTGAGAGAGAGGGAAGGCAGGGCAGAGCAGGCTCTGTGCTGACAGCAGATGTGGGTTCAAACCCATGAACAGTGAGATCATGACCTGAGCCAAAATCAAGAGTTGGACGCTTAACCGACTGAACCACCCAGGTGCTCCTAAACTAGTTGTCTTTTATTACAGCAACTTGTATACATTTTAAAATCTGTCCTTCTAGATTATAAGCTTTTTGAGGGCAAGACAGAATCTTATTCCTCTGTGTATCTTCTCTGGCCCTTAGCCTAATACCTCACACTTGGAAAGCACTCAATATTCGTTTTGTTAATTAAAACAAATGGAAAACTATTCTATTTCCTTTGTGGTTCCATGTAACATTTTCTGTAATGTATGTTTATCGTCTCTAATGACCAACGGAATATAATGTGAGCGTTCAGGACTCAGAAGTCAATTGAATGTTGTTTACTATAAGGCAGAAGATAGACTCTCCTAAATATGACGGTAATAAGAGAATAGCGAAGACTGATCCAGCCGTTCTGAGAGTTCTTGGGAGGCAAGACAGCATAATGTGTTAAGAGTGTGGGTTCTGGTTTCAGATGTCTGAAACCAGGTTGTACCACTCACTAGCTGTGTGACCTTGAGCATATTCCATGTTTCCGAGCCCCAATTTTTCTTTTGTAGGATGAAGACAGAAAGATCTGGGCGACTGGGTGGCTCAGTCATTGAGCATCTGACTCTTGATTCGGCTCGGGTCACGATCCCAGGGTCATGGGATTGAGTCCTACGTCTGGCTCCACAGTGAACATGGAGCTTACCTAAGATTCTCTCTCTCTCTCCCTCTGCCCCTCTCCCCTGCTCATGCTTTCTCTCCCTAAAATAAAAATTAAAGTTTTTTTAAATGTTTATTTATTTCTGAGAAGGAGAGAGATGGATCAGAGGAGGGGCAGAGTGAAAGGGAGACAGAGAATCCGAAGTAAGACGCTAAACCAACTGAGCCACCCAGGTGCCCCTGTCTCAAATAAAACTTTTTTTAATTCTTAAAAAAAAAGAGAGAGAGATGGGCTTCTGGGTGGCTCAGTCATTTGAGGGTCCAACTCTTGATTTCAGCTCATGTCATGATCTCATGGTTTGTGAGTTTGAGCCCTATGTCAGGTTCTGTGCTAATAGTGTGGAGCCTGTTTGGGATTCTCTCTCCCTCTCTCACACCCCTCTCCCACTCACACTCTCTCTTTCTCTCTCTCTCAAATAAATATGGTTAAAAAAAAAAGGATAAGTGACTTTGGAGTGAGGGCATGTGGGCCATGGTAGGAGAGACAGGCATGGGTAGGATGATGAAAACCTCATATGTGAATAGCGTCTGGTTTCCCTCACTCTGTCGAAGTCCCCTCAACTTGCATACACCGTGGCGGGGAGGGAGAAGAAAACAAAAAGCCAGGTACATTGCCAACCAGGCTCTGTGAGACCAAAGTTCTGAGGAAGCTAGGCCTCAATCACCTGTTTTTCTTTGCCTGCACTGGACAACCTGAATTTAGTTTGTTGTGAATCCCCAAGTAAAATTTGAACTTTATCCTGAAGGCAATGGGGAAAAGCGGAAGGATTTTAAGCAGGACAGGACTGGGATCAACTTCGCCTTTCAGAAAGCAGCTGCAAAAGCAGCGTGGGGAAGAGATTCGAGGGGTGGCGAACGCTGGCAGAGGTACGACGAAGACAGTGCACTGTCTGAACATGCTGAGTTGGAGAACACGATGCGTATTTGAATAGTGATGTTAAGATGACAGTAAGAGATGGGATTCAGCTCTTTAAATAAAAGTTCCAAGGTATATTTTGCCCTCAGCGCACCCTCAGTACGATTTCATGTAACTACTACAATTATATGTTTGTAGTTGTTAATTCACTTGACGGTTTAAAAATTTCTTACCTATATACTATGTCATTTTAGCCTTTCCATGATCCTGTAAGGTAGACAGAACTGCTGGTCCTCCCATTTTGCAGTGAGGATTTATGCCTCTGAGATTAGAAGTGATTCATTTGTCTAGGATCACAGAGGAAGTCAGGGCAGGGCCACACCCTGAACCCAGCTCCAGGAGTATGTTCTCTCAGCGGGAAACTGCATGCACTCCCAGTAACCCATCAACTCTCATTCAGCGTCTACCCCACTCTTAGCACTACTTTAGCGGAAATAAAAAAGAATTAGACAATCAGCACAGAGACAACAGCACTGATTGCTGGCAAAGTTGTAGACCAGCAGTCAGATCTGGCTTCCGGTTCTAATTCCACCTCTAACCACCTGTTTGATTGTATTTTATTTGAAGATAACAGAAACCCATTTCAAATGAACTTCAAGAGAAAGGGGAATTGACTGGTTCATGAAATCCAAGGAAGGTATGAACAGTCCAGGATCAGGAAAGGTGAGGCTGCAGAGACAGCTCTTGGGAACAAGTGGAAAGGGGAGGCTCAAACCTTGTCAGGAGTCTTCAAATTTGATTTTTTGTTTCTGCTGCTGTCCGTGTGGCAGTTTCACTTTCTCCCTGCTGCTAACTAGCTTTCTCTAAAGGAAGAAATATGTCTACTATGTTTCTGATTTTAGAAGTGAAAGCTTTAGCCGTTGGAGAGAGATCACTCCAATCCTTCATGGGACTCAAGTAAGAAAGTGTCCAGGACACATCCCCAAAGGCAAGGGAATTAAAAGCAAAAATGAACTACTGGGACCTTATGAAGATAAAAAGCTTCTGCACAGCAAAGGAAACAGCCAACAAAACTAAAAGGCAACCAACGGAATGGGAAAAGATATTTGCAAATGACATATCGGACAAAGGGCTAGTATCCAAAATCTATAAAGAGCTCACCAAACTCCACACCCAAAAAACAAATAACCCAGTGAAGAAATGGGCAGAAAACATGAATAGACACTTCTCTAAAGAAGACATCCGGATGGCCAACAGGCACATGAAAAGATGCTCAACATCGCTCCAACATCGCAGGGAAATACAAATCAAAACCACATTCAGATATCACCTCACGCCAGTCAGAGTGGCCAAAATGAACAAAACAGGAGACTATAGATGCTGGCGAGGATGTGGAGAAACGGGAACCCTCTTGCACTGTTGGTGGGAATGCAAACTGGTGCAGCTACTCTGGAAAACAGTGTTGGGGGTTCCTCAAAAAATTAAAAATAGACCTACCCTATGACCAGCAGTAGCACTGCTAGGAATTTACCCAAGGGATACAGGAGTACTGATGCATAGGGGCACTTGTACCCCAATGTTTATAGCAGCACTCTCAACAATAGCCAAATTGTGGAAAGAGCCTAAATGTCCATCAACTGATGAATGGATAAAGAAATTGTGGTTTATATACACAATGGAGTACTACGTGGCAATGAGAAAGAACGAAATATGGCCCTTTGTAGCAACGTGGATGGAACTGGAGAGTGTTATGCTAAGTGAAGTAAGTCAGGCAGAGAAAGACAGATACCATATGTTTTCACTCTTATGTGGATCCTGAAAAACTTAACAGAAACCCATGGGAGAGGGGAAGGGGGAAAAAAAAAAAAGGAGGTTAGAGTGGGAGAGAGCCAAAGCATAAGAGACTCTTAAAAACTGAGAACAAACTGAGGGTTGATGGAGGGGGGGGGGGGGGGTGGGTGATGGGTATTGAGAAGGGCACCTTTTGGGATGAGCACTGGGTGTTGTATGGAAACCAATTTGACAATAAATTTCATATACTGAAAAAAAGTTTAAGAAAATTAAATTAGAAGAAAAAAAAAAAAAAAAAAGAAAGTGTCAAGGAACCTGTTGCTCCCCTGGCCCAGGAGAAGGTGGGTGTCTAACCTGTGGTTACTGGAGGAATCAATTCCACAGAGTGCTAGCAAGATTAACTTAGGTGTTCATTTTCTTAAGTACTTTATGAAAGACATGAGCCTTGAATATGGGCATTATTATATAGCTAGGGAGAAGGAAAGAAAACCAGAGTTTCACCTAGAGAAGGAGGTTTGGAGTTGTTGACGTGGGTGGCCTATGAATAAAAGACAAGCCTGATTGGAGGGGAGGCCGCATCCTTGTTCCCACAGAAAATCACATTGGATTGCCAAAGGAGGAACTGAGCATGATGACAGGTCTAAAAGGTAAACACAGGATCGGTGCTCTTGGGTGGCTCAGTCAGTTAAGCGGCCAACTTCAGCTCAGGTCATGATCTCGTGCTCCGTGAGTTTGAGCCCCATGTTGAGCTCTGTGCTGACAGCTCAGAGCCTGGAGCCTGCTTCGGATTCTGTGTCTTTCCCTCTCTCTGCCCTTCCTATGCTCATGCTCTATCTCTCAAAAATAAATTAAAAAATGTTAAAAAAATTTTTTTAAATAAAATGAAATAAAAGGTAAACACAGGGGTGACTGTCTGACTCTGGATTTTGGCTCAGGTCATGATCTTGAAGTTGGTGAGGTTGAACCCTGTGTCAGGCTCTGTGCTGACAGCATGTAGCCTGTTTGCAGTTCTCTCTCTTCCCCTCTCTCTCTCTGTCCTTCCCCAATGCTCTCTCTCTCAAAAATAATAAAATAAAACTTATAAACTGAAAAAAAAATAATAAAAGGTAAACACAGGGCACCTGGGTGGCTCACTTGGTTAAGCGACTGACTCTTGATTTTGGCTCAGGTTATGATCTCACAGTCATGGGATTGAGCCCTGTGTCAGACTCTGAGCCCAGCATGGAGCCTGCTTAAGATTCTCTCCCCTCCCCCCCCCTTCTCTCTCCTTCTGTTCCTCCCTGCTTGCGGGTGTGAACGCATTCTCTCTCTCAAAATAAATAAAATTAAAATTAAAAAAATTTTTTGAAGCATTTAATAAAAGGTAAACACAGAATTTGTTTTGGTTGAAGCAGCTGTTACAGGTTTCTTGTATAAATTCAACTGTGACTCTGAAACTCTCTTCTGTAACATAGACTTTCATTTCTTAGAATGCTCCTTCCTTGTCAACTGAACTTGGCTTAGAGTTGTGGCAGTGGGGATAAAGAAGAACGGGTGACAGAATTCAGAAAAGGAAAACTCGAGAGATAATACCCAGTCACCTAATCTGGGAGCCTATAAAAAAGATGACGGCTCTTGATAGCACCTTCAGTGACTATTTGAACATAAGCATATTGGAAAGCAGGAGAAGTGTCTTAATAACATTGTATCTCCAGGAATCTGGCATAGTTGGTACTTAATTTACAAGATTAATAAACTGCATGACTCTCATATAATGAGATTAATATAATGGCTTCTAAGCCTCTTCTAGCAATGCAATTCTTTGAATCCATTTCCAATTCTGATCTTAAAACTCTTCAAAGTCCACAAATACCCACATACAAAAAAACTTGTTTTTTTATTTTTTTAATGTTTATTTATTTTTGAGACAGAGAGAGACAGAGCATGAGCAGGGGAGGGACAGAGAGAGAGGGAGACACAGAATCCAAAGCAGGCTCCAGGCTCTGCGCTGTCAGCACGGAGCCCGATGCAGGGCTGGAACCCATGAACTGTGAAATCATGACCTGAAATGAAGTTGGACGTTTAACCAACTGAGACACCCTGGCACCCCAAAACTTGTTTTTTAAAAGGTTAAGATGGCAAATTTTATGTTATGTATTTTTTTTAATGTTTATTTATTTTTGAGACAGAGAGAGACAGAGCATGAACAGGGGAGGGTCAGAGAGAGGGAGACACAGAATCTGAAACAGGCTCCAGGCTCTGAGCTGTCAGCACAGAGCCCAATGTGGGGCTCGAACCCACAGACCGTGAGATCATGACCTGAGCCGAAGTCGGCCGCTTAACCAACTGAGCCACCCAGGCACCCCTTATGTTATGTATTTTTGGCCACAATAAAAGCCCCAAAAAGTTAGGCTGTTGATTCTACTGTATTTTCAAAAACCTACATTTGAAAATATACCAGTTGTGGCAAGATGACAGCATAGGGCAATCCTGCACTCACCTCCTCCCTCCAAAACACCAAATCTACAGCTACATATGGTTCATTTCTCTCTGAAAAAGATCCGAAAAGTAGATGGACTACTTCTCCACAAAAAAGATAAAAAGACAAGTAGGGGAGGTAGAGACACAGTCTTGGCAAAAACCTCATTCCCAGCTCAGCGATGCATGAGGTGGGGGAATCTCACCTGTATGGTACTTCTCCCAGAGGAGTGAGGGGCTGGTGTTCCCATCAGGCGCCCCAACTCCTGGGATCTGCCCCAGGGAGATGAGCCCTCAGAACGTCTGACTTAGAAGACAAACAGGGCTGATGTCCCAGGGACCCAAAGTGCCAGAGGCAACTGAGATTATCTTTTTTTAAAGGGCTCACCTGCCCTGAGACCCAGAGAAAAAACATCAGGCTGAAAAGTGCCTAGTCTATACGTGGAGGAGACTCATTTGCTAATATAAAAGCATCTGCTTGAGGGGCAGGGAACAGCTGAAATCCCCCCAGAGAAGGAGTGCTAGCAGATGGCAGGTGCATCGTCCAGCTCTCCTGCTGGCACAGGTAGCAAACTCCAAGGCCTCACCCTCCTGCTGCCTTACTGACACAGGTGGGAGTGAGCAGCGGTGGCACGAGGCCACTGCCTTGCTGGTGGTGGCAGCACTCTCCCGCTTCCTGGCCAGGTTGGGCAGACAGAGAGCTGTGGCATTGTCCCGCTCCTGGTGTGAAGCTGGTTCAAGCACACGGACAAGGTGCTCTCCCACTGGTTCCTGAAACCCCCGGGTATGTACAGCCAAGACATTTTCCAGCTGCCTTTTGAATCCCCGTGAGAATGCCCCTACTCCTCACACTCTCCAGCTGCCTAGCTAAAGCTAGTGGGTGTGTGCGATACATACAGGGGATGCCCCTTGATCACCTGGTCCTGGTGGCCAAAGGGGCTGGCATTCCTGGGCTCCACAGGAATGTAATGGTCGGAAAGACAGTTCTTGGTTGGTCACCACCCCCGGGGTGCTGCATAGGCAGCGAACTGAAACACAACCCCAGTCTTATGAAAAAGGACTATTTACTTAGCGGAGCTGCAGCCTGAGGGACAGGCTTTAGGTTTCTGAAACATCTAGAGGCTATGTAGGCGTTCCCAGAGAATATAAGCAGGAAGACACCATCCTCCACACTCCTTTGGCCTCACTACAGCTCAACAAGACATCCCAGAAGGGAGCTCATACACTTGTCTGGAGTCCCAATTTTTGTAACTGTCACTCACACAACCATCCCACAAATAACTATACCCCATTATCTGAAACTAACTGCCCTTGCCGTGACTATCACAGGCTTTATCCTGGCATTAGAACTCAACCTCGCGGCCAAAAACTTAAAATTTAAATACCCCTCAAATCTTTTTAAGTTCTCTAACCTCTTAGGGTATTTTCCAATCGTAATACACCGCCTCCCATCAAAAATGAGCCTAACTATGAGCCAAAAATCTGCATCGATACTACTAGACATAATTTGACTAGAAAATGTATTACCAAAATCCATCTCCTACTTCCAAATAAAAATGTCAACTACCGTATCTAATCAGAAAGGACTAGTCAAACTCTCAGGGTATACCTCCTGATCTCCTGGTCTTGACGCCAGCAGGGATTATGATTGCAGCCCCACAGGACTATATACCTTTGCTTCCTTTAAAAACTGCTACTGGGGTGCCTGGCTGGCTCCATCAGTAGAGCACGCAACTCTTGATCTCAGGGTTGTGAGTTTGAGTCTCACATGGGTGTAGAGATTACTTAAAAATAAAATCTTTTTAAAAAATTTTATTTTAGGGGCACCTGGGTGGCTCAGTCGGTTAGGCGTCCAACTTCGGCTCAGGTCATGATCTTGCTGTCCGTGAGTTCGAGCCCCGTGTCAGGCTCTGTGCTGACAGCTCAGAGCCTGGAGCCTGCTTCAGATTCTGTGTCTCCCTCTCTCTCTGCCCCTCTCCCGCTCATGCTCTGTCTCTCTCTCTGTCAATAATAAATAAACACTTAAAAAATTAAAATTAAAAAAAAATTTATTTTAAAGTTTATTTATGACAGAGAGAGCAGGGGAAGGGCAGGGGGAGAGAGAGAATCCCAAGCAGGCTCCTCACTGCCAGCATGGAGCCTGACTAGGGGCTCAAACCCATGAACCATGAGATCATGATCTGAGCTGAAATCAAGAGTTGAATGCTTAACTGACTGGGTCACCCAGGTGCCCCAAAAATAAAATCTTAAAGAAAAAAAAAAGCTGCTACCTGAGGGCCTGGCTTCCAGTCATCTTGAAACTAGATGGTAAATGAGAGTCCTCCCCTTGGAACACTAATAGGTCTTGGCATGTCCTCAATAACAGGACGTATCAGAATAAATCAGCAGTGTAGTCAATCACAAAGGTTCCAGAGACAACCAAGAACTAGGGCAAAGTTGAACTAGAACATTTATCACCTACATAAGGCCATGCCTTCAAGACTGGGAGAAGTAGTTATTTTGCCTGATATATAGAAGCAAACAGAGAGTCAAGCAAAATGAAAAGTATGCTGCAAATGAAAGAGCAACACAAAACCTCAGAAAAAGACCTTAATGATACGAAGGTAAGTATTCTACCCTATAAAGATTCAAAGTAATGGTCATAACGATGCTCAGTGAACTTGGAAGAACAATGAACACGCTGAGAACTTCAAGAAAGAGGTAAAAAATATTTTAAAAGTACCAACAGGAGTTGCAGAACCGAAGAATACAATAACTGAACTGAAAAATAAACATCTATAGAGGGATTCAACAGCAAACTGGATGAAGCAGAGTGAATCAGTAAGTACTCAGACAAAGCAATGGAATTTACCCAGACATACCAGCAAAAAGAAAAAAAAAAAAAGAAACAATGCAAGTAATTTAAGAAACCTAGGGGTGCCTGGGTGGCTCAGTCAGTGAAGCGGCAGACTTCAGCTCAGGTCATGATCACGCGGATTGTGGGTTCGAGCCCTGCATCAGGCTCTGTGTTGACAGCTCACAGCCTGGAGCCTGCTTCGGATTCTGGGTCTCCCTCTCTCTCTGCTGCTCCGCTGCTCACAGTCTCTCTTTGTCTCTCAAAAAATGAATGAAAACATTAAAAAAAAAAAGTAAAAAAAAAAATATATAAAAAGAAACCCATGGGGTAGGGGCGCCTGAGTGGCTCAGTCGGTTAAGTGTCCAACTTCGGCTCAGGTCATGATCTCATGGTTTGTGAGTTCAGGCCCCATGTTAGGCTCTGTGCTGACAGCTCAGAGCCTGGAGCCTGCTTTGTAGTCTGTGTCTCCTTTTCTCTTTGCACTCCCTGCCCCTGCCCTAGTTCTCTGTCTCTCTCTCTCAAAAATAAATAAACCTTAAAAAAAAAAAAAAAAAGAAAAAAGAAACCTATGGGGCAACGTCAAGTGGAATAACATCCACATTACAGGGGGCCCAAAAGAAGAGAGAGACAAAGGGGCAGAAAACTTCCCTAACCTGTGAAAGGAAACATCCAGGTTCAGGAATCTCAGAGAGTTCCAAATAAGATAACCAAAAGGGATCCACATTAAGACACATAATTAAAATAACAAAAGTCAAAGATAAGGAGAGACTCTTAAAAGCAGCCAGAGAAAAACAAGTTGTTGTGTGCAGGTGAAATCCTATAAAACTATCAGAAGATTTCTCAGCAGAAACATTGTTGACCAGAGGGAAGAAGCATGACTATTCAAAGTGCTAAAAGGAAAAACTTCCAACCAAGAATACGCCACCCAGCAAGATTATCATTCAGAATAGAAGGTGAGATAAGAGTTTTCCAGACAAGCAAAAACTAAAGGAGTTCATCACTACTAAATCAGACTTAGAGGAGATGTTGAGATTTTTTTCTTTCTTTCTTTTGTTTTTTTTTTTTTGCTTTTTTTTCTTAATGTTTATTTATTTTTGAGACAGAGAGAGACAGAGCATGAACGGGGGAGGGTCAGAGAGAGAGGGAGACACAGAATTTGAAACAGGCTCCAGGCTCTGAGCGGTCAGCACAGAGCCCGACGCGGGGCTCGAACTCACAGACTGTGAGATCATGACCTGAGCCGAAGTTGGACGCTTAACCGACTGAGCCACCCAGGTGCCCCTCTTTCTTTTTTTTTTTTTTAATGTTTATTTAGTTCTGAGAAAGAGAGACAGAGCATGAGCGGGGGAGGGTCAAAGAGAGAGAGAGAGACAGACAGACAGACAGAGACAGAGAGACAGAGAGAGAGAGAGACAGAATCCAAAGCAGGCTCCAGGCTCTAAGCTGTCAGCACTGCACCTGATGCAGGGTTTGAACCCACGAACCATGAGATCATGAACTGAGCTGAAGTCAAATGCCTAACTGGCCACTCAGGTGCCCTTCATTTTTTTTTTTTTTTTTAAGTAGGCTTCATGCCCAACACAGAGCCCAACATGGGGCTTGAACTCATGATCCTGAGATCAAGACCTAAGCTGAGATCAAGAGTCAGAAGCTTAACCAACTGAGATACCCAGGTGCCCCATTAAGGAGATTTCTTTAATCTGAAAAGAAGTAGCACTAATTAATACAAGAAAACATATGAAAGTAAAAATCTCACTGTAGAAGGCAAATATATACAAGGTAGTGGATTAAATACTTATAAAGTGACTATGAAGGTTAAAAGACAAAACTGGTGGGGCACCTGGGTAGCTCAGTTGAGCATCAGGCATCTAGCATCTTGATTTTGGCTCAGGTCATGATCCCAGGGTCATGGGATCAAGTGCTGTGTCAGGCTCCATGCTGAGCCTACTCCATGCTCAGCACGGAGCCTGCTTAAGATTCTCTCTCCCCTGCCCCTCTCCTTCATTCGCACACTCTCTCCCTAAAATAAAAAAAAAAATAAAAATAAAAAGAAAGTAGTAAAATTAAACTATAATAGTTAAAGGATACATAAGATACAAAGATGTAAAATGCGATGTCAAAAACAAAATGTTGAGGGGAAGAGAGTAAACTTGTAGTTTTAGAAAGTGTTCAAATTTACCCACGGGGCACCTGGGTGGCTCAGTTGGTAAGTGTCCGACTTCAGCTCAGGTCATGATCTCGCGGTCTGTGAGCTCGAGCCCCGCGTCGGGCTCTGTGCTGACAGCTCAGAGCCTGGAGCCTGCTTCAGACTCTGTGTCTCCCTCTCTCTCTCTCAAAAATAAATAAACATTAAAAAAAAAATTAAAAAAAAAAACCTCACAGTAAACATGAAACAAAAACTTATAGAAAATACACCAAAGAAAATGAGAAAGTAAACTAAACATAACGCTGAAGAAAGTTATCAAACCACAAGGGAAGAAAGAGACAAAGAAAGGGACTGAGAGGAACTATAAAAACAGCCAGAAAAAAAAAATGACAACACATACCTATCAATAATCACTTTAAATGTAATTGGATCAAGTTCTCCACTCAAAATGAATGGGTGGCTGAATGAATAAAGAAACAAGACACATCTATATACTGCTGAGAAGAGACTCACTTCAGAAGTAAAAATACACACAGACTGAAAGTGAAGGGATAGAAAAAGATATTCCATGCTAAGGGAAACAAAAAGAAAACTAGTACAGCTATTCTTGTATCAGACAAAATAGACTTTATTTATTTATTTATTTTTAAAGTAGGCTCCACGCCCAACATGGGGCTTGAACTCATGACCCTGAGATCAAGCGTCACATGCTCCATTGACTGAGCCAGCCAGGTGCCCCCAGACAAAATAGACTTTAAAGCAAAGATTGTAATAAAAGATAAGGAGGGACACTATATAATGATAAAAGGGTCAATCTAGCAAAAAGATATAACATTTATAAGTACATATGCAGCCAATATAGGAGCACTAAAATATATAAAGCAAATATTAATGGACCAAAAAGGGAGAAATTGATGACAACACAGTAATAATAGAGGACCTTCACACTCCACTTACATCAATGGATAAATTATACAGATAGGAAATCAACAAGAAAACATCAGCTTTTGGGGCACATGGGTGGCTCAGTTGGTTTAGCATCCAACTCTTGATTCTGGCACAGGTCGTGATCTCACAGTCATGGGATCAAGCCTCATGTTGGGTTTGGGATTCTCATGGAGTCTACTTGGGATTCTCTCTCTGCCCCTCTCTGGCTCACACACTCTCTCTGTCTCTCTCAAAATAAATAAATATTTAGAGTGTTTTTTAAAAAATGTTTTATTTATTTTTGAGAGAGTGAGTATGAGCAGGGGAGGGGCAGAGAGATAGATGGACAGAGGATCTGAAGCAGGCTCTGCTCTGACAGCATCGAAATCATGAACTGTGAGATCATGACCTCAGCTGAAGTTGAACATTCAACCCACTGAGCCACCCAGGTGGCCCAAATAAACATTTAAAAAGATAAAAAATAAGAATAAATGAAAGATTAAAATCATATAATCATCTCAATAAATGTTGAGAAAGGATTTGACAAAATTCAGCCTTCATTTATGAATCAAAAAACTCAACAAAATCAGTATACTTGACCTAATAAAGACCATATATGACAAATACATAGGTAATATTACACTTAATGGTAAAAAAGTGAAAACTTTCTCCTTTAAGATGAGAAATAAAACAAGAATGCCCACTCTCCCCACTTTTTAATTAAAAAATTTTTTTTAATGTTTATTTACTTTTGAGAGAGAGAGACAGAACGTGAGCGGGGGAGGGGCACACAGAGAGGGAGACACAGAATCCAAAGCAGGCTCCAGGCTCTGAGCTGTCAGCACAAAGCCTGACACAGGGCTCAAACTCACAAACCATGAGATCATGACCTGAGCCAAAGTCAGAGGCTCAACTGACTGAGCCACCCAGGTGCCCCTCCCCACTTTTTAATTTTTAAGTAATCTCTACACCCAATTGGAGCTCAGACTCACAATCCCGAGATCAAGAGTCACATGCTCTTCTGATAGAGCCAGTCAGGTACCCCTCTCCCCAATCTTATTCAACATAGTATTTGCAGCCCTACCCACAGCAATTAGGCAAGAAAAGAAATAAAAGGCATACAAAAAGGAAGAAGTAAAACTGTCACTATTTGCAGATGACATAATACTATATATAGAAAACCCTAAAGACACTATCAAAACACCGCTAGGAATAATTAATGACTTCAGTGAGGTTGCAGGATACAAAATTAATATACAAAAATCTCTTGCATTTCTATACACTAATAATGGACTATCAGAAAGAGAAATCAAGGGGTGCCTGGGTGGCTCAGTTGGTTAAGCACCTGACTTCGGCTCAGGTCATGATCTAAAGACTCAGGGGTTTGAGCCCTGCATCAGGCTCTCTGCTATCAGTGAAGAGCCTGCTTTGGATCCTCTGTCCCTCTCTCTCTGCCCCTCCCCTGCTTGTGCTCTTTTATCTCTCTCTCAAAAATAAATTAACATTTAAAAAAAGAGACAGAGAGGCACCTGGGTGGCTCAGTCAGTTAAGTGACTTCGGTTCAGGTTAAGATCTCACGGTTTGTGAGTTCGAGCCCCACATCAGGCTCTTTGCTGTTGTCACAGAGCTCACTTAGATCCTCTGTCTCCCTCTTTCTCTGCCCCTCTCCTGCTTTCACTCTCTCTCAAAAATAAACATTTAAAAAAGAGAGAGAGAAATCAAGAAAACAATCCCATTTACAACTGCATCAGAAAGAATAAAATACCTAGGAATAAATTTAACCAAGGAGTAAAAGACCTGTACACTGAAAAATATGACTTGAAAGAAATTCAAGAAGTTACAAATAAATGGGAAGCTATTCCATGCACATGGATTGGAAGTATAAATATTGTTAAATGTCCATATTACCCAAAGGAATCTACAGATTCAATGCAAACCTCATCAAAATTCCAATGGCAGTTTTTACAGGACTAGAAACAAACAATCCTAAAATTTATACAGAATCACAAAACATCCTGAATAGCCAAAATAATCTTGAGAAAGAACAAAGTCAGAGGTATCCCACTCCCTGATTTCAAATGATACTACAACACTATAGCAATCAAAATAGTATGGTATTGGCATAAAAGCAGACACATAGATCAATGCATTAGGAAAGAGAGCTCAGAAATAAACCCACACATATATGGCCAATTAATTTATGACAGAGGAGGCAAGAACATACAAAAGAGAAAGGATAGACTCTTTAATAAATGTTGTGCAGACTGGACAGCTACATGTAAAAGAATGAAACTGGACCACTATCTTGTACCGTTTATAAAAATTAACTCAATATGGATTAAAGATTTGAATGTTAAGACATGAAACCATAAAACTCCCAGAAGAAAACAGGCAGTAGGCTCCTTGACATCAGTATTAGTGATTTTTTTTTTTTTTTGGAACTGGCTCCAAAAGCAAAAATAAACAAGTTGGACTACACCAAACTGAAAAGTTTCCACACAGCGAAGGAAACCATCAGCAAAAGAAAAAGTAAACCTATCAAATGGGAGAAGATATTTTCAAATCATATACCTGATAAGGGGTTAATATCCAAAACATACTTAAAAATTCAGACAATTCATAACAAAAAATTTTTTTAATGGGCAGAAGATCTGAATACACATTTTTTCCCAAAGAAGACATACAGAAGGCCAACAGGCACATGAAAAGATGCTCAATATTACCAATCATCAGGTAAATAAATGAAATATCATCACACATCTGTCAGAATAGATATTATAAAAAAGACAAGAAATAAAAGGTTTAGGTGAGGATGTAGAGAAAAAGAAACTCTTGTAGACTGTTGATGGGAATGTAAATTTGTGCACCCACTATGGAAAACAGTATGGAGATTCCTAAAAAAATTAAAAATAGGCCTGCCATATGATGAAGAAATTCCACGCTGGGTTTTCTGTCTGAAGAAAAAGAAAACACTAAATGGAAAAGATATATGTACCCTTATGTTTGTTGCAGCATTAATTTATAGTAACTAAGATATAGAAACAACCTAAGTGTCCATTGATGGATGAATGTATAAAGATGTGGCATATAAATATAATGGAATACTACTCAGCTATTAAAAAGAATGAAATTATGCCATTTGCAACAATATGGATGGACCTTGAGGGTACTCTGCAAAGGAAATAGGTCAGACAGAGAAAGGCAAATACTACACGATCTTACTTGTATGTGGAACCTAAAAAACAAAACAACACAAAGCGTAGACTCCTAGATATAGAAACCAGACTGGTGGGTGCCAGGGAAGAAAGAAGATTGCTGGGGGGAGATATGGGTGACAGGGATCAAGAGGTACAAACTTTCAGGACTAAGATAAAAAAGTCACGGGGATATAATGTACAGCATGGGGAATACAGTCAGTAATACCCCATTAACTTTGTATGGTAATAGCTGGTAAAGAGACTTATTTTGGTGATTATTTTGCAATGTATACCAGTGTTGAATTACCAAGTGATACATTTGAAGCTAACATAATGTTGTCAAATATACCACAATTAAAAAAAAAAGGAAAAACAAAAAGAAAATTTACCAAACATATTTTATAAATAGTTTTACCAATGGCTAGTTTATAAAAACAAGTTATGTTCTTCAGAAAATTAAATTAACCATTTTGATTAATGGAGCATTTAGTATATTACAAACATAGAAATATTAGGGGCAAATCAACACCTACCAAAATGTCTGGAATGATGAATGGGTAGATGTGGTTGGAGGTTTCAAGTCTTGAATTAAAAAAAAAAAAAATCTTCTGAGTTGGGTATACACGTGTATTGCCAATCATTTCTAGAAAAGAAAAAGCCAAGAGCCAGATTTTAATAATAAGAAAACTGGAACTGGATAGAGACATTAACAAAGGGGGAAATTCTTAGGAAGAAAAAAATGGTTTTAAAAAAAAGTACTATAAATTTGGGGTAAAATAAAACTGTGTATAAATGGTCTATATGGTAAGGAAAGAATTCCATGGTCATCTCAGCCAGCATGGATTAGAATTAAAGTGGGTGAGAGGCCATATATTTTTTTGCCTAAAATACTCTCAGATCATTTTCTGTAAGGTTTTCTTCCTTCGAATCTTACTCTGAGTAAAAGTGATTTGAAATGTTAGGGCATAGAAAACACAAAGCATAGAAAATTCCTTATCTGTTAATTACAAATTTTATGTTTATCACATTTTATTTATATTTGTGCTATGCTAGGCATCTTTTCAAGAATTCAGAGGAAATCCTATTTTTTAGAAAATAAAACTAATCAAAGATGCAGGATAAAACCAGTAGGTATTTATGCAAAGAATTAAAAAAAACATAGGTTTAATATTTCAAAAATAAATTCATATTCACCATTTTTGATGCCCATAATGCACTATGTACTGACATCTACATGTCAAGACTATTCTAGTGATAGTTAATAGTAATAATTTAGGCTAAATAGCTTGCAATATATAAATTTTGTAGTTTAATGAATAAGAAATTAAGTTATATTCCAGGCTCAAAAAAATTATAATAAATATTCAGTTTAAAAAAATTTTTTTTTTTCAACGTTTATTTATTTTTGGGACAGAGAGAGACAGAGCATGAATGGGGGAGGGGCAGAGAGAGAGGGAGACACAGAATCGGAAACAGGCTCCAGGCTCTGAGCCATCAGCCCAGAGCCCGACGCGGGGCTCGAACCCACGGACCGCGAGATCGTGACCTGGCTGAAGTCGGACGCTCAACCGACTGCGCCACCCAGGCGCCCCTAAATATTCAGTTTAAAATAAGTATTATCATTTTCTTATTAAGTAATGTAGTTTTTTCCCTCCTAGTTTCATTGTATAATTGACGTAGAAGTCTGTATCAGTTTGAAGTGTATAACATAATGATTTATGTATATATTACAAAATGATAACCACAATTTTAGTTAACATCCATCAACTCACATAGTTACAATTTTTTTTCTTATGATGAGATTTTAAGATCTATTATCTCAGTAACTTTCAAATATACAATATGGTATAACAGTTTTAAATATATATTACTTAGAAGACGTATTTCTAAAGGTAAAATTCTTTGACTTCATTGTAAAATTAGTTCAATCAATGATTTATCTCAACCCAATATGACAAAATACAACTTTATTTAAATTAGTTGTGGAAGGCAAAATGACCAAGGCTAAGCCTATATATTGTGTTTCCCTACTACTTTTATGAAAGAAATGACAGCAATATTTTACCTTTGTATAGTTCATGTATCACAAAAAAGATTTCAATATTACATAAAGTTAAACTCAAGTACAGAGAAGGATCTAACAAAATTTAACATGTTAATTATGCAACATAAACTAAGACATTTGGCTTTGCAGGGAAGACACCGAATTACACCCAGATAATCATGTCATTACTTGGTAGCAATGTATTTCTTTTTAAAAAATGTTTATGCTTTGTTATAAAATATGCTTGCCACAGAAAGTTTATATTTGAATCTTTTGATATGGTTCAATTTCTGTTAAGTTTCAAGATGAAAAGTATCAGAGTGAGTGTAAACAGAATCCACCAGAACTATTCTTTTCATCATGGTGCTTTGGTGCTTTTGGCCTTGTCCTTATCATTAACAGATTTACAGCAGCAGCAGGACACTGTGAGCCTTTTCAAGTTTTGTCTTTTGACTTGCATTCTTTTCCTCTTCAGTGCAGTCAGAGGCCAAATTCCCACCTCCCCATCATCTTTGTCTCTGTATTGTCTTAAAAAAATTTTTTTTAATGTTTATTTTTAGAGAGAGAAAGACACACACACACACACACACACACACACACACAGAACGCAAGCAGGGCAGGGAGGGGGGGTGGGGCAGAGAGAGAGGCAGACATAGAACCCAAGGCAGGCTCTAGGCTCTGAGCTGTCAGCACAGAGTCCAATGCGGACTCAAACTCATGAGCCATGAGATCATGACCTGAGCTGAAGTCGGACCCTTAGCCAACTGAGCCACCCAGGTGCCCCTCTTTATTCTCTTGTAAAGAGGATATTACATTCTGACAAAATATGCCAGTGATCAAGTCATATTTTAGCCATAGGATATAAATATCACCTCCTACTTTGTTTTATATGTTTTCCTCTTTCTCTGCCCTCTTTAGACTAATTAGTCCCCAGAATTGGAAATTCCTTGAATGAATCCGAATAATTCTTTATCTGAACAAGGGGCACCTGAGTGGCTCAGTCAGTTGAGCGTCTCTTGATTTTGGCTTGCTCAGGTTGTGATCCCAGGGTTGTGGGATCCACACTGAGCTTGGAGTGTGCTTGAGATTCTCTCCTTCTGTCCTTCTCCCCTGCTCGTACCTGCTCTCTCTCTCTCTCTCTCTCTCTCTCTCTCTCTCTCTCAAAAAAAAAATTCAGCCTTTATAAACAAATGATTTTGACAGAAACCAGGCTCCTCCCACCTTTGTAAAAGTTGCTCCTTGTTTTCAAATGCCAGCTAATCATCCATTTCACAGGACCATTCATAGATAACCTAATGCCACCTCTCTGCTTACTCCATGAAGTGATTGCTTGTGTCTGATTTCTTTGATCCGTTTGGTATGTCTGGCTTTATGTCTTTGAATATACTCGCATGTTTTGTCCCCCTCAGTAGATTATAAATGCCTCAATATTAGACACAATGAGTTCTAATCAAGGACGGACAATTATTTGCCTGCAGACCTATGAATTCAAATGAAATGCTTTAACTTTTTCCTAGTTCCAAAATCCTTTCCAAATCTCTTCCTTCTGATTCCCAGAACCACAGTCCAAGTTCCTGTCCCCATTCCCTCTCACCTGACTACTGCAATCATCTTCTAATTATTTACCTAGCCTTTGCTCTCTGACCTCTGGCAATTTACCTTCGATTTCCTTCTCAGTTATCTTTCTAAAGCAGTTCTGATGGTGTCACTCCCTAGGTTAAAAGCCCTCCATGGCTCTCCACTGCCTACAAATAAAATCTCCAGCTTGGCATTCAAGGGCTTCACAATCTGGTCCCATCACCTCTTTCTAACCCCATTCCAACCACTTACTCCTCCTACTGTGTATTCTATGAGCTACTGTTTATCAAATACATCTTTGCACATTCCTATCCCATCTTTCTTCATTTTCTGTCTTTCCTAAGATGAGTTTCTCCACCTACTCTCATCATGCTCTTTAATAAAGGATCCCAGCTCAAGAGGATCACTTCTTACCTGGCTTGTTGTCCCTAGTCAACTTGTTTCTTCTCCGTTCCAGAGCATGTTGTTTATCTCCATTTTAGCATTTTCCATTTATACTGTGAGCAACTTTAAGACAGAGATGATGATTTATTTATCTTCCTATGGCTATAGCGTAGCAAGTGAAGTGGGAGGAAGAGAATAATTTCCCTAGGAAATGAAGGAAATACTGCTAAAGACACAGGTAGGGGAAATTTCCCAACTTTCTTGGAAGAGGTTCAAATTCTTTAATTATTGACATCCACCTTACTTGAAGTAGCTTCTTGGAATTAAGAGTTCAGAGAATCTCTGGGGCACCTGGGTGGCTAGTCCAACTTTGGCTCAGGTCATGATCTCATTGGTCGTGGGTTGGAGCCCCACCTGGGGCTCTGTGCTGACAGCTCAGAGCCAGGAGCCTGCTTCAAATTCTGTTATCTCCCTCTCTCTCTGCCCCTCCCCCATTTGTGTTCTCTCTCTCAATAATAAATATTAAAAAAAAAAGTTCAGAGACTTTCTAATAAAAACTGTATTTTCTAGAAGTCAAGTTTGTAACTTTCCTGACATGGAAGTTAAGCCTCTAAATCAGCCTCATCAAGCTCAAAAAATCTACAGCCTGCATCCAGGAACCAATTAATTTCTTCTGTGCAACCCCACGTAGCTATTAGAATTTATTAAAATACTACATTTAAGTCAAGATAACTGTGATCTCTTAACTTATTTGATCAATGGCGCAGTATTGTCCTGGGATCTACATCTAATCTTGCCACCACTGGTCAATTGGCACGTGGCTTTCAGGACATGAGCCGTCAGAAACAGCTCTGTAATTACTTGTGATTACTTGAGTCGAACGATTCCGGGCCTATGGTGGTTATTTCGCCTTCATTCACCATTAAACACTTGATTCTGTGCCAGCAGGATGTCCGGGTGCTTGGCCACTCGCACCTAGGACGCCGGCCCCCAGGGTCGTGGCCTCTCCGAACCAACGGTGGTCAGAGGCAAGCCGGCAGCAGCAGCCGGAGGGAAACGAGGGCTGAGTTGGAGAAGGGGTCGGACAAGGTCCGCCCGCCCAGCGCCGCGACGCCTGGCGGGTGTCAAGGCGAACCTCAACGCAGCCACCCCGCTGAGCCTCAGCACCCCCACGCCGCCGGATGCGCTCGAGGCGGCCGCGCGCGGCCAGGCGCCCTCCCGGCGCGACAGTGGGGGGCGGGGCTGGGCGCTGCGCGCGCCGGCGCGTGGAGGCCGCGGGCGGTGGCGGAGCGCGCGCGGCCTGGGAGGGGCGCGCGGGGCGGAGGCGCGCGGCGGCGGCGGCTGCGGCCTGTGGCGCCGTCACCGGGCAGAGCCGAGCGGGTCCGGCTAGGCGCTGCTGCCGCTGGCCAGGTGCGCGGGGACGATTCCCGGCTGCGCCAGGGTCCGGCCCGCCTTCCCGCCGCCGACGTCCTCCCGTCTGCGGGCCGCCAGGGTCCCGTTATCATGTCGCTGAGGCAGCGCCTGGCCCAGCTGGCTCGCCGTCTGCAGGAGCCGCAGAAAGTGGCCCGTTTCCAGCGGCTGTGCGGGGTGGAAGCGCTGCCTCGCCGCTCCGCCGCTCCCGCCACCGATCCGAGGGAGGATGAGAAGGCGGAGGCGCCCCTAGCCGGAGACGCCCGGCGCCGAGAGCCGCAGCCTGGGGCGTCTGCAGGCCCCCAGCCGCCCGGGAACGACCGCAATCAGTGTCCCGCCAAGCCCGGCGGCGGCGGCGGCGGCGCCCCCAACGGCGTGCGGAACGGGCTGGCGACCGAGCTGGGCCCGGCCTCGCCGCCGCGCGTGGGGGCCCTGCGGCGCAACTCGCTGACGGGCGAGGAGGGTGAGCTGGCCCACGTGAGCAACTGGCCGCTCTACTACCTGTTCTGCTTCGGCACCGAGCTGGGCAACGAACTCTTTTACATCCTGTTCTTCCCCTTCTGGATCTGGAACCTGGACGCCCTGGTGGGCCGGAGGCTCGTGGTCATCTGGGTGCTGGTCATGTACCTGGGCCAGTGCACCAAGGACATCATCCGCTGGCCGCGGCCCGCCTCGCCGCCCGTGGTCAAGTTGGAGGTCTTCTACAACTCCGAGTACAGCATGCCCTCCACCCATGCCATGTCCGGCACCGCAATCCCCATCTCCATGATCCTCCTCACCTACGGCCGCTGGCAGGTAAGGGTCCCTTGTCTGTCGTCTGCCCAGCCTTGGAGAGTTAAACTACCCGGAGTTGTCTTCACTCCCCGCAGTTATGTTAATTTGGCCGTTCCCCTCCCAAACCTCTCTTTCCGCGGGATTTCACAGTCCCCGCAAACAGGCCTTTTCTAGGTTTTAAAAAATTAAGTGATCCGGGAAAACTTAAGAGACTTAGCTGTCAAACTGTATTCTAATAACAGTGCCTTTCTTAGAACCCAAAGGAAACGCTATTCGTGGAGTAACATTATCATTGAGCTTTGGTTGAGTTTTTAAAATGGTTTTAATTCTTGTGATGCGGAGAATATAATTGTAATTAAGTATGATGGTCTTACACTTAACCAAGACCCAGTTTCACCATAATGATGCCTTGCCCCAGACTAATTCTGCCAGGCTTGGGTAAAGTCTTGAGCTTTATTTACTCTGAGACAGTGTTTATAAAACCGTCGTGTAATTGCAAAACAAACATGGTCGTTCGAGGCTATGAAGAAATGAATTTTAAACGAAGGCCACTGTTTATGGAAGTGAATGGAACGCAGCCTGAGTTATCTTTTTTAGGGGTGTGGCTGCTAATTTGCTGTTGGATACAAAGTTTAATTAATCTCCTAAATCACTGATTTGTAGTATCAGTTGTTGAGCTGTTACAGTATTACTGTTTCATTAGCTTTGAAAGTGCATACTTTTCTTACAGTTTTTCTTAAAATCAGGGCTCTTGGTCAGACTAGTGGGTTTATAAAAATGACACGTAACGACAGCAAGGACAGCCTGACAATCAGGGATGAGTTTCTAATGGGAAATATCTTATATTTTGCCTCCTTCTTTTGGCCTCCCATTTTTCACTCTTTCATGTTACTTAGGTTTGAATACTGATTCTCTTTTTTATAGAAGCAACATTTATTCTTAGACTGCTATTTTGTTTTATCCATCTTTTAAAAATTGTAAGGAGCTTTGTTCCTACTGTAGACCAGTCCCTTAATTTAAGAATAAACTTAGTAATCATGGAGAATCTAAAGAATTAGACATCCTCAATTTTTTTTTTTCCATCAGAGCACGAAATCATCTTAAATTGAGATATACTCAATTCTGTGTAAAACTCCATTATGTTAAGCTTACTCATTCCAGATTTAATTGCAGTATAATGTCTTCTCCCCATGGGCACTTCTGTGCAGTACATCTCTCTTACAGTATCATGCAAAATATGTAATGTGCAGAGTAAGAATGACAGAATTACGACAGAAGATTACCATGGACAATTATTTTTTTCCTATTTAGCCAAAGGCGATATAGGTGATACTCAAAATTGTAAAATAGTGCTGCCTATTTTGCATGAAAGATAAATATCGTGTTTTATTTGATCTAAATATTTTAGAATTTAAGATTGTCATTGATTTATGTTTGGCGTATTTTCTGGTTAGCTAATGATGTTTGTCTTATTTTCATGAGACTTTCAGGAAAAAACTGTAACTGTAGGGTCTTTTATAATTCCTCAATGAGTAGCTATGTTGCATGGTGTTACTATTAGAGTCCAAGTAAAAAAAAAAAAGTTATTTTTTGCTCACTTATTCAAAGCACGTGCTAACAGAAAGTCTGAAAACTGTACTGCTGATGATTTATGAATTGTAGATATTAGTATTGTAATATTTCAGGGTTACTTGAATTCTTAGAAAAAGCTTACATTATAGTTTTGGACAACCTAGTATGTTTAATTCAAAGTTTGAGGAATTCGTATATTGTACAATTTTATAAATTTAGCTAGACATGACTTTAAAAATCACCTACTCTCAAACTGTATTTTACATATGTGGAGACTGAACTATTAGAATTAATCTTGTAAAATTAAATTTCTTATTTTAGATTTTTTTACTTTAAATTCGAGTAAACTTCTAAATTCGAATAATTGTTTATCTTTTGGTTATAGAAGAAAGGCTCCCTTGTATGGAAGTTCTGTGTTTATAAATGTTTTTAATAACCTAGTATGAAAAACAAAATGCTTTTTTACTTTCTACTTTTTTTTATGTTTACTTTTGAGAGAGAGAGACAAAGGTGAGTGGGAGAGGGGCAGAGAGAAAGAGAGACACAGAATCCAAAGCAAGCTCCAGGCTCTGAGCTGTCAGCACAGAGCCCGTCGCCGGGCTCAAACACATGAACTGTGAGATCATGACTTGAGCCAATGTCTGATGCTCAATTGACTGAGCCACCCAGGCGCCCCAATTTTTTTACTCTTTAAAAAAATCCTGTTATAATTGAAAACAAAAGTACCTTCCTTTGCTTAAGCTGTTTTGGTCCTACTCTCTGTCAGTTAGTATTGTAGTAGTTTGGTGGCTTATATTTTCAGGAGTGTGTAATGAAAAAACGATACTGGAAACTGGGGTAAGAATTAAGCAATGAAAGCCTGGTGTTTTTCTAATTAATAGTAGTTTGGGTTGATAGTCCTGTCTATCTGCTGGGCCCCTAGTGCTTATTCAGGACAAGTGTGGTTATTTCTATATGCCTGGGATGCTGAAACATCTCTGGAAACAGTTCTCTCACATACCATCCTTTTGGTGTGGAATAACTGCTCCCTGCCAATTAATGTGAAATCAGCTTTTGAAATCTGCTCAAGATTGACTTCCTATAAAGAGTATCTTCCCCCCCCCCCCCATTTTTGGCTGTTTAAAAAAATTTTTTTTTAAGTTTATTTATTTTGAGAGAGACAGAGACCGTGCAAGTGGGGGAGGAGCAGAGAGAGCTGGGGAGAGAGAGAATCCCAAGCAGGCTCCATTCTGCCATTGCAGAGCCCCAAGTGGGACTTGAACTCATTAAACCTTGAGATCCTGACATGAGCCAAAACCAGGAGTCTGATGCTTAACCCACGGAACCTACCAAGTGCCCCTACACAGAGCCTTTTTATTTTTAATTAACCCCTTCTGTTTCATTAATCCTCATTTATTCTTAAAATGACCATAGACTAACAAAATTACTTCGGGCTTGTTTAAAGTGCAGGTTTCTATCCCTACTCTCAGAGATTCTGATCCATTAGCTAGCTAAGTGAGGTCTATTGCATTTTACTGAAGTTTCCCAAAGATTTTTGAGGAAAAAAAAAAGTATTTTCTTAAACCCCTAATAAGTAAAATTAACTCTTGATCCTTAAAATATATTTTGTATTTCTCCAACATTGTTGTCTCACCTTTTTTGCAATTCCAGTCTTTGAATCTTTTTAAGGTATGTTATATCAAAAGAGAGATCGCAACAGTATGACTCCAAGCAGTTATTTGATACTAGAAGAATTTTTTTTCATGCTGATGCAAGATAGAAAGTGTATGGCATTTCCAGGTATTAAGTAACTTGAAATCCATTAGCCAGGATAATAATTACTGCTTTCATATTATTTGTTGGAATTTTTTTGTAGCCTGAATTGGGAAAAAATAAGAAATCAGGAGCATTAGGTATTAAGAACATGGTCCTTTGAAGAATAATCTAAAATTAAAAGTAAAGCACTCCTTTTGTACTTATTTTTGCACGTTCTTTCCAAAAATAAAAATTCTTAATTTTTAAATAATATTGCATATGAGTTCTAATTATATACTTGCATTAATGACGTTAAGAAAGTTTTAGATTAATCTCATTTTAAAAAATTGTCATCATACACTTTATAGCCAAACCCATTCCCAACTGGTCCATATGCTCTCACTAATTTTAATAATAATAATAGTAATTCTAGTGTTAACATGTATGAAGGTCAGACATTTTTTAAAATGTCTATTACCTGATTTAGTCTACTTTTATAACTTCCCAATGTTTGGTCCTACTATTAATACAAGTTTACAGATCAGGAAAGTAAGGTAGAGGAAGATTAATTTATTCGAAGTAACATAGCTAGTAAGTCTCACAGGGAAAATTTAAATCTTACAGACTTCAGGGGCACCTGGGGGGCTCAGTCTGTTAAGCATCCAGCTTTGGCTCAGGTCATGATCTCAACTGGTTCAGGTCATGATCTCATGGTCTGTCCGTGAGTTTGAGCCCAGCATCAGTCTCTGTGCTAACAGCTCAGAGCCTGGAGTCTGCTTCGGATTGTGTTACCTCTCTTTATGTCCCTCCATAGCTCATGCTCTATCTTTCTGTCTCAAAAATAAATAAACATTAGAAAAAAATTTTTAATCTTACAGACTCCAGAGCTTATGCAGAAAATTCTTTTGAAATCACACTATGTGATTTTTAAAGAATCTTTTCAATAATAAATATTTTTGAAATAGGATTGTGTCAAACTACACAAACAGCTTTTTAGAAGCTTGAGAAGCTTTTAGAAACATGCCTTGAGAAGATAATGTGTGTATATAAACACATATGCAATAGCCACAAATATTTATGTTTTAAACATGTATTAAGTTGTTGACTGAAATCAGTGCTGATTTTTCTCACCCTTCCTTTTCCTCTATTTTTCTAATATAAATAAAAAATTCAGTAAATATAATAAGAGCTTTGGAAAAGAAAAACATAAGATATTTTATTAAAATATAGTTTATTGTAAATAATAAAGATATCCATGAGGTCATGAAAAAATAAAAGGAAGGCAAGAAAAACTACAAAAGTGGGTCAGTAATGACAAAAGCTAGAAAAGGCTTCAAGAGCCAAGGAAAACTGATCACACTGGTAATTCTGGGAAGAAACACAGTTCATTAAAAAATCAAATTGGTTTGCTCTTTGATTTCTTTTTACCTCATATCATACTTGTGCTTGAAATGCACATTTTCCTGATTTTGTAAGTGCTTACTATTAATCCTTCCTTTAAAAATAATTGAATTTATTTGTTTGAGTAGGGAATACTTAATAGAAAATTTAATATTTACATGAAAATATGAAGAGGAGAGTACATTTCTTTTCTTTTTCTATTCCAAAGCTACCAGAATCTCTTTTCCAGAAGAATTCATTGTTCTAAGTCTGTTGTTTAGCCTTCTGGAGAATCTTTACTTTTGTAGACATATATCTATATAGTTTATTTTTCATACAAATGGTAGCATACTATACTTTTCTGGACCTTGCTTTTTTCATTTAGAAATATATTGTGGGAAGATTTTCCTTTTCTTTTACCCAGCAGTTAATGAGTACTAACTTTTTGTGCTTAACAGTTGTTTTAAATGCTTTACATGACTTAATTGTTTTAATCCCCCTAAAATCCTCAGAGTATTATCACCTATTTGCAGAAGAAGAAATTGAGGTAGAGGGAAATTAAGTAATTTGCTCCAGTTGACTCTTACAAGTACCTAACAGACCCTGGATTCAAACCTAGAGAGTTTAAAAGATTTTTTTTTTTAATCTTTATTTAGTTTTGAGAGAGACAGAGACAGAGCAAGAGCGGGAGAGGGGCAGAGATAGAGGGAGACACCGAATCTGAAGCAGGCACCAGGCTCTGAACTGTCAGCACAGAGTCCAATGCAGGGCTTGAAATCACGAACCGCGAGATCATAACCCGAGATGAAGTCAGACGCTTAACCGACAGAGCCACCCAGGCGCCCCTAAACCTAGAGTTTAGCTGCACAATTACACTATGCTACTGTATTATATTGTCTCTCCGTGTTAGCAGTTTCCATTGTATGTGTGTGTATATATACACACACACATACATGTATATATACATTTTTTTTTTTAACAGTTTGAGATCAGAGCGTGAGCATGTGTGCATGCGTGAGCATGCACAAGCAGGGGACGGGCAGAAAGAGAGGAAGAGAGAGAAAATCCCAAGCAGGCTCCACACTGTCAGCATGGAGCCTGAACCGCCTGAGTGGAAGTCAGCTGCTTAACTGACTGGGCCACCCAGGCACCCCGGCACTTTCCATACTGTATAAATAGCTGTATTAATTTTTTCACATTTACATTACTTTCCAATATATTAACATAGTGTAATTTATTTAGTAGGTTGACTATTTCAGTACTGTGTATTCAAAGCTTTCTCATTTTTTTTTTTCTATTAGATTGCTGGCATTTTACTTACTGATTTTTTTTTTTTTAAATTCTACCTTGGGGTGTCTGGGTGGCTCACTGTTGGGAGATTGAGCCCCACATGGGGCTCTGTGCTGTGCGTGGAGCCTGCAAAGATTCTCACTCTTCTCCCTCCACCCCTCCCCTGTTTGCTTTGTGCATGCGTGCACACTCTCTCTCTAATAAAAAAAAAAAATTAAAAAAATTAAACTATACCTCTTGGGTTTTCCTTTTTCTTTTTAAACTGCTGTTCTGCCTTCAAATAATGTTCTATTTCAAGTATAGCCTAAGAAGCTTGCAATAGTATACTTTCATTTTCCCTCTCTTTTTTTTTTATTATTGTTGTCATACACTTTACATCTACATATGTTATAAAACTCACAATAATACATTTTTGTGTAATGTTCCAGCTTTCTAGAAATTTTTTTTTCTCCCCTCTTCCTCTATCTCCCTCCAAATCTTAGAAATTCAGTTTCATGTATGTTAAATTGTTTAACACTGGTCACTCACAGATCACTGATGTGATGGTGATGATGATGATGATGATGATGATGATGATGATGATGAGTGCAATGTTTTTGCTCTTGGTGCTTCGTTTTAGATCATCTCTATTACCATAACTTCCAGTTCACTGATCTTTTCTTCTGCAGTATCTGATTTTCTGGTGGACTCAAGTAGGATGGGATATATTTTCACATAGTATATATTTTATATCTAGAAGCTCCAATTAGATGTTTTTTTAATCTTCCTTTTTTCCTGCTCATTATGTTCTTATTTCTTTTACATTCTTGAATATAATACTTTATTCTATTTGTAATGTTCATTTATTTTTGAGGGGGGAGGAGGGGCAGAGAGAGAGGGAGACACAGAACTCGAAAACTGCCTCCAGTCTCCAAGCTGTCAGCACAGAACCCGACTTGGGCTTGACCTCACAAATTGTGAAATCATGACCTGAGCCAAAGTCAGACGCTTAAGCGGCTGAGCCACCCACATGCCCCTTGAGTATAAGATTAAAAAAAAAAAAATGAAAAAAAAATTTTTTTAATGTTTATTCATTTTTGAGAGATAGAGCATGAGTGGGGTAGGGGCAGAAAGAGAGGGAGACACGGAGTCCGAAGAAGGCTCCAGACTCTGAGCTGTCAGCACAGAGTCCCACATGGGGCTCAAATTCATGGACCGCGAGATCATGACCTGAGTGGAAGTTAAGTCAGACATTTAACTGACTGAGCTACCCAGACGCCCCTGAGTATAAGATTTTAATAACTGTTTTAAAGTTCTTATCCACTAGTTTCATCATCTTTGTCATCTTTGTGTGGTTCTAATATTTCTCCTGGTTATGGATTATATTATTCTGCTTCTTTGGTAATTTTTAAGAGTTTTAGATTTTGTTGTATTCCTTTAAATAATGTTGGACTTTGTTGTGGTTACAGTTTAATGTTTTTAAGCTTGCTAGAGAGAGTCCAGAATAACCATAGGTTAGAGCTAATTTGTCCTCACTGCTAAGGCCATAAGATTCTTATTTTTTTTTAAGATTTTTTTTTTTTAAATAATCTCTACACCCAACATGGGGCTTGAGTTTAAAACCCCCAAGATCAAGAGCTTGTTCTTTGTAAGGACTGAGCCAGCCAGGTGCCCCAAGCAATAACCTTCTAAAGAGTACCCAATTCCCTTAGTACTCTGCTGGGTAGGAAAGTGATTCCAGGCCTGTGTGAACTTTGGGAATTGATTGGCCTACTGTTTTCTGGTATTTTTTTCTCCCATCCTTGTGGACTTTCACCCCATGCATGCACAGATTAATACTCAGCAAACTATTTGCAGAGACCCCCTACAGATCTTCTGGACTTGTGCGATTCCTCTCTCCAGTGTTCTGTCCTGCAAACTAATAGTTGCCTTGGCCTCTGGAAATTCCAGTCTTCTTCCCCTTAACTCAGTGAGACTGCTAGAATTTGTTTTGGTTCCTCCTCCCATGCTACAGCCTGGAAACTGCCTCCAGCGGCAACCTAGGGCAGTAGTAGGGCCCATCTCATTTGTTTCCCTTTTCTCATGAATTACAGTTCTGTGCTGCTTGTTTTCCAGTATCTGAAAATGGTTGTTTTATATAATTTGTCTCATTTTCTGGATGTTTACAATGGAACAGCTGTACTTACAACAGTTAATCCTTTATGGGCAGAAACAAATCCTCTCACCTCTACTTACTGGTTTTTGTTTTTTATGTTAAAAAATGTATTGAGATGTAATTCATGTACCATACAGTTCACCCATTTAAATTATGCAATTCAATAGCTTTCAATAGGGGTGGCTCAGTTGATGAAGCATCAGACTTTGGCTCAGGTCATGATCTCATGGTTCATGAGTGCAAGCCCCACGTTGGGCTGTGTGCTGACAGCTCAGAGTCTGGAGCTTGCTTCAAACTCTGTGTCTCCCTCTCTCTGCCCCTCCCCCACTCTTGCTCTGTGTGTGTCTCTCAAAAATAAATAAACATTAAAAAAATAAAAAAAATACCTCTCAGTATATTCATAGAGTTGTGCAACCATCATCACAGTCAATTTTAGAACATTTTCTACCACCCAAAGGAATCCCATACTCGTAGCAGTCATTCCCCATTTCCCCCCAATTCCTAGGTAACCCTAGACAACCACTAATCCACTTTATGTCTCTATAGATTTGCCTACTCTGGACATTTCATATAAATGGGAACATACAATATTTAGTCTGTTGCTGGCTTCTTTCACTTAGCATGTTTTAAGATTCATCTGTATTATAGCATGTATCAGTACTTCATTCCTTTTTATTGCTAAGTAATATTCCATCAGATAGATATACCACATTTTATTTATCCTTTCATTTGCTGGTAGACATTTGGTTTTACTTTATTTTGAATAATGTTGCTATGGATATTTTTGTATAAATTTTTGCATGGACATATGCTTTTGTTTCTCTTGGGTTACTTTTTGCTTTTTGAAGCCCTTTATATTGTGTTCAAATTAGCCTTTTGTCTGTGTGTGATTTAGAAATACGTGTTCCTAAATTGTTACTTCTCTTCTGCTTTTTTGTTTTTCAAGCAGAATTATTTTCTTTTTATACGTCAGTCTTTTGTTTCGTGGTTTCTAGGTTTTGTGTAATATTTAGAATAGTCTTCTACCATGATTTGTTGTAGTACTTTTATGGTTTTTGTTTTTGTTTTTTTATGCTTAAAAGATGGCTTTGAACCATCTCTTGCTTTTTTTTTTATAGTTTTTTTTTTTTTCAACGTTTATTTATTTTTGGGACAGAGGGAGACAGAGCATGAACGGGGGAGGGGCAGAGAGAGAGGGAGACACAGAATCGGAAACAGGCTCCAAGCTCTGAGCCATCAGCCCAGAGCCTGACGCGGGGCTCGAACTCCTGGACCGCGAGATCGTGACCTGGCTGAAGTCGGATGCTTAACCGACTGCGCCACCCAGGCGCCCCGCCATCTCTTGCTTTGAGTAAGGAATCTAAATTGATATTTCCCAATGGCACCGTTTATTGAATAGTCCATTTTCCCCTGACTTTAACTGTCACCTTTTTTTTAAGTTTATTTATTTATTTTGACAGAGAGAGTACAAGTGCACACACAAATGAGCACAAGTGGAGGCAGAAAGAGAGGGAGAGAATCCCAAGCAGCTCTGTGCTATCAGCACAGAGCCCGATTGGGGGCTTGATCTCAGGAATCATGAGATCATGACCTGAGCCAAAATCAAGAGTCTGATGCTTAACTTACTGAGCCACCCAGGTGCCCCTGTATTAATCATAGATTAAATACAGGTATATATTGGGGTCTGTATCCATATTTTTTACTTCGAATTGATACATCTGCTATTTGTGTGCAAGTTCCATACTATTATATTTACTATAGCTTTATAATATTTTTTCACTTATTCTTGCTGTTTTTACTTGTTTATACAGTCTTCTGTATGTACTTTAGATTTTGTTTTTCTAGTTCCAAAAGAAAAATCCTTTTGCTGTTTTACTAAAAAGATAAAATCATACTTTCATGTTTAAATCTTTGATCTACCTTTAGTGGTTTTGGTATATGTTGTGAGAAATAGGTCTGATGTATTTTTTTCATATTGATAATTAAGCTAATACTATTTTTGAATAGTTCATCCTTTCTCCCCTTATCTGTAATCCCACTTTGTTATGTACCAAGTTTCTATAAGTGTATGGCTGTGATTCTGGGTTTTGTATTCTGTTTCACTGGTCTCTTTTATTTGTCTGTATCTTTATCAATATCATCATTATGCTTTAATTGCTTTAGACTAAGTCTTAATATCTGTTTATGAATGTTCTCTACCATATTCTTCAAGATTGTCTTGGCTATTTTTGAGTATTTGCTTTCAATATACATCTTAGAATGAGCTCTTTAATTTCCATAAAAATCTCTGGACTTTTATTGAAATTGCAACGATTTATAAATTAATGTGGAGAGAATTGATAGCCTTACAATATTGAATTTGTCTATGAATATGGTAAATCTTTTTTTTTTTTTTAATGTTTATTTTTGAGAGAGCGAGACAGAGCACAAGCAGGGTAGGGTAGGGGCAGACAGAGAGGGAGACACAAAATCCGAAGCAGGCTTCAGGCCCTAAGCTGTCAGCACGGAGCCTGACATGGGGCTTGAACCCATGAACTGTGAGATCGTGACCTGAGCCAAAGTCAAATGCTTAAATGACTCAGCCACCCAGGCTCCCTGAATATGGTAAATCTTTATTTAGGTTTTCTTAAATATATTTCAATGGAGTTTTATAATTTCCTCCATATAAATCAAGTATATCTTCTGTTAGACTTGTTTGTAGTTTATGTTTTTTGTTATTGTCGTGATACCTTGTTAAAATTCAAATATAACTTTTTGTGACTGGAATATAGAAACATACTTGATTTTTATGTATTGATCATATATACAACTTTTTTCAACTCTCCATTAATTTAATAATTAGATGTATATTCTCATCTGTTCTTTATAGAGAAAATATGTCAGCTGAGAATAATGACAAGTTTATTTCTTTTGTTGCAATTATACATTTTTGTTGACCAAAAAGCTTTAACAATGGTAATGACATTAAATTCCATAAATATAATCATTTCATTTCTAATAAGTACTAGCCAGTCACATAAGTCCTACAGATAAGAGGGCAAATAAAACAAAAATATAGTCTGTTTGCTTGAGGGGATTAGATTGGTGTTTTAGGAAGATTCTTGTATCTATAGTATGGAAAGTGACTAGAGAGCAGTAAGACTGGAGGCAGGGGAAGCAGACCAGGTAAGACGTTACTCCACCAGTTCAAGGGAGAGAAGATGGAGACCTACAGGAGACTATAAACAACGGCCTGCTGCCTGATTTTATATGACCTGTGAAGTATGAATGGTTTTTTACATTTTAACTTAAAATTTTTTTTTTTCAACGTTTATTTATTTTTGGGACAGAGAGAGACAGAGCATGAACGGGGGAGGGGCAGAGAGAGAGGGAGACACAGAATCGGAAACCAGGCTCCAGGCTCTGAGCCATCAGCCCAGAGCCCGATGCGGGTCTCGAACTCACGGACCGCGAGATCGTGACCTGGCTGAAGTCGGACGCTTAACCGACTGCGCCACCCAGGCGCCCCGGTTTTTTACATTTTAAATAGTTGACAAAGGCCACAAGATTATTTATTTTGTGACATGTGCAAATTATATGAAATTAATAGTTTTAGTGGCTATACATAAAGCTTTATTGGATCACAGCCGTGTCCATTCATTTATATATATCTTGTCTGTGGTGCCTTTGTGCTATGGCAGCAGAATTGAGTAATTGTGACATTGACTATATAATCCACAAAGCCCAACATAGTTACTATCTGGCTCTTTACAAAAGAACTTGGCTGGCTCCTGACCTAAATAGTGTCAGTGGGAGTAGAAAGAAATGGATACATTTGAGAGATACTAAGATGTAGAATTGATAAGACATGGTGATTAATTGCAAATGACAGTAAAGAAGAAAAACAGGAGTAAAGGATTATTCCTAGATTTACTATTTGGAAAGCTGTGAAATAGTAGTGTGATTTATAGAAATTGCAGAAAGGAGCAGGAGTATGGAGGAAAATTCCATTTTAGATATGTTGAATTTGAGGTGTCTGTAAGACTGAACTATCTGGCAGGCAATTCTGCACATGAAAGAGACCTGGAGAGGTTTGGTATCATCAGCATACATGTGCAGAATGAAGTGATGAGAGTGGATGGTCCTGCCCTTGGAGGGTACACACAGAAGAACAGAGAGTCTAGGGAAAAACCTTTTTTTTTTTAGTAAAAAAAAATTATTTTGATGTTTATTTATTTTTGAGAGAGAGACACAGCATGAGCAGGGAAGGGGCAGAGAGAGAGGGAGACACAGAATGTGAAGCAGGCTCCAGGCTCTGAGCTGTCAGTACAGAGCCCGACATGGGGCTTGAACTAGTTAATTGTGAGCTTGTGACCTGAGCCAAAGTCAGATGCTTAACTGATTGAGCCACCCAGGTGCCCCCAAGGAAAAAAAAAACCTTTAAAGACTTCAATATTTAAGGAATGGATAGGGTAAAAAGAACCTGAAACAGAATCTGACAAGCAGCAGTTTGAGAGGTTTGTCTAACTAAGGTTGTGTGTGTGTGTGTGTGTGTGTGTGTGTGTGTGTGTGTGTGTGTGTGTGTTTGCGTGTAGGGCTCTAGTAACTCATTTGTACTAGAAAAAAAAAATTTATTTGAGGACTAGAATGGGTATCTTCTCATAGAAGTCAAAGTCAAGAAAGTGCTGCCAGGCTTCTGGAGGAATTAGAGCCAGGCCTCTAGAACGCTATTAGAACTAAAGGCAATGCCGTTCATCCCTTTTCTTGGGGTTGCATGGTCTCCCATTTCTGCTTCTTTCTTCTCTCTCTGCTTTGGCACACATGTTTCAGCCTTATCCCTACTTCTACATCATTTCCAAATTCAAGCACACAACAGAGACTGACTTGCTTTCAAACTACTATCAGGAAAGAGAATCTAATTAGCCCAACCCAGCCAATGGATTTACTGCTGTAGGGCCAGGTGTCCATGCCTGACCAAGAGCTGTAGTCGGAAGAGCAGGATCATACAGTAGGAGCATGTCTCCAGGGCCACCCTGCTGGGTCTAAGTGGGGAATATTTGCAGAAGAAAAGAGTGAAAATTGGACAATATCATAAAAAGAATATACTATAAAGGGAAGCTGCAAGTGAGAGTGTTTCTAGAAAAGGAAAGCAGTTAATATTTTTAAATGCTGCTAAAAGAACAAGCAAGATAAGCACTGAGCTTTATAGAAGACTTGGAAAATAAAAATAGGAAAAATCTAATGTTAACATTTTGGTATTTCCTTACAGTTTGAAAATAATTGGGGCCATGTTATATATAGCGTTTATTCTTTTTTTATATAATGTGTGATGGTTAATTTTATGTGTCTTTTAGCTAGGCCATGATACCCCGATTTTTGGTTAAACACTTGTAGATGTTTCTGTGAAGATATTTTTTATATGACATTAACATTTAAATCTGTAGACTTTGAGATTACCTTCCATAATATGGGTGGGGCTTTTATCCAATCAATTGAAAGCCTTAAGAGAAAAAAGACTGTCTCCTCCCCCCCACCCTCCCACCCCCCCCTCCCCCCGCCCCAAGGAGGAGGGGATTCTGTGCTGCTACTGTCTTTGGACTTGAGCTACATTAACTCTTTCCTAGATGTCCAGTCTGCTGGCCTACCTGCAGATTTTGGACTCTCCAGCCTCCATGATCATTGAAATAAATCCAATAATAAAGCCAATTCCTTGGAATAAATCTATCTCCATATATGTGTACATATAGACCTTATTGGTTTCATTATTCTGGAGAGCTCTAATAGGTCATACTTTTTCCTTTTAGCAAACATTCCTAGAAAACATTCTTAATGAATGAAGCCCTTACATATTCTTGCAAAATAGTTTTTATATTATAGGATTGTCCTTACTATAGATATATTACCTCCATTTATAGATGAGGAAGCTGTGATGCAAAGAGCTTATGAAACTAGTGCGTTGTCCTACACCTGAAGAGGTAGGCACCTTTGGAGTAGTCAGCCTAGCTCACAACCCTCTAAAGGTCCCTCACCTTTAGGGCAACTGTATTTTCTCAAATCAGAAATTGAGTTTGGGCAGGTTTCTTCACTAAAGAAGTAAATAGAAAAACCTCCATTTACCGTGTGGACTAAAGAACAGAAAAGCTGCTACACAGAAAAGGATGTATGTAATAAGAAGAGATGGTCCTGTGACCATTTATAGTTGCAGTTTCTTCTTGAAGCTTAGCTTCCTTTTGCCTTAAGGTTCAGTGACTCTGTATCCTTATAATGCAGCTTCTTTTTTCTCAACATGAGTTGATTCTGTTATTTCCATTTTTCAGCGTCCCAGTAAATGCATATAGTAAATGTCTAGAACCAGATCTGTGTAGCTCCAAAAACCCGTATTTTAAACTACTACATTAGAGTCAATATTAATTCATTGCTGTATGCTATATATAATTTTATGATAAACATGTTTATATATGAATCCTTGCCCACATTTCTATGTCTTTGGTATAGAATTCTAGGAGAGAGATCACTGGGTCAAAGTATATGAACATTTAGACTTTTATGTATTGGCAAAATGCTTTCTAAAAGGGGGCATCAATTTTTATTCCACTAACAGGGTATGAGAACAAGGCAGATGTGTCACTAATGTGGTATCCTAGTCATCTCTTGTTTACATATACACTATCCATTTCTTGAATTCAAAATATAATTTTTTTCTGGTGCCTGCCTTTGTCCCATATTTAAATTACTCTGAAAATTTTAAATTCTGTTGAAGACAGTTCTTGTAATTGCTTTAATGGCAAGTCATTTTATTGACTTTTTTTTCTAACTTCAAAGAATGTAAATGACAAATGCCACAATATAAAAAATAATTCTGATTATGTGTGATAGTTAAGGAAACTGTATCAGTAAGAATAGAGCTGTTTGGTATAATAACTGAAGGAAATGTTTAGATAAGTGTTCTTGTAATAGACTGTGCAATGAAAAGATTAGATAGTGGTATGAAATTAAAAGCATCTAGGAGGTCATGTGATCCGTTTTCAGTTTGGTAAATTTTTATTAATTTGAAAATAACATGAAGGACTTGTGTTTCAGCTTTTTTTTAAAGTATTTTTTTTTTAATGTTTGTTTGCTTATTTATTTATTTATTTATTTTGAGAGAGAGGGAAAGATGGGGAGAGGCAGAGAGAAGGGGAGACACATAATCCAAAGCAGGTTCCAGGCTCTGAGCTGTCAGCACAGCTGGGGCTCAAACTCATGAACCTGACCTGGGGCTCAAACTCATGAACCGTGAGATCATGACCTAGCCGAAGTCAGATGCTTAACCAACTGAGCCACCCAGGCGCCCCTTCTTTCAGCTTTTTTGGTAAGACCTAAAGATTTAAGAAAAAACCTTTTTATAAGAGGAAATAACATAAATTTAGCAGATAAAGCTCAACAGTCTCTAAAAAAAAAAAAAAAAAAAAAAAAGAGAGAGAGAGACAGAAAAATAGAAGCTAGGAACCACTACCAAACTTAAAATTACTATTTGTATAGTGATAAAAGTGTAAAGTAACAAGCACAGTAAATTGGAAGACATCAGAATAGACCACTGGAATATAATACTAAATGTTATTTGGCATCTCTGCATCTGTTTCTTTATCTGTAAAGAGAGGAGAGGGTGATGGAATTAATGTCTTCAATATCCCTTTTGCCTCTAAGTAAGTAAAGTTTGTACCTAGCCTCCATTCTAAGAAAAACCCACATAAAAAATACCTCAGTGATAATCTGCTTTATCCTAGGGATACAAGGAATTAAACAACACACTTCATACATGAAGGACAGCTTAGTAAATAGTGGTTAAGAGCTTAGACTTCGGAATTAGACTCTCAATGTTTGAATCTCAGCTCCATACCTTAATACCTATTTAATCTTAGACCTCTTTTTTCCTCAGTTTCCTTTAAATTAGAATACCTACCTCATAGGGTTGTTCTGATGATTAAATGAGCTAATATTTATAAAGCTCTTAGGATAGTGCCTGGTACATAGTAAGTTTTATGTTCAGTAAAATTATTTAATCTACTAACCCTTCAGTAAAGAACAAATTGACATGTATTTGTTCTAACGTCACTTTTGGCTTTTAAAAAATCCAGACAGTTTATTTGTCAGAAATAAAGGATTGGGTTGGGTAGGAATTAGGGGTAGAGAGTGACAGTCAAGGGAAGGACAGAACAACAAATATGTGTATATCAGAAGTGAGAGAAAGGTTGGTTAGATTGTTATCACAAAGAGAAAGAGGAAGATGACTTTTTTAAAAATAGAAACGAGGGCTCTTACGGACTTTTACAGAATTGCTAAATTTGCCAATGTGGAGAAGACAACTTGAGTTTCCCATGACAATGCCTTTTGCATTTTGAAAATTACTGTATTTAATTGCTCCCATTCCACTTACTGTCCCAAGTGCTAAAGCAGCTCAGGAAGAGCTATTGCCGCCCCAGACTAGATTTGCTCCCAACCCTGGAGATTTGAATAGGGATTTCTTAAAAAACAAATCTCCACAGAATCCATATTAGACAACTGGAGAAATTCTCTGGGGCCTTGTAGCAAGTAGGGCTAGATTACCCAAGAGACAATTAGATAAAAAAATTCTTTGACAGATTGGAATTGGAATAAAGTAATGAATTGGAAACTGCCTGGAAGACTGAATTTACTAAGTTTCTGTTGTTTCTACTCTGGTTTCCAAAGAGGGAATCAGGAATTTTTTGTCTTGTTTCTAATCTTGGGAAACCTTTTACTTTTTCACCATTGAGTACGTTAGCTGTAGGTAGTTCATAAATGCCCTTTATCATGTTGAAGAAATTCCCTTCTTTCCTAGTTTTTTAAATCCTTTTATTACGAAGGATGATCATGTATATTTTTTTCTTAATTCTATTAATACAGTATATTACATTGATTTTTCTTTGTTGAACCACCCTTGCATTTCTGTGATAGATCCCACTTGGTCATGGTGTGTAATATTTTCCCCTTCCACCCCCCAGTGTATAATATATTTTTGAAAATTTTTATTTATTGAGGTGCCTGGGTGGCTCTGTTGGTTAGGCATTGGCCTGGCTGTTGGTTAAGCATTGGACTCTTGGTTTTGGCTCAGGTCATGATCTCACAGTTTCATGAGTTCGAGCCTGGCTGGCAGCATGGAGCCTGCTTGCTTGCTTGCCTATTTATTTAAAATTTATTTGTTTGGGGGTGGGGGGAGGTTTTTATATTTCTATACAATTTAGTTACTTTGTTTTAGAAAGTGTATATTAATGTTATTTATTTAAAAAAAAATTTTTAATGTTTATTTTTGAGAGAGAGGGAGACAGACAGAGTGAGAGCAGAGTAGAGTAGGGTAGGGGCAGAGAGAGAGGGAGACAGAATCTGAAGGAGGCTCCAGGCTCAGAGCTGTCAGCACAGAGCCCAATGAGGGGCTCAAACTCACAAAGTGAGATCATGACCTGAGCTGAAATCAAGGGGAAGAGCTTGAGAAAGATTGATATTAAATATCTGGTAAAATTCACCAGTGAAACCATCCGGACTTCAGGGACTGAGGCTGATGACAGTTTGCCTGTCTTGTGATCCATCTCAGCATGTGGCATAAATAGGGAAGAGAGAGATCACAGAATGATTGAAAGTGGCATAAGTCACTTTCATCACAGCTCATTGGCCAAACTAATCACATGGTCCCAATCTAACTTCAAGAGAACCCGAAAATGTAGAGGAGCATAAGGAATATTTGATGAACATTAATGTTTCAACACCTGTTCTCCTTTTATTTCTCCAACGTAATGAACACATTTTATTATGTTATTAATATATTTTCTATAATATATAATTTATATATATTTAAATATCATATAATTTGCATGTTTTGTGTTTACTATTTAGTGCCTTCCCCTCAGCAAAAGCATAAGCTTATTCTCCTAGAAAATCACACTGCTTACAATTTCTTGCCTATAAGCCTTTGCTCAGTGTTCCTACTGTGATGCTTTTTATCTTTTTTGCCCTGTACTCCTTTTTTCTTTTTTTTTTTTTTAAATTTTTTTTTAACATTTATTTTTGAGACAGAGAGAGACAGAGCATGAACGGGGGAGGGTCAGAGAGAGGGAGACACAGAATCTGAAACAGGCTCCGGGCTCTGAGCTGTCAGCACAGGGGCCCGATGCGGGGCTCGAACTCACGGACCGCGAGATCGTGACCTGAGCCGAAGTCGGCGTTCAACCGACTGAGCCACCCAGGCGCCCCTGTACTCCTTTTTTCTAAAGGTGAAATCCTACTTATTTCTCAGGACAACTTGGATCTTAACTTTATCTGGATGACTTTGCTAACATCTTTAAGTTAAGTGCTCATCCCTTAGACTCCATCTGAATTTTTAGTATACTGTCATAGCACTTACCTCATTATATAGTTACATGTCTGTCTGCCCCATCAACCAAGTTCCTCATGCATGTGGAAGAATGGCTGGAGACATAGGTAGAGTCTAGAAAAGAAACTAGGAGGATCTGAATAAAGGCAGTTTAAGTAGAGTGGAGAAGAGATGATAGAATCAAGAAATATTTAGAAGGTAAAATCAGCAAGACTTGATTATTTGTTGAATATGAAAGGTAAGGAAAGAATCAAGGATAATTCATGTTTCTCATTTAAGTTTATTATGTATATTATGAAGTTTCCAAGTGAAATAGAGAATATGACAGGGGGAACAAGTTTGGGTGGTAGGATGATGACATTGGTTTGAAGTATAGTGAGTTTAACTCCATAGAGACCTCAAGGTGAAGACACATGCAGGAGATGGCTGTATGGTTCTTAACCCAAGGAAACAGATAGGTCTTCAGCTTGCAAAGTAGTAGTTAAAAAATAAGAAAAGCAGAGACTACCACTAAGTACTAAGGGCAAAATCCTTATGTATGTATGTATGTATGCATGCATGCTTGTGTTCAAGGAACAGGAACAGAAAGATACGCTCTTGTGCGGGAAACACCGAAAAAACCAAAGATGGTGAAAGAGGAACCAGGAGAATGTGATACTGTAGATATCAAGGGTGTTTAGACTTTCAGGGAAGTGGTGGCTATGTCAAATGCAGTAGAGAAGTCAAATCAAAACAAGTACGTACCAAATCTTTACCAGTCTTCTTGCAGTCTTAATTCCCTTCTTTCGACCCCACTTGTTATTGAACCATGTTGATTTCCTATTGGATTGAACTGCGTTGGCTTCAATTTTTATGGAGAAATTTCCAATTATAGGGTGTTAACTGCTTCAGATGTGCCCCCCTCCTTCTTCCTTCACAAACTTGCCACCATGGCCATCCATTGTTTGCTCCTTCCCTCTAATATAAGGAGATTCAAAGCCAACTCTTAACATTAGTGCCCTTGATACCCAGAGTTGTCTATATTTTATTGTTTTCCCTTTTTAAGACTTTCTGGGGGTGCCTGAGTGGCTCAGTCGGTTAGGCGGCCGACTTCGGCTCAGGTCACGATCTTGCAGTCCGTGAGTTCGAGCCCCGCGTCGGGCTCTGTGCTGACAACTCAGAGCCTGGAGCCTGTTTCGGATTCTGTGTCTCCCTCTCTCTGACCCTCCCCCGTTCATGCTCTGTCTCTCTCTGTCTCAAAAATAAATAAACGTTAAAAAAAAAAATTAAAAAAGTAAAAAAAAAAGACTTTCTGATCCCAGTATCCCCCAAAGATTTTTCTCAAAAAGGTTACCATTTGAAATTTTAGTGGAGGGGCAGAAGTGGAAAACAAATGACAAGTTGTTGAATATTGAATAGAAGATGGTGAAATATCAACAGAAACTACAAGTAGCAGTCACTGATGGAACTGAGAGGGAGATACTGCTCAGTTCTTCTACGCAGGGAAACGAAGGACACTTACAGGGATCAGAGTCAAGCACTATTCCAGAGGTATTTCATTTTGGAGCCACATGAAAAATGTCTCCTCCCTATTTTTCTTCCTCTGCAGCATGCTGGTGATTAAGTCTTTACCGTAGAAATGAAAATGAGCCAGTTTTCACAATGAAGAGTTGTAGAAACACCAGATTTCATTCATTTGTTCAATTATGCAAAAGTTAAAATCATGCAAAACTTTTTCTTAAATGTCAGCTATGTGCCATGCTTAGTGTTAGGCGCTAGGAATACAATGGGGAGTAAAAACACATAGTTCTTGTTTTTGTGGAGTTCTGTGGTATAGTGATATGTTTTTTATTTCCTTGTTTATATTTAACCTAATTTATATAACCCATTTTACTTTTTTTCCCCTTTAGTATCCTCTTCTATGTGGACTGATTCTTATTCCCTGCTGGTGTTCTCTAGTTTGCCTAAGTAGAATTTACATGGGAATGCACTCCATTCTGGTAAGGAAAATTTGTGTTCATAGTGCTTTATTTTTCTCTGAAAATGACAGGCTATTTTATAGTTTTTAATCATTTTCAAACTTACAAGAAACCTGAGAAAATATTACTGTAAATCTTCTTTGTTTTGCAAAAAATATATATATTAACATATTGTTTTGTGAGCATTTAATGTAGTAATTGTATTTTTTAGAAACCGTTCCCAACAATCACAAATAACCAAGTATTATGTTCAGGATAAGGAATAAGGTTTCTCCCGTCTTCCAGTCTCCATTTGATTTTCCTTCTTATGGTCTTTTGTGCCTCTCCACCAGAGTCAAAGCAGCAATGTGAATATAGACATCAATGCGAGCTCTACTCAGTAGTGAACACCCACTGACTAGAAACAACATGAACTTAAACCATCCTGGTGCCACTTGTATTTACATATTAAACTCTAGTTTTCTTCTTTTCCCCAACGGTACTTTAGGGCTTCCAACAGTTACTTTATTTTAAGAATGCTATTCAGTTTAAAAAGCACCAGCACAGGGACCCTCTCCTCTTTAGCCACAACTACTCACCTCCCTTTCTCCCCTTCCCATTGACATTCTAGCTTGCACCATCTCATCACCAGAGGACTGTAACAGCTTCTAAATTAGTAGCCCTACTTCCAGTCTGACCACATTCCATACGGTGTCTAGCCTCCTGTTGTAGTTTACTTCCAAAGCACAAACATGACGCCATACTGAATGACTTGTTTCCTCGAATGTAATTGGTGTCTCTTACCTCGATACCTTTAGGAAAGTTGTAACTTCTGCTTGGAATACCCTTTTCCCTTTGTCTAGCTAACTATCCATTCTTCAGGATTCACAAAAAGTGTTCTTATCTCTTAAAAGCCTTGTTACATTCCCCATCTTGCCTTTCTCTAGACTGGCTAGATGACCTTTCTCCCAGAGCATCTTGAGCATAATTCTGGCACAACTACAACTTCTTTTTTCCTTATCTGTCACCCCCACTAGAAAATAAGCAACATAAGAAAAGTAACTCTATGTTCCCTCACTATCCCTTGCATCTAGTGTAGTGTCTCTTACTGCACTCTATGAACGTATTATGTATTTAGTAGATAAAGGATCAGAAAAAAGTGGAGAAATATGAACTAGTTCATGTGATCAAAAAATTTATAACTGGCTATATCAAATTTTTCTTGTCCTTTGCAACAATTTAACACTTTTAGAATTTTCTACTCATGAAAGTATCTAATTAGCTTGTTTCATAGCTGTAGAAATATTGGGTTTCTATTTCTTAACTTGGATTGCTTGCCTCCAGTAGCTGCCCCTTCACTAGTAAATTTCCACAAGTCCCAAATACTATTTTAATAAGCAAATTATTTGTGTTCAACTTTTTATAATTAATTGTATTAATACAAATTGTGAATTTACATATAATTTCCTTTCTGATTAATCTCTACTAATTTTATAAGCCTCAGTATCATTTAAAAATTTTTTTTTTTTTTTAGCGTTTATTTATTTTTTGAGAGACAGAGAAAGAGTGTGAGCAGGGGAGGGGGGGAGAGAGAGGGAGACACAGAATTCGAAGGAGGCTCCAGGCTCTGAGCTGTCAGCACAGAGCCTGACGCAGGGCTTGAACTCACAAACTGTGAGATCATGACCTGAACTGAAGTTGGACGCTTAACTGACTGAGCCACCCAGGCGCCCCCAGTATCTGATTTTTATATCATATCTAGCATTTGTCACAAGAAAATGTTATCCATTTCTGTGCCTTGTTAATGATTCTCTTCCAACTACAAAAGTTAGTAATATTGCTCCTAAAAATTTACCAAATGGTTATGTATCTTTGAGTGATAAAAAATGGATCCCTGATATTTCTGGAAGATAAAGCTATTAGATATTACCCTTAGGTTCATTATCATAATAAAAAGGGGAATAAGAATCTGATTATATTTAATATACTTTCTAAAAGATGTGCTTTTGGGGCTCCTGGGTGGCTCAGTTGGTTAAGTGTCTGACTCTTGGTTTCAGCTCAGGTCATGATCTCACAGTTCATGAGTTCAAGCCTCACATCGGGCTCCATGCTGACAGGACAGAGCCTGCTTGGAATTCTCTCTCTCCCTCTCTCTCTGCCCCTCCTCTGCTTGCTCTACCTATCTCTCTCAAAATGAATAAATAAACGTTAAAAATTAAAAAAAAATAAAAATAATAAAAGATGTGTTCTTTAAAAACAAGTTTAGTGGATTGATCAAACATTCAAGCTGAGTTCAGTTCAGTTTTTATATACTGGACTTCTGTTTTTGAATCAGCTGACCTAAAAACAATATTGATGTATTATTTTTCAAATCATGAGTCTGATAATCCTAGTCCTTTATTCAAAAACCTTCTTGTCCCATAGAATGTTTCATCAATTTTATTCAGACTAGGTACTGAATTTTATGTGTAGTATTACAAATTTTTTTTCCTTTTATTTTTTATTTTATTTCTTTTTAAAAGTAAAATCATGAGTAATTTGCAGACGTTACAAACTATGATCCTGTGTTATAACCACAATTATTCCTAATAAGAAATACATTGCTTATTATTTGATAGTTGATGGATGAAACTGTACCTATAATGAATCCCTCCCTTTCTTACATTATGGATCTAATATATTCCCACAATTTTCACTTTTTCCTATATTTTAATATTTCAGTAATTACCTTCATTTTGAATTATTTTCTATTTATTTATTTTGGGAGAGAGAGAGAGAGAGGGAGGGAGGGAGAGGGGTGGGGGGGCAGAAAGAGAGGGAGAAAATCACAAGCAGGCTCCATGCTGTCAGCACAGAGCTCTTCATGGGGCTTGATCTCATGAAACTTGAGATCATGACCTGAGCTGAAATCAGGAGTCTGATGCTTGACTTCCTGAGCTACCCAGGTGCCCTTTTAACTATTTTCTTGATCATAGTTTGTATCTTTACTATTTATTGTGAAATTAGTATGGAGCTATAGGCAGTGTTTGCCCTACAAGTTGCTAATAGGTGCTTAGATACCTATTATTATTAAGTGGATGTCTTCATTAACACAAGAAGAGGCTTCTTGTGTTATTTATCATTTATTCTAAATGATTTATAATGAACACTTCATTCAGTATTTTCCATAAGTTCTGTATGTTTTTGTTACAACACAAAGAGCAACAGCTTAGTTTATTTTCAACATCCGCCTACTTTCCTAAATTGATTTTCTTAACTTCCAAGAAAAGTATAGAGGAGTTACTACATCTATTTATTTGTTATAAACCTAGCTCTCAAAATTTAAATTCATGGGGTGCCTGGGTAGCTCAGTTGGTTAAGTGTCCCACTCTTGGTTTCAGCTCAGGTCATGATCTCATGGTTCTTGGAATTGAGCCCCCCATCAGGCTCTGTGCTGACAGTATGGAGCCTGCTTGGGATTCTCTCCTCCCTTTCCCTGACCTTCCCTGGCTCACGTGTGTGGATGCAGTCTCTCTCTCTAAACAAATAAACTTAAAAAATATTAAATTCATAAAACCACAGGCCATTTTTTAAGTTACTGGACTGGGTACTTGTCAAACTACTGTTTTGTTTCTGTATTAGTAAAATTATGAATATATTGTAAATCCATGTACCCAAAATTTTCCAAACAATTTTATGTGTCTATATGTGTAAAGTCTTTTTAGAAAGATATTATGAGATTATAAAGTAGTAAGTATACCTCAAACCCATTTTTATAAGAAGAAATAAAATCAAACCAACCATATACACACAAAAAAAACCCCCCAAAAATCCAAAAACATGTTAGAGAGAAAGATCTAGAGCAATAAACATTGAGAGTTTTAATAGTAACTGTACCTGGGTAATAACTGCTTATTGGGGCACCTGGGTGACTCAGTCAGTTAAGCGTCCAACTTTGGCTCAGGTCATGATCTCATGATTTGTCTTTCAAGCCCTGCATTAGGCTCTGTGCTGACAGCTCAGAGCCTGAAGCCTGCTTCAGATTCTGTGTCTTCCTCTCTCTCTGCCCCTCCCCTGCTCACACTCTGTCTCTGTCGCTCAAAAATGAATAAAATGTAAAAAAAAAAAACACACCACCACCTACTTGTTATTATTTGTATTTTCTAGTTTTCCTATAATGATCGCGTATTAAATCTGAATTTTAATTAAAGGTAAATATTCCAAAATCTGTCCTTAATAGTGCACTTATAGTAGTGTATTAGCATATTGAAATAAGAAGCAGGACACGTAAAATATGTTATAATTGAGGTGCCTGGTGGCTCAGTCGGTTGAGCGTCCAACTCTTGATTTTGGCTCAGGTCACGATCCCAGGGTCATGGGATCGAGCCCCCATGTCAATTCTCTCGATCTCATGAAGATTCTCTCTCTCTGCCTCTGCCCCTCTCCCCCATTTGTGCGTGTACTCTCTCTCTCAACATAAAATAAAATAAAATATTATAATTGAAAACACCCCAGCAACTCACTAGGATATCATAGGAGCCTGGAATTCTAATCTTAGCAAATCACCAGCCTCTCTATGTCTATTTCCTGATCGGAAGAAATGAAAAGGATAAAAGTTTAGACTTAATATGTAATAAATCTGTGTTGAATTTATGGTACTTGATACCTTCTTCCTTCCATAAATTTGATAACCTTGAATATTCCATTCAAATTATCTATTAACTTTGTGTGTGTAATTATCTATTAACTTTGAGGGAATATTAAGTTATCTGTGATTAGTATCTAAAATTATGTGCTAAGGTTTTTTTTTTAATTTGCTAATTTAAGTTCTTTTTGCTACCTTTAACATTAACTTTCCTTTATTACATACTTTGTGCTGTAGTGCTTAAAACCACTTAGTATACATTTTAATGTCATACATTAAATTGATATCACAGTTATAGCTAGCATGTTTATGCCCTGAATTAATTCCTTCCTTCCTTCTGGTTCTGTTGCTTGGAAGTTCAGTTTGCCCTTACTATTTTTTTAAGTTTATTTATTTATTTTGATAGAGAGCAAGCAGGGGAGGGGCAGAGAGAGAGAATCCCAAGCGGGCTCTGCACTGACAGGAGAGCCCGACATGGGGCTCGAACTCATGAACTACGAGATCATGATCTGAGCCCAAACCAAGAGTCAGATGCTTAACCAACTGAGACACCTACGTGCCTCAGTTTGCCCTCACTATTCAGGATAATATAAATAACTAATAATCAGAAAGGGAGGTAAATTTGTATAGAGTCTTGAAACAATCTAGTTTAATATTCATGGAGCTCTACAAAAAAAATTGAGGACAACAAATTTTGGATATTTTGTGTCATACCGAAATATATTTCTAGAATTATAATTGTTTTGAATTATTTTTAAGAATTCTTAACATGATCGGGGCGCCTGGGTGGTGCAGTCGGTTAAGCGTCCGACTTCAGCCAGGTCATGATCTCGCGGTCTGTGAGTTCGAGCCCCGCGTCGGGCTCTGGGCTGATGGCTCAGAGCCTGGAGCCTGTTTCCGATGCTGTGTCTCCCTCTCTCTCTGCCCCTCCCCCGTTCATGCTCTGTCTCTCTCTGTCCCAAAAATAAATAAACGTTGAAAAAAAAAATTAAAAAAAAAAAAAAAAAAAAAAGAATTCTTAACATGATAAAATGTAGGGGCACCTGGCTGGCTCAGAGAAGTGTTACTCTTGATCTCAGGGTTGTGAGTTCAAGCCCCATTTTGGGTGTAGAGATTACTTAAATAAAGAATAAATTAAAACTTAAAAAAAATAGGGGGTGCCTGGGTGGCTCATTTGGTTAGGCGTCCAACTCGATTTCGGCTTGGGTCAAGATCTCACACTTCTTGAGATCAAGCCCCACATTGGGCTCTGTGCTGACAGTGCAGAGCCTGCTTGGTATTCTAAATCCCAATAAAGAAATAAACATGAAAAAAACTTTAAAAAGTGGTCAAATGTAGGAATGTCTTTACAAGTCACTTAATTGATTAAGTTTTTCATTTTCTAAAGTACTATAAGCGGGCGCCTGGGTGGCTCAGTTGGTTAAGCGTCCGACTTCGGCTCAGGTCATGATCTCATGGTCCGTGAGTTCGAGCTCCACGTCGGGCTCTGTGCTGACAGCTCAGGGCCTGGAGCCTGTTTCAGATTCTGTGTTTCCCTCTCTCTCTGACCCTCCCCCGTTTATGCTTTGTCTCTCTCTGTCTCAAAAATAAATAAACATTAAAATAAATAAATAAAGTATGATAAGCATTTTATAGGAATGAACATCTACTTATATCTATAGTAAGAAAAAACTATTAAAAAACCAGCTAACTTCAGAGCTATTAACCCTTCCTTTCACTTAACTTTACAGTAAATTTATTACATATGGTTTTATGTAAATAACATCAATTGTCATTTAAAACTTCTAACTTGGTACACATTCTGAGAATTACAAGGCTCAGACATTTCCACATTAGCATGTTCTGAAAGTTTTTGAATCAATCATGAAATTTATTTTTTTTAATGTTAAATAAAACATTTTTGAGATGCAGGGGGGAGGGGCAGAGGGAAAGGGGGACAGAGGATCCAAAGCAGGCTCTGTGCTAACAGCAGTGAACTGGATTTGAGGCGTGAACTCATAGACCATGAGATCATGACCTGAGCCAAAGTCGGATGCTCAATGAACTGAGCCACCCAGGCGCCCTATCATGAAATTTAAATAAGAAATAAAGCAACAGCTTCTATTCTGATAGCCAAAATTCTGTAGTTATTTCACGAGATCTGTGCCTTTAATTACATCGTAGGGAAGAAAGGGTAGGATAGCAACCAAAGGACTATACCCTCATAAAAGTGTAATTCTATGGAAATTAGTGATCTGAAATATGAAGAATAGAGGTCTGACAGTCATAATTTGAGGTCTCCATATCCACAAGTATGGTCAGAATTTGGGTCACTTTTGGAATCTGAGTGACTGCAGTAAAATTCAATTAATGAGAATTCTTAGGTAACTTTTAGTATGTATCTGAGTTTTCATGGAAGACCTCATGTTAAAAAAATTTGAAAATTTAGTTTTTCACTCCAGTATATAATTCCTAATGCTGAATATTCATTTTTTTTCAACAAAATATATTGAGCACCTTTAATCCATCAGATTAAATACTTAGGTCTATGACATTAGTCCAGTTTTCTTTATTTAAAAACTGGCCAGGGGCACCTGGGTGGCTCAGTCAGTTAACCGTCCGACTCGTGATTTCGGCCCAGGTCATGATCTCATGGTTTGTGGGCTCAAGCCCCACTGCGCTGACAGCATGGAGCCTGGTTGGCCTTTTCTGTCGCCCTCTCTTCCTCCCAAAATAAATAAATAAACATTAAAATAAGATAACATAAAATAAAACAAAAAAATGCCTAATGTAACCATAAATTTTTATTAAATTTGAACACTCCTTGAAAGGGGAAAAAAAGGCATTTTTAGTATTTATTCTGGGGACAACAGAGGAGAGCAAAATGAGATTGTTCCAGGGAAGCCATATCAGGGTGTTTGTGAGGATCAAATATGACACTAAATGTAAAGTATTAGAACAGTGTTTTCAGTGTAGAGACTGTTATTCCCTGAAAATGTCTTTAGCCTAAATTGAAGAAATTATGTTTCATCTATTTCTCATACAGAGTTCTTATCAAGCAGGATTATATAGTCAATATGATGAATCTAAAGAATTTCTCTGTCTCAGTTTAACTAAACAAATATTTATTGCCTACTTACTGTGTGCCAGCCATTGGGTATATATGTATAAATAAGATAAAGACTTTTGAGAGATCGCTGTCTAAATAGGTAATATGTAATGTAAATATGTAATGCAGGGGTTCCTCAACTGGAGCTGCACAACAGAATCACTGGGGAGCTTTTTTAAAATTTTTATCTTTTAAAAAAATACTTTTTAACATTTTTATTTATTTTTGAGAGACAGAATGCGAGTGGAGGAGGGGGCAGAGAGAGAGACACAGAATCCGAAGCAGGCTCCAGGCTCTGAGTTGTCAGCACAGAGCCCGACATGGGGCTCAAACTCACACGAATGGTGAGATCATGACCTAAGCCGAAACTTAACCGATGGAGCCACTCAGATGCCTCTGGGGAGCTCTTTTTTTTCTTTTCTTTCTTTTTTCTTTCTTTCTTTTTTTTTTTTTTTAGAAAGAAGTTGATGCCCAGGGGGCCTGGGTGACTCAGTTGGTTAGGTCATGATCACTGTTCATTGAGTTCAAGCCCCACATTGGGCTCTGTGCTGACAGTGTGGAGCCTACTTGGGATTCTCTTTCTCCCTCCCTCACTGCCCCTCCACTGCTTGTTCTCTCTCTTTGTCTCTCTCTCTCTCTCTTTCTCAAAAATAAATATACATTAAAAAAAAATTGATGTCCTACTCGCACTTCAATTCAGTTAAATCAGAATCTCTGAGGATTGGCCCAGGCATCAATATTTATAAAGTTCTTTAGTGACTTCTAAAGGGCACAGAGGTTGTGAACCTTTGGTTTTCTAATAGAAATAGAAAGCAAAAAATGGAAAACAATGTGGTAACTTTTGTAGCAGATGCTATGGAGGTAAAGAGGAGGGAATTCCTTATTATGGGGTAGGAGAAGAGAAAGTTTATGGAGAAGAGAGGTGCCTGAGCAGAATCTCAAAGGATATGTAATGGTTTTCCTAAAATAGAGGAGGAAAGATAATTCCAAGATGAGAGAAATAGTCTAAAATTCATTATGGGACCTGGCATTGAAGCGTTTTGTGTTTAAGATTCTTTTTATTAAGTAATCTCTATATCCATTGTGGGGCTCGAACTTAGAACTCCGAGATCAAGAGTCATATGCTTTACTGCCTGAGCCAGCCAGGGGCCCCTGGCATTGAAGTGTTAGGATAGGCAGAAGCCAGATATGAAATGTTTTATATGCCTTCTAAGAAGTTTGAATACATAAGTGATATTGCTTTAGCTCACAATTTGATAAACATTTTGTTAATTGCTTATATTTTTCTTCGACCTACTATGAAAGCAGTCACTTATATAAAGAGAACACAATTGCTTTTAAATAATCTCATTTCATATTTTTAGAATTGGAAAATATCAGGAAAAACTTGTTCTATATAGAAATAAATTTTTAAAATGTTTTTTTAATGATGCCTGTAATGTAATTGTTGAAAAACAGAGTAAAGATTCACTTACAAGTAATTTAGTAGATTTTGTTAGATTCATGTAAGGGATTCATTTATTCGTCCAATAAATATTTGAGTGTCTACAATGTGATACGCTTCCCAGGAAGGTGGTAGTTAAAGAACTTAAATTCTTCAAAATTTTTAGCTGCACATTCAGTTCTTACTCTCTTTAGGAATTGTCTGTACCTTCAGCCCTTCTTCTATTCCACAGTATTCTGATTTAGAATTTTACATAGTTTAGAACAGTGCATTGTACTGTTAACTTCACTGATCCATGACAAAGTCATTGAACTTCTGCACAATCAGGACAATGGCAAGAGTTTGAGGATATACTGAAGTCTTAAATGTAGAAGGCAAACTTAAAAACTTTTTGAATAGTATACCTTTATGATTTTGTGGCAGAGAGGGCTTTCTTAAACAAGATACAATGATAAATATGACTACATTAAATTTAGAACTTCTCTTCACTAAAAGGTGCCATAAAGAAAATGAAAAGGCAAGCTACAAAATCCAAAAAAGATGTTTATAGAACATGTTATTGATAAGAGATTTTATTGATAAAGGATTTATATATGAATACCATATTAAAAAAATCATGTAAATCAACAAGAAAAAAAATCTAAAAGAATGGTTACAAAAAGACACAAATATACATTACAGAGAAAAGGAATAACTCATAATCTTATAAAAAAATCAGGAAAATGCAATTTAAACATCAAGAAATGCAGAACTGATGGGATGTAAATTTTTACGAACATTTTGGAAATTTTTAATCTTATAAAATGGAACATGCACATACCCTATGATTCTGCCATTCTGTTTCTAGGAAACTCTTGTCCACACCAGGCAACATTGAAACAAAAAAAATGGTTGCACTGGTTATAATATTCCTGGTTGGTTTAAGAAGAGATCTAATTAAGAAAGCACTCAAGCTCAACCATAGCCAATAAACTAATCCAAAACCTATGAACAACTTAAATGACCACCAGTGGAAGAATGAATAAGTAAACTGTATAATCACACAGCGAAGTATTACACAGTTGGGAAAGTGAATGACCTACAACTACATATAAGGAATGAATCTTGAACTGTGCACTATATAACATTTTTATAAGCTCAGAAAGAAGCAAAACTAGATCATTTTTTGTTTGTTTGGAGATATGTGATGAAAGCTTTTAACAAGTGCAGTAGAACCTTGGTTTGTGAGCATAATTTGTTCCAGAAACATGCTTGTAATCTGAAGCACTCGTATATCAAAGCGAATTTCAAGAACCATTGGCTCAGTTATGATCATGTGACATTCGGCATCATGTACTACTTGTATTGCAGGACGTCACTCATTTATCAAATTAAAATTTATTAGAAATGTTTGAACACTTGCAGAACAAGTTACTCACAACCCAAGGTTTTACTGTATTTATTCAGCCAAAACTCAGGTTTATAATTGCCTTTGTGGAGGATACAGAGTGATAGAGTTGGGAGACAGCATACAAAAGATTCAAAGTACTGGTAATATTATTATCTTTTTTGCGGCAGTGATTTCATAGATATGAATTTTATAACTTCATACACACTCTACGTATCTTTTTCTATGTATCAGTTATTACCTAATAAAAATTTTAAGACAGAAAAACATTAGGCAACTACAGTTGACCCTTTAACAACATGGATTTGAGTTGCATGGGTCTACTTATATGCAGATTTTTTATAGTACTGAATGTCTTTTCTCTTATGATTTCCTTAACATTTTTATTTCTCTTTACTTTCTCTTTACTCTTTTATTTCTCTTACTTTACTGTAAGAATACAGTATATAACATGTATAGCATTAATTATATGTTTTAGTTGATGTTTAGTTATTGGTAAGGCTTCAGGTCAGTAGTAGGCTATTAGTAGTTGAGTTTTGGGGGAGTCAAAGTTATATATGAGTTTTTTACTGTATGTGGGGTGGCCACCCCAATCCTCACATTGTTTAAGGGTCAGCTGTGTAATTTCCCAGAAATCAAAACTACACATGGGGATGACTCAGTTGGTTAAGTGTCTGACTCTTGGTTTCTGCTCAAGTCATGATCTCATGGTTCATGGGTTTCCAGCGCTGCGTTGGGCTCCACACTGCAGATGCAGAGCCTGCTAGGGATTCACTCTCTCCACATCTCTTTCTGCCCCTGCCCCGCTTGCATTCTCTCTCCTTTAAAAAAAAATTTTTTTTTTAACGTTTATTCATTTTTTGAGAGACAGAGAGAGACAGAGCATGAGCAAGGGAGGGGCAGAGAGAGAGGGAGACAGAGAATCCGAAGCAGGCTCCAGGCTCTGAGCTGTCTGCACAGAGCCCGACACGGGGCTCGAACTCACAAACTGTGGGATTGTGACCTGAGCTGAAGTCAGATGCTTAACCCACTGAGCCACCTAGGCGCCCCCACTCTCTCTCCTAAATAAAATAAATAATTTTTTAAAAAAGTTAAAAAAAACTACACAATTTAGGCAGAGTTTAAGGATTTAAATATAAATCTTATATAGTATATATGTAGTTAGTTTATAAAAAGGTAGAATTATGAAAACATAACTTTTAAATGTTTATTTTGAGAGAGAGGGCATGCATGCACGTGCATGAGCACCAGCAGGCAAGGGGTAAAGAGAGAGGGAGAGAGAGAATCCCAAGCCAGCTGTGCACTGTCAGCACAGAGCCCGACATAGGGCTTGATCACATGAACCATGAGATCCCGGCCTGAACCGAAGTCAAGAGTCAGATGCGCAAATGAGTGGGCCACCCAGGCGCCCCAAAAACATAATACTTTCATTATTATTATCAAATTAATCTTTTTATTATCACTAAATGTTTAGTATTTATTATATGGTCAGTAACGTTTGAAAATATGACATCTAAAGAATCTGTATTAACATTTAAAATGTGAAATATATGTTTTTAAATGTCAAAAATAGTATTATGCTGAACAACTTTACTTTTCTCTTTTCCCAGGATATTATTGCCGGATTCCTATATACCATTTTAATCTTAGCTATCTTCTATCCGTTTGTGGACCTGATTGACGACTTCAACCAAACTCACAAATATGCTCCATTAATCATCATCGGGCTTCATTTAGCCTTGGGGATCTTTTCTTTCACTCTTGACACCTGGAGTACATCCCGAGGAGACACAGCTGAGATTCTAGGAAGTGGTGCTGGAATTGCATGTGGATCTCATGTTAGCCATAACGTGGGTCTAATGTTAGATCCTTCTCTGGATATACTACCATTAGCTCTGCCCCCCATTACCGTGACTATGTTTGGAAAAGCCATACTGCGGATCCTCATCGGGATGGTATTTGTACTAATAGTCAGAGATATAATGAAAAGGATCACCATTCCTTTAGCCTGTAAAATCTTCAGTATACCATGTGATGATATTCGAAAAGCAAGACAACACATGGAAGTTGAACTTCCTTATCGGTATATTACCTATGGAATGGTTGGTTTCTCTATCACATTTTTGGTTCCTTATCTATTTTTCTTTATTGGTATCTCTTGATGCAGAAATACTGTTTATAAGAAAGGAGGGTATCAGTTACTGATATCTAAAAATATATCCTAGTTAAAAGCCAAATCAGAGTTAGGCTTTTGCAGGAATTTAACTTAAATAATTATTTAAGTAAATTCGTAAGAGTCAGTGCATTTTATCATTGCACATCCAGATATTGTTTTAGGTGAGCTGAGCTATTTCAACACTGAGAAAATGATAAGTATCCATTTAGAATGTTCATGTAATGTTTGGAGAGTTTTATGCTGTTATGAATTCGAGTTATATATAATATATATTAAGATACATAATGTACAATTATGTATCTAATGTATGTTATATATGAAATAATATACCTAAGTTATTTGAAACTGTGGGGCTGTTATTATAAAATCAATAATAATATGCAAACAGTGTGCCGGTATATTTGGATTTAGTACAGGCACGTTGTTATTAACAGATATATTTAACATTTATTTACTATGGGAACCATTTCCTAATTGAATTGCGTAATTACTAGACCAGAATTCATATGCCACCACATAATATTTTACTGCCTCTTTTTACACTGCCGTCACCTTTCATGTTACCCATGATGTTGAGCATGGGAGGCATTTTTAATGGACCAAATTTTCAGAAAAATTAGAGTTTTTTTTTTTTTTCAATTCTGTACACTGTGTTGAATGTACTTTATTTGCAGTTGTTCTGGACATCAGTTTAATAATTCAGGTACTGAATTTTATTGCTTGCTAATTGTGCCTTTCTGTTGCTGAATTAAGAAATGCCATGTATACTGTGATACAAAAATAAGATACTATCTTTATCTTAAGTTACATATAATCAGGCAAATGTTTTAAAAATACATGTCAAACTAACAGGGCTAGAAGCAAGCCACCCTCAATTCTTTAGCCTTTGTTTGGAAAGAAATGTGGAATGGGTTAAACTTTCTCACTAATTTATTGGGTAGCTAAATGGATAAATATTTCCATTTTTGTAGGTATTTTTCTGTGCATTGTAAGTTTTAGGAACAAGATATATTTTTTGTACATTGTCTTGATTATACTGCAGGTAGATACTTCCAATGAATGGAAATGTAATTGAAATTTATAGATGGGACAATGCACACACTTAATTTATAAACAAACCGTTTTTCTAAATTATTTGGAAAGGATTGGATTTAGCAGTGTTAACTTTTAATACCCATTTATTAGCTACTTAAGGTAAATTATAAAATCTGAAAGTATCAGTATTTTAGATCCTATTATTTTTTCAATTTTTATTATTTTCACAGTGGAAAATTTGGGTATTAAACTATTCTTTCTTCTGTCTGTGCCTTTATATTTTGAAGTGTAATTGTAATTAGGTTAACATTAAGTTTATTTGTAGTAAGTTTTTCTTAAGAGAATTAACTTTCCATATAAATGAGCATCAGGTATGGAATTACTGACTTTAGTGCAATATCTGTCTGATTATCCAGAAGTATCACTTAAGATGTTTCTATTTTGGACAGCATAACTATTTGAACTCATATTTTTATAATTCCGATTGAGAATTTAGGGACATGGTAATTTTTACCAACACTGAATATGATAATTTTAAGTAAAACAACTAAATTTGGGACCTTTAGCTGTTAGTAGGAAACCGAGGCACTTAGGAACATATCGGTACGTTGGAAAATGTGCAAAGAACTTTTCTTTCAAAATGTGTTTAATGAATTGAATTTTAGGAACTATTTCCCATAATTTGGATCTATGCTATCTTATTAATTTTTATATCTAGCTTAAAAGGTATTTGAAAATATTCCATTTCTTTGTGATTTATTATTTTCTGTCCTATGGTATCTCCATGCTAAATGTATTTTAAAATAAAAGCCAAATTCAGAATTGAAGAGTATTTTGTTTTGTTTACCTTCTTTGCATTTGTTCTCTGTATTATCTGATATTTATAAAATATACTTAGGATTTTCATTCTAGCAGGCTTTTCCTCTGAAGCATCTTATTCAAAACCAGAGTTCTGTTTTCAGTAATAGAAGATATCAAAGAAATTCTTCAGGGTTCAAACTGACTTTGGGCTCCAATTGTGATCATTCTGACATTGTACTTTTAGTAAAAAGTTTCATAATATTAAGAAACATGAATAAAATGTTTCAGCAGAATCTGTGGCCAATGGTATTATAGGTAGTTGACTGCCAATTCATCGTCTCAGGCATTAGACACAGTATTAGGAACAGGTTTTTGTTTTTGTTAATGTTTATTTTTGAGAGACCGGGAGAGAGCAGGGGAGGGGCTGAGGGAGAGAGGGAGACACAGAATCCGAAGCAGGCTCCAGGCTCTGAGCTGTCAGCACAAAGCCCGATGCGGGGCTTGAACCCACAAGCTGTGAGATCATGACCTGAGCCAAAGTCGGAAGCCTAACCAACTGAGCCACCCATGCACCCCTAGTCTTGGTGCATTTTCCACCATTTAAAACAGCCCAGCCCCTAGCACTGCAAGCAACAGGATATGACAGAATATGTTTGTATTTTAGGAGGTTCCCCCCATTATCTGAAAGCCAAATGAATTGTGAAATTGCTTTGTGACCTATACTAACCAATTATATCATGATGTCTACAAGGTTGTTAGGTTTATGTCACCAAGCCCATTATCTCAGGTTTTAAAATTTCATACACTTACCTTACCTATTATGCTATTTGCAGTATTTGATTTAATACATGTTTTCAAAGTTTTTGTTACATAATGACCTTTTCTTAGGAGATATAAAATGGATTCTTTTAAAAAAAATTACCACAGGGGCACCTGGGTGGCTCAGTCAGTTAAGCGCCACAGGGGCACCTGGGTGGCTCAGTCAGTTAAGCGCGGACTCTTGGTTTCAGCTCAGGTCATGATCTCACGGTTTGTGAGTTTGAGCCCTGCATCAGGCTCTGTGCTGACAGTGAGGAGTTTGCTTGGGATTCTCTCTCTCTTCACACTCTGCCCTTACCCTGCTTGCTCTCTTTCTCAAAATAAAAAACTTAAAATTAAAAAAAAAAAAAAAAACCAAAACACAATAGTATTATTACCTCTTCAGATTTGAGGTTTTTCCTTTGTCCTGTATTAGGGGTTCTCTTAACTGAAATCTCATTATAGCATATATCAAAACCTGGGATCCTCTTGCTTATGTATTATTGGCTTCAAATGTTCTGTCTTTATGATATAAGCTCCATGAACAAAAAATAGCCTGTGCCTCTATTTACTTCTGGGTCCCTGGGACAGCAGGCATTTGATTAACATATGTTGAATGAATACTCAATCCGTAGACAGGCTATTTAGTATGTACATTTTTCTGGGGGAAAAATTCTACAACTTCCAACAGGTTCTCAAAGAGATTAATGATCTAAAAAAGTAAAAAATTATGTAATAGTTTACTTTTTACTTGTTTTAGTTGTTTTAAAACTTTAGCTTGTAAATAAATGCTTCCAATTTATCTGGTAGGAATTTTTTCACTTTTCATGCAAATATTTAAAGGATAATTTAGATTCTTGAAATGTTTTGCCTGTAATTACTTCAATGCCCTGTTTTATAGAATGTGATTTCTGTCCAAATTATTATTTATCTTTTTAAAAGTCTATTTATTTTGAGAGAAGGAGTGTGTGAGTGGGCAGGGGCAGAGAGAGAGAGAGAATATCCCAAGCAGGCTCTGCCTTCTCAGTGCAGAGGAGCCTGATGCAGGGGCTCGAACTTATGAACCAGGAGATCATGACCGAAGCTGAAGTGGGATACTTAACCTACTGAGCCACCCAGGCGCCCCAAGGTATTATTTCTTTAAAAGCAAATTTTTATTCTCTCCCTCTCTCTCTGCCCCTCCCCCACTTACACACACATGTGCGCACCCACACTCTGTCTCAAAAATAAATAAATGGTAAAAAAAAATTTTTAAAGGGGTTCCTGGGTGGCTCAGTCAATTGAGTGTCTAACTCTTGGTTTCAGCTCTGATCATGATCTCACTGTTCCTGAGTTTGAGCCCTTCGTCCCCTCCTTGGGCTCTGCACTGACAGCACAGAGCTTGCTTGGGACTCTCTATCTCCCTCTCGCTCTGCCCCTCTCCTGCTTGATCGTGTGCATGCTTTCTCTCAAAAATAAATAAACACTAAAACTGAACTAATACTCCTTCAACATTTTCCACTCTGCAAAATGTTTCAAATAGCGTTACAAAATAAATATTTTAAAAACATTTCCCTTGGCAGTATATTCCCAAAATTTATTTATGGACACAAGCTGTAAATTTTTAAAATTATAATGTCTAAATATATAGCATAATTTATAAGTAACATTAATCAATTATAAACCCAAATACAGCATTTACATCTGAAATATTTTTTCTATCTTTCCTAAAAATCATCTACATTTTCCCACATTACATATGTTAAGGGGATTATAGAATTATAAAACATTTTAGATCTATATAGGATCTTAGAGCTCATATACAGCAACTCCATACCAAATTCATAAATCTATAATATTATTAGCAGATACAGGCATACCTCATATATTGTGGGTTTGGTTTCAGATCACTGGGATAAAGTGAGTATGACAGTAAAGGGAGTCAAATCAATTTTTTGTTTTACCAAAAAGTGCATATAAAAGTCATGTCTATACTGTAGTCTACTAAGTGTGCAATAGCATTACATCTAGGAAAAAAACACCCCAATTGACATATCTTAATTTAAAAAATACTTTATTGCTAAAAAATGCTAACCATCATCTGAGCTTTCAGTGAGTCTGTAATCACTGATCATCATCATAAGGAAAGAGTTTAAAATACTGCAAGAATTACTAACGTGTGACACACACACAAAGTGAGCAAATGCTGCCGGAAAAATGGCACTGATTGGTTCGACACAGGATTGCCACAAAACTTCAATTTCTAAAAAACAAAACCCAATCCCCGCGATATCTGTGAAATGCAATACAATGAGGTATGCCTGTGATTATGTGCAATCTTAATTACTTCCTCAGGCAGGCAGACTATAACTTCATGATGCAGTGTTGAACAGTTCCAAGTGAATGAAAATTTGGACGGGCTAAGAGCACTGTGGTGGGGCAAAGGATACATCTTTGGTAGAAGAAATGAGTAGAACCAAGGCACAAAAATGGGAGTGTGTTAGACATGGTTAGCAAACAAATGCACTGCAGGTGGTCAGGTACCTGGAAGAGAGTAGTAGGATATAAAGTTGAAAAGTTTGTAAAAATGTTTAATAAGAAATTCGTATAAATAATGAAGTGTTGCCTTTCTTTACCAGTAGAAGAGCTGCAGTATTTATTACTCACTTAGCTCAGGGATGAAATTACACCCAGCTTGAAGGTAATCAAAACTATTGTTTGATGGATACTTTTTGCTTCTTCTTTTTTTTTTTTTTAATCTGTGATAAATGAAAAGGCTAATGTGTTTTGCTTTAAGTCTTGTTTACCTATTAAGAGGAAAAATAAGGTAATTTCATATATTAATCTTGGATTTTATATCAAGAAGCCCAAGGCCTTGATTTTGGTGACATGAGATCATGACTTCCATAGATGCAGTTACAGGAGGAGACCCCAGTGAGTTAGGGCTTTGAATATGAAGTTATACTACTCCCCTCACCTTCCAAACCCTCACTAGAGGGAAGTAAAACAAACTAATGACATACCCAGAAACCCACTAACAGACCATGAGGGAACAGGTCACGAAGATAAGGAAGAGGCTGCAGACCAGCTACAAGTAGGCTTTCTGCGTTCTGCAGCGAGGACTAGCTCCCAGGGGACTCACTCTGGGCTTTCCAGCCACTCTGGGAATAACACTGGTGTTCTTCAGCGTAATTCTTAACCCACCATACTGAGACTGTGACGTTTCTTCAATGGATTGAGAGGTCACAACCTATCACACATCTGATGATCCCCAACCGCTTGAGTTATGAAAACTCTGAGGTGAGTGTGGGAAGGGTGTTTGCTAGTAGAATCACAGACACCAAGATATGTTCTCCATGTGTGAGGTAATCCCCGATACACCCATGACCACCTAATTTTCCTGATTCAGCATTATTGTTCAAAAGGCTCTTGACTGCTTCATGGGGTGGGGGTGGGGGTGTCCTATCTGAAAAAGACATAATGACCATATTGTCTTATATTTTACCTTACAGTTAGGCCTCAAACATGTTACTGGCTATTGCAGACCTGCACGTGCAGGCGTTCCATGTACACCATTCACCTGAAACTCATTCCAGTGAAACTTGGGTGACTGTTCCATGAGGCGCTTTTAGAAGTCAGAAGGAAAGATTGTAGACTTCTGCCTTTGGGGGCTTTAAGGTATTCCATGTCATCATATGTTAATGTCTATTATAAAGCTGGTTTCAGATTCTGGGCTTGCAAGCAGTGGTTTTTTTCCAGTCCTGACCTTGACACTTTACAGAATTCTTTTGTCCATTCTTGTGAAAGTCTTTGTGCATGAATTCCATTTTGCATGAAGATGCTAGTGCAAACTGGTATTGGCTTTCGTGTTCCCATCCCGTGTCTGTTTTCTCCTAAACACACAGTTACAAAACAGGTTATGCTGAATAAAAGAAATACATTCAAGCCAGTATGTTACAGATGAAGAAATCAGAAGACCAGAAGTTCTGTTTTGATTTGATTTTGGACTCTGACTCTAATCTGCTATACCTCTAGGCACTAGCTCTGTCTTCTGTGAGACGCAATTTCCTCACATATTAAATGAAGAGGTTAGACTCGATGTTCTCTAAAATCCCTTTCAACATTAAAAGTTTATTAAACTGTTGTAGGGGCGCCTGGGTGGCTCAGTCGGTTGAGCATACGACTTCAGCTCAGGTCACGATCTCACGGTCCGTGAGTTCGAGCCCCGCGTCGGGCTCTGGGCTGATGATGGCCCAGAGCCTGGAGCCTGCCTCCAATTCTGTGTCTCCCTCTCTCTCTGACCCTCCCCCGTTCATGCTCTGTCTCTCTCTGTCTCAAAAATAAATAAACCTTAAAAGAATTAAAAAAAAAAAAAAAGTTTATTAAACTGTTGTAGACCGAGTAAAAACAAAAGGAATATTTCTATTGTTTGTATTAGAATACTGAAATTTAATGGAAAAAAAAGAATTTTAGTCCATTTTTGTTGAGGAAATAGAGTTGAGGGAGCATATCTTGTCCTGTCCACAAAAAGTTTGTATATACTCCTTTAAGAAAGTTACAAGTTTCTCCAAAAAGGAACAATGAGTTCATTGCTTTAGGAGAGTAATAACATTGATTTGAATTACAAGGTTTAAAGTGACTGCTAAGCATTACCTAATTCAACATACTCTTCAAATAGTTCTGAATCGTAATCACCCTAAACATAGTTCTTTGCTAAAAAATAAAAGTAGAGGGAGACAGGTAGACACCAATTAACCTCAGGAATTCTGTAACTCATTGAACAAATGTTGCTAGCCATGGGGATGGATGTGTAAATGAAAAAGAAAGAAGAAAGTTTGGGCTGTGGTCAGCAGGCCTTTGCTGCAAAGCCTGCCTTTGAGTTGACTTGCAAGGTTTTGTTTTCTTCGCAAAAACTGGTCAAAATGGTTACTATACAATCTGTTCCCAGGGTTTTGAAACATTCAGTGAAACTTTTTTAAACTTTGCATGATGTATTTTTTTTTTTAGAAAGTTATTGTTTGAGAACAATGTCTTTTTTTTTTATTTTTAAAAAAAAATTTTTTTTTTCAACGTTTATTTATTTTTGGGACAGAGAGAGACAGAGCATGAACGGGGGAGGGGCAGAGAGAGAGGGAGACACAGAATCGGAAACAGGCTCCAGGCTCTGAGCCATCAGCCCAGAGCCCGACGCGGGTCTCGAACTCACGGACCGCGAGATCGTGACCTGGCTGAAGTCGGACGCTTAACCGACTGCGCCACCCAGGCGCCCCGAGAACAATGTCTTTTTATACCAGGAAATAGTTATCCTGAAATGACGCTGAAAACTTCTCCCTCCCCCTTTATTTATTTTTTAACCAATACATGTTAAAGTAACAAGTCAAAAAAAAAAAAAAAAAAAAAAAAGAAGAAAGTCTAAGAATCTCATTCAGAACTAAAACAAACAGAAGAGAATGCTGCATAAGGTGAAACTACTTTATTACAAGCATGAACCTGGTATGAACCCTGAAGATTTAAGCTGTATTTCTGAAAATAAGACCCTTGTAATATAAAACATTTTAAAACTGTAGAGCACCGTATCAAGTTATAAATATTTTTTCAAAATAAAGCCGAACATAAATGTTCACTAGAACATTTCTAAAATTTGGGGCGCCTGGGTGGCGCAGTCGGTTAAGCGTCCGACTTCAGCCAGGTCACGATCTCGCGCTCCGTGAGTTCGAGCCCCGCGTCGGGCTCTGGGCTGATGGCTCAGAGCCTGGAGCCTGTTTCTGATACTGTGACTCCCTCTCTCTCTGCCCCTCCCCCGTTCATGCTCTGTCTCTCTCTGTCCCAAAAATAAATAAACGTTGAAAAAAAAAATTTTAAAAAAAAGAACATTTCTAAAATTCAATAATGCTTACAGCAGAAAGGCATTTCAAAAAATATTTCATAAGTTCTATTAGAAAACATGAGGTTATTCTTGAATGTCATTCAGATGGTTTCTTATGATGGTTTTACTTACCACTTCTCAACTTTATGACGGTGCAAAAGTGATACTTCTTCACTAGAAACCGTATATGGAATTTTGCATTCCGATCTTTTCTGAGCTAGCGATATGTGGTACAATACTCTTGTGATGCTGGGCAGTGGCAGTGAGCCACAGCTCCCAGCCAGCCACGTGATGACGTGGGTAAACAACCGATTCACTCGTAACCATTCGGCACCCATACGACCATTCTGGTTTTCACTTTCAGTACAGTAATCAGTGTATTACATGAGATATTCAATACTTTATTATAACATAGGCTTTGTGTTGGATGATTTTGCCCAACTGTAGACTAACATGTTCTGAGCACATTGAGGGGAGGCTAGGCTAAACTGTGTTCAGTGGATTAGGAGTATTAAATGCATTTTGACTTAGGTATTTTCAACTTAACAATGGGTTTACCAGGACATAAACCCGTGTTAAGTGGAGGAAGATCTGTAACTGAAATTAAATCCAAACACCTTAAGAATGTCTTCAAGGCCCTACATCATCTGGCCCCTACCTCACTCTGACTTAAAACTCTATTCCAGGGGCACCTGGGTGTCTCAGTTGGTTAAGTGTCTGATTCCGGCCTAGGTCAGGTCTGTGCTGACGGTTCAGAGCCTGGAGCCTGCTTCGGATCTTGTGTCTCCCTCTCAACCTCTCTCTCTCTGCCCCTCCCCCACTCGCTCTCGGTCTCTCTCAAAAATAAACATTAAAAAAAGAATTTAAGGAGCGCCTGGGTGGCGCAGTCGGTTAAGCGTCCGACTTCAGCCAGGTCACGATCTCGCGGTCCGTGAGTTCGAGCCCCGCGTCAGGCTCTGGGCCGATGGCTCGGAGCCTGGAGCCTGGGTGGCTCTGTCAGTTAAGCGTCTGACTCTTTGTTTTGGCTTGGGTCTCGATCTCACGGTTAGTGAGTTCAAGCCCCGGGTCAGACTCCGCGCTAACAGTGTGGAGCCTGCTTGGAATTCTCTCTCCCCGCCTCTGTCTGCCCCTCCCCTAATTGCGTGCCCTCTCTCTCTGTCACTCGCTCTCTCTCAAAATGAATAATTAAACATTAAAAACAGGGCACCTGGGTGGCTAGGTTGGTTAAGTGTCCAACTTCAGCTCAGGCCATAATCTCATGGCTCGTGAGTTTGAGCCCCTGCATCAGGCTCTGTGCTGATAGCTCAGAGCCGGGAGCCTGCTTCAGATTCTGTGTCTTCCTCTCTCTCTCTGCCCTCCCCCACTCATGCTGTCTCTCTCTCTCTCAAAAATAAATAAACGTTAAAAAAAATTAAAAACAATGCTACTCTGAAGATTCTTGTGTCTTATAATTGCACATAACTACACATAGGCTGGGAGCCAATAAGAAATGAGTAAGACAATATCCTGTCCTCTTCCCCAACATCATTTGTTTCCTTTTCCCACAGAGATTTAAAGAGCTCTTACATGCAAAATAATTTTTAAATATAAAACCAGGTTTTTTTTTTAATAGTTCAGATCCAAAGAGAAAGTTGTTGCTTTCATCAGAATGTATTCTTTGTCACAATCGCATTAGATTTCAAATTCTCTCATATCAAAAAAATCACCTGGGATTGTAAAAAGATAGAACAAGACCTTTAAAACCACCTCTGCAAATAATTTTAAGTTGGATCTCTTATCATCTCATCATCTTAATCATCTATTTTGGCTCCTTGCCTGTTTATACCTTCAGCAATTTATACTAGAATGTTAAAAAGTGCTATCCTGGGGCGCCTGGGTGGCGCAGTCGGTTAAGCGTCCGACTTCAGCCAGGTCACGATCTCGCGGTCCGTGGGTTCGAGCCCCGCGTCGGGCTCTGGGCTGATGATGGCCCAGAGCCTGGAGCCTGCTTCCGATTCTGTGTCTCCCTCTCTCTCTGCCCCTCCCCCGTTCATGCTCTGTCTCTCTCTGTCCCAAAAATAAATAAACGTTGAAAAAAAAAATTTTAAAAAAATAAAAAAAAAAAGTGCTATACTGAACATTTTGTAACTATCATTTAAAATGGATGTTTATTATGGCACAAAAACAGACACATAGACCAATGGAATAGAATAGAAACCCCAGAACTAGACCCACAAACGTATGGCCAACTAATCTTTGACAAAGCAGGAAAGACCATCCAATGGAGAAAAGACAGTCTCTTTAACAAATGGTGCTGGGAGAACTGGACAGCAACATGCAGAAGGTTGAAACTAGACCACTTTCTCACACCATTTACAAAAATAAACTCAAAATGGATAAAGGACCTGAATGTGAGACAGGAAACCATCAAAACCCTAGAGGAGAAAGCAGGAAAAGACCTCTCTGACTTCAGCCGTAGCAATTTCTTACTCGACACATCCCCAAAGGCAAGATAATTAAAATCAAAAATGAACTATTGGGGCCTTATGAAGATAAAAAGCTTCTGCACAGCAAAGGAAACAACCAACAAAACTAAAAGGCAACCAACAGAATGGGAAAAGATATTTGCAAATGACATATCAGACAAAGGGCTAGTATCCAAAATCTATAAAGAGCTCACCAAACTCCACACCCAAAAAACAAATAACCCAGTGAAGAAATGGGCAGAAAACATGAATAGACACTTCTCTAAAGAAGACATCCGGATGGCCAACAGGCACATGAAAAGATGCTCAACGTCGCTCCTTATCAGGGAAATACAAATCAAAACCACACTCAGATACCACCTCACGCCAGTCAGAGTGGCTAAAATGAACAAATCAGGAGACTATAGATGCTGGAGAGGATGTGGAGAAACGGGAACCCTCTTGCACTGTTGGTGGGAATGCAAACTGGTGCAGCCACTCTGGAAAACAGTGTGGAGGTTCCTCAGAAAATTAAAAATAGACCTGCCCTATGACCCAGCAATAGCACTGCTAGGAATTTACCCAAGGGACACAGGAGTACTGATGCATAGGGGCACTTGAACCCCAATGTTTATAGCAGCACTCTCAACAATAGCCAAATTATGGAAAGAGCCTAAATGTCCATCAACTGATGAATGGATAAAGAAATTGTGGTTTATATACACAATGGAGTACTACAGGGCAATGAGAAAGAATGAAATATGGCCCTTTGTAGCAACGTGGATGGAACTGGAGAGTGTGATGCTAAGTGAAATAAGACATACAGAGAAAGACAGATACCATATGTTTTCACTCTTATGTGGATCCTGAGAAACTTAACAGAAACCCATGGGGGAGGGGAAGGAAAAAAAAAAAAAAAGAGGTTAGAGTGGGAGAGAGCCAAAGCATAAGAGACTTTAAAAACTGAGAACAGGGGGCGCCTGGGTGGCTCAGTCGGTTAAGCGTCCGACTTCAGCCAGGTCACGATCTCGCGGTCCGTGAGTTCGAGCCCCGTGTCGGGCTCTGGGCTGATGGCTCAGAGCCTGGAGCCTATTTCCGATTCTGTGTCTCCCTCTCTCTCTGCCCCTCCCCCATTCATGCTCTGTCTCTCTCTGTCCCAAAAATAAATAAACGTTGAAAAAAAAATTAAAAAAAAAAACTGAGAACAAACTGAGGGTTGATGGGGGGTGGGAGGGAGGGGAGGGTGGGTGATGGGTATTGAGGAGGGCACCTTTTGGGATGAGCACTGGGTGTTGTATGGAAACCAATTTGACAATAAATTTCATATATTGAAAAAAAATAAAAGAATAAAAGCTCAGAGAAATGAAACCTAAATAAATAAATAAATGGATGTTTATTGCTATTTACATTAATTTTTACATTAAAATTTTTTTGCTATACTTAAATAAAAATGTATGATTTATTTCAATAAAATTAATAGCAACAATTAAAAGATAACAGGTCCAGTGGCGCCTGGGTGGCTCAGTTGGTTAAGCGTCCAACTTTAGCTCAGGTCATGACCTCGCGGCATTTGTGAGTTTGAGCCCACATCAGGCTCGGTGCTGACAGCTCAGAGCCTGAAGCCTGCTTCAGATTCTATCTCCCTCTCTCTTACCCTCCCCTGCTCACTCTCTGTCCCTCTCTCTCTCTAAAATAAGTAAATAAATAAGTAAAAGATAACAGATCTGATAATATTGTTCTTCATGGCCAATAATTTCTTGTAGTCCTTACTCTTTTCCTTTGCTACCATTCCATTATGCTTTTGCTAAAATGAGACAATGTTTTATTGCTTGTGAGGACTATATACTGTACCTAACCATATTAAATCAATTGGAGACTACATTTGGGCTATTATAATTGGGCTATTACAAGCTTTTTTTATTCCAAATAACATTGATAAGACATTAAGCCTCAAATATGAATTCCAACTAATTATCAATGTTTTATCAGTTCAAACCCAAGAATATATTGCAAAATAACATCTTGCAAATGAACTGTAAAAGAGGCAGGACTAATTAACATATTTTAGATATAAATAATCTTTGGAGTTTATTATTACTAATTCACTAAATATGTATTCAAGGAAATGTATGAACACAATATAGAACTTGAAGTATATGAACAGAAGTAACAGCAACCTTGCTCAAAATAGTTTTTAAAAATAAAATTAATTATCTCATTTAACAATGTCTAGAAGTAGTGGGTTACAGATCATGTTTGATCCAGTGAAACCTAGAGCCATGGAAATAGACAATATTGCTTCTGGAACAATCTTCACAACATATATTTCATCTCAAGGACAAACACCAATCAACAAAGTATTTTGCAGAAGCTATGTTGTGAAGAATTACTTAAATTCTGTTGATAGGAGCTGTTAAATAACAAAATTCAATTAAGTAAACTTGAAGATCTCATTGGCTTTATTAAATGATTCATGAATTGGGCAGTGCCCCATTTAGCAAGTAGAGAGGTACTCCAAGGAGTTACACAAAGTAGACGGTTTTTATAGACATAGGGTGGGGGCAAGAAAGCAATCAGCAAAAGAAAAGGACGTGCCGGAGGAGCCTTTTGCTAGGGGAAAAAGCAAGGCGTCTTATGCAGATTACCTCATCTTTCTTTGGGGGACGGGGAAGACCCAGGTGACAGACTCACTGGTGCTGATATAAAGAAAAATTTCCTGGGGCGCCTGGGTGGCGCAGTCGGTTAAGCGTCCGACTTCAGCCAGGTCACGATCTCGCGGTCCGTGAGTTCGAGCCCCGCGTCGGGCTCTGGGCTGATGGCTCGGAGCCTGGAGCCTGTTTCCGATTCTGTGTCTCCCTCTCTCTCTGCCCCTCCCCCATTCATGTTCTGTCTCTCTCTGTCCCAAAAAAAATAAATAAACGTTGAAAAAAAAATTAAAAAAAAAAAAAAAGAAAAATTTCCTGACTGACTGCTTAAGGCCACATTTCTGGGGGACACTCAAACTGTAATTAGACTTGCTATTAAGCATTGGTTTGGGAACCTGGTTTGGACACCATTTTTGAACAGAATGCTGTGGTCAATTAATGATGTCTGCCAAGGGCAATGGAGAGAGGAGGTAGAAGATAGGAAGCTAATAAAAGAAACACTAAAATGCAGACTGGAAAGGAGGAGAGAGTTGCCAGAAGAACAAAGAGATCAACAGTGGATATGTGGATATGTGGTAGGGGCAAGTAGTGACATTTTAATAAATGATTCAATGATTTAATTATTTGGAAGGGAAAAAAAGGAATTGGGAAATGAGGCAGTAAATACATTTCTGGGGTTTACAGACTTGAGAAATTGGTAGATAGTACGTGCTAGAACTGATTTTATTACGTGCGGGGTTTTTTTAATCTACATTATATCTAAGATTAGATTGTATCTGAGTAAGAATGTAAAATCGAAAGCTAACAATAGCCATCAAATGGCTTCGTAGCACCTGATCTTAAACACTACTTTGTGCCATTAATCATTAAGCTTACATTTGTCAAACAGAAACATTAGGGAACCACATCAAAGGGTTCAGCTCAGTTACCTGAACTGTGATTCTCAACGTGCAGTCCCCTGACCAGCAGCATCAGCATCACCTGGGAACTTGGTAGAAAAGCAAATTCCTGGGTCCCATCTCAGACTTCCTGAATCAAAAACTGGGGGATCAGGACCTAGCAATTTGTTTAACAAGCCCACCAGGTAATTTGGATGCATACTCCAGTGGTTGTATTAAACAGCATTTTCTCGTTAAAGAAGCCACATACTTATTAAGTTACTAGTGCACTGGGTCTGCCTGACCTAGATTCTGTACCGCCAAACCCTTTCAAGGGGTTAGAGCCAACTAAAAGTCTTTTAAGAATATTGTGGTCTATTGGCCAGCTGTGGTCTATTGAGAAAGCTCTGGAGAAAAAAAAGCAAGCAAGCTCTGAGCTACAGGAAAGATGATTACTCACATTGGGGGCCAGCAATCCTCACAAGTAAGAGAACTTCCTCTCCCTAACTCCCCATGGCTTGAACTCAGAAGTCTCAGGCACCGACTGAGCCACCCAGGCACCCTCATGCATACAATAATTTTTGACAGATTCATCTGTAAGAACAGTTTTGAATTTTTGACTCGCTACCCATTTACAGCATGTCCTACCAAAAGTCTTCCTTTTTACAGCAGTTTATTTGTGTATCCATTTTATTGTTCTATTAAACATTATACTGGAGCACCTGGGTGGCTCAATCGGTTAAGTGTCCAACTTCAGCTCAGGTCATGACCTCACAGCTCATGAGCCTGAGCCCCACGTTGGGCTCTGTGCTGACAGCTCAGAGCCTGGAACCTGCTTCAGATTCTGTGTCTCCCTCTCTCTCTCTCTGCCCTCCCTGCTTGCACTCTGTCTCTCTCTCTCAAAAATAAATAAACATTTTTTAAAAATTGAACACCCTACTGCATTTCAAAATAATCAGATCCTTTAAAAAGATCCATCTAAAAAGCACGTTTCTCTTGCCGAGTTCTGCCTTTCAGTCTTGTGATTATCTAAGGTCTTTACCTAATGTAATTAAAATCTGTCTTCTTCATAGAATAACCTAGTGTCAGACAATAGATTATCTAGCCAGCATTTACATGTCATAAAGTTGACTCAGCTGCACCTGTACCCACTAATCCAAGGCTCTCTTACTTTCTCTGTTGACTGTGATTTGGTCCTGGTTACTTCACTGGTCCATCTGTGCTATGGGCATGAGGCTAGAAACAGCAACCTTACATCTGCCAACCCTAGGTATGCCAGGAAAGAAGGTCTAAGACAGAACCCCACAATGTGGATCGATAACTGTGTGATTCACATTTGAAAAACTGTCCAAGAACATTCATTTTTCAGTGTTTTTTCAAAGAAAACTGGAAACGTCCTTTAGTGATCAAGCTTTTTTTTTTTTTAATTTTTTTTTTCAACGTTTATTTTATTTTTGGGACAGAGACAGAGCATGAACGGGGGAGGGGCAGAGAGAGAGGGAGACACAGAATCGGAAACAGGCTCCAGGCTCCGAGCCATCAGCCCAGAGCCGGACGCGGGGCTCGAACTCACAGACCACGAGATCGTGACCTGGCTGAAGTCGGACGCTTAACCGACTGCGCCACCCAGGCGCCCCCAAGATTTCTAATAAAAATTACACTATGGGTGGCTGCACCACCAATTTCAAAGCATTTTTATTTTTTTATTTTTTTATTTTTTTTAACCATTTAAATTATTTATTTAAAAAAAAGTGTTTCTTCTCATCCCCACATGGATATTGAAATGGTTCTCTAATATTACAGTTTTATTTATTTATTTATTTTTTGTTTTTACGCTGTCACTTTTTTTTTTATATATATATATATGAAATTTATTGACAAATTGGTTTCCATACAACACCCAGTGCTCATCCCAAAAGGTGCCCTCCTCAATACCCATCACCCACCCTCCCCTCCCTCCCACCCCCCATCAACCCTCAGTTTGTTCTCAGTTTTTAACAGTCTCTTATGCTTTGGCTCTCTCCCACTCTAACGTCCTTTTTTTTTTTTTTTTTTTCCTTCCCCTCCCCCATGGGTTCCTGATAAGTTTCTCAGGTTCCACATAAGAGTGAAACCATATGGTATCTGTCTTTCTCTGTATGGCTTATTTCACTTAGCATCACACTCTCCAGTTCCATCAAAGCATTTTTAGAATGACCTTAAGCGTGCCATCGTTGTTGCTCCTTCAGATCTTTGCCATGTCTTGTTACTTCTATGAATCTCTAATCTGTGTTTCAGATTATCATGTAACCCTGAAATGGCTGACAGTGTTTATGAATGCTTTAAATTCATGTCTTTGACATATTTATAATTCATTTAAAAATTTTCCAGTGTCTTAGATTCATTGCTACCAGTAAAATGCAGGTGCATCATTGTTTCTTTTTTAAATCTACATTTTGGAGGCACCTGGCTGGCTCTGTTGGTAGAACACACAACTCAACGTCATGGTTGTAAATCTGAGCACCATGCTGGGTGTAGACATTACTTAAAAAGAAAATCTTTAAAAAAAATCTACATTTCAATTAGTACAATGAAAATCACGTATCACTAATGTTTACTAATAATTGTGCAATAGCATAAACTACCATGTTTCAAATAACCTTCAAACATTTATCAACACTTAGATTGATAGTATTTTATCGAAAAATGTAAATACAAAACAGTAATTTCTCCTGCCTCAGAAATAGTACTCCTTATAAAGTATAGTTAGGTTTGAAAGAAAAGAGAAAGGAAGAATGTTTACAAAAGTTCATATAAACCTACTTCTAATGCATTCAATAACATGTATTTAGTAACTTCAGTTTCTTCTAGAGTAAATTGAACAAACTGAAATTTCTGACTTCTGCCTACCTTTATCCAAATTCTTCAAATCAGCATTTTATTTTCTGCTATGCAAACTTTCCTTCAAGTCCTGAACTAAAATGCTTCACTTTAAAGACATTTCTATTGCAGGGGGAAAAAAATCCCACAAATCAGTACCCTAAGAATTATAAAACTATAAAACAGTTGGAAAGCAGTACATATCTCTCTTCTGCTATTGGAGCTTAAGACTCCCAATAAAAAAATCTCATCTGGTTAAGGATTTAGGACTGAGCAGAGGTAGGAAACATTTTTATAGGTCTAAAACAATAACAAGAGGATGAATACTTCCCAATTGTTAATAATTACCAGCTCCAAGTATAAAAGGCTACTCTATATTACCAGATTGGAAATTAATCTTCATTGCCAGACTTACACATATCTCTCTCCCATGTCCAAAAGAGAGCATGACTAATGCATTACTGGTCATTTCCAACATTATTTACCTAGCAAATATATCATTAGTAATATTGGTGAAAACTTAACCTACATATGCTACTTTTTTCAAGGTTCTCAATATATAAATGTTTCACGTAAGTGTTCAATACAAATTCTGAGGATACAGGCTGGCATTTCTTAAAAAGATTTTGTTCTATTTCTGTATGTAGTGTTTCTAGGATGGTAGTCTGAATATTTTTATGAAGAGTGGGTTCTTTCTAGAATCAAAATTACATCAATACTTTGAAAACTCAGTAATATGTGTAAACACGTAAGGGTAAAACAGTTGTTTTTTTTCTTTTCCAGAGAAAGAACTTCTCTATTTCTTTGCAGCTATTTAAAACAATATATTGGAGGTTTAGAAAATCAAGAAGTAACATTAACAACTTACTTTCACTGTCCTTAATACAGAAGTCCCAAACTAATCAGAGTAATTTGCACATTTTTATATTACCTCTACTTTAAAGTGTATTGATTTATAGCTAAATGTCAATTAAAATTAACCAGAATGCTTTGAGATGAACCGCTTGATTAGCTTTTCAAAAATCAGCTGAGTGTTAAAAAAAAGCTTTTTTTGATGGAAACTTTTTTATTTTTTATTTATTTTTATCTTAAAGAAAGAGAGACAGTATGTGCATCAGCGGGGGAGAGGGAAGACAAGAGGGGGAAGAGGAAAGAATCTTTAGCAGGTTCCAAGCTCAGTGCAAAGCCTGACGTGGGGCTCAATCCCACGATCCTGCGATCATGAACTGGGCCGAATTCAAGAGTTGGACGTTTAACTGACTGAGCCACCCGGGTGCCCCAGATGAGAATCTTTTTAAATTTACAAATAAATATTAACAAGATTTTGTCGTTACTCTTTAATTTTCCTTAAACGATGGAGTCTAATCTATCCTGACAGTCAATATATGGACCGGCAAGTTTTCACGTGCTATTGCAATCTGTATAGAGAGACAGTTCTCAGAGCTTGAAGGCTGCTTTTTTTAAAAAAGGGATTGCAGCAAAGCTTTCTGAGGCGGGTATGACATTTAAAGTAGCCATTTTATGTAGCTATTTCAGTGTACTGACATTTTAATAACTTTATCATGAATGAATAAAACTTGCTCATGGTTACACAAAAAATTAAAACAAAACAGATATAAAAGAAAAATAACTCTAAAGGCTCTCACTGCTCAGAGGTAACTATTATTGACCAATCCTTCTTCAGATTTTTAAAAATGTATACACTAGCATATATTTCCTTTTCAAAGTTAAATAAAAATGAGCTGCATATATGGTCTGTACAGTTTTCATTTAAAAATGTATATAACGAAGGACCTACTTAATTTTAATGACTATATATTATTATATTCTTGAAGCATAATTTAACTAATATTCTGTTCGTACATTTGAGATATTGTCAGGTTTTTAAAAATTAGTGATACAGTGACCATCCTTATATATACATTTTTATACATTTATATGAAGTGGAATTGATGAATAAACCTCTGTGGATTTCTTTGTGATGATAGATGTCAAACTGGCCTCGAGATAAGGTTATATTAACTGATAATACCATTAGTGGTATATAAGAGTACCTGCTTCCCTATTCATCATCAATACTGGTTGGATATTATTGAACTTTTCCATATTTCACTCTGAGTAAAAAAATGCTTTATTCTTAAAATTAATTTTATTGTTTTATTTTGCATTAATTTATTTATAAGTTTAAGCCTTTTCCCGAATGTGTTATATATTCACGTCTTTGTCCATTTTATTTTAGGCTTTTGTCTTACTGACAAAAGAGTGCTCTTTGCATATTAACCCTTTCTGTCACTTACACATAATGAATATATATATATATATATATATATATATATATATACATACACACATTATTCCAAAGGACTATTTTATGTAGCCAAAAACAAAAAAAGGTGACAACTATATACATACTAATGTGGAATAACTCCAACCTATTTCCAAGTTGCAAAAAAAAAAGGAAAAGAAAGAAAAGTATGTTCCTGTATATTTACCAAAAACAGATAATATGTGGGGTACCTGGGTGGCTCAGTTGGTTACAGATTCAACTCGATTTCGGCTCAGGTCATGATCTCACCATTTGTGAGTTCAAAAGCCCCGCACTGGGCCCTGCACTGCCAGTGCAGACAGTGCTTGGGATTCTCTCTCCCTCTCTCTCTGCCCCTCCCCCACTCTCTCTCTCTCTCTCAAAATAAATAAATAAATAAACTTAAAAAAAAACCCAGATAATATATACATAAAAGGCACATGATATCTCTGGAAAGATACCCAAGAAACTAGTTTTAGGGATCAGCTTTGGGAAGAGAAATAGGGAGAGAGTGAGAGGGTAATTCACTTCTTAATGTATATAGTTTTGTATCATTTCAAGGTTTTTTCTTTTTTTGTTTTACCATGAATGTGAATAACCTAATATTTCTAAAGAAGTGAACTAATACAAATTCAGTCCTTTTTTTTGTGGCTATCTTATTTTCCCAAAAGTATTGTTGAATAAGTCACCCCTTTACTCTGAAATGTTATCTTTATCTTGTACTAAATTCCCATATAAAGACTCTTTTTCTGGAGTCTTTACTCAGCTTCATTGATTTGTTTATCTGGTTGCAAAGGGTTTCTAGTACTGCATGTTTACGATAAGTTTCAATTTTTAGAAAGATTAATTATTTCTCTATTAATGTTCTTTTTTAAAAAGTTTTTTTTCTCTCAAGCCGCCTGGGTGGCTCAATTGGTTGAGCATCCAACTCTTGATTTTGGCTCAGATCATGATCTCACAGTTCGTGGGATTAAGCCCTATGTACGGCTCTGTGCTGAGCATGGAGTCAGCTTAAGATTCTCTTTCTCTGCCCCCTCCCCCGCTTGTGCTCTCTAAAATATAATAATTTTTAAAAAGTTTTTTCTGGGGCGCCTGGGTGGCGCAGTCGGTTAAGCCTCCGACTTCAGCCAGGTCACGATCTCGTGGTCCGTGAGTTCGAGCCCCGCGTCAGGCTCTGGGCTGATGGCTCGGAGCCTGGAGCCTGTTTCCGATTCTGTGTCTCCTTCTCTCTCTGCCCCTCGCCCGTTCATGCTCTGTCTCTCTCTGTCCCAAAAATAAATAAACGTTGAAAAAAAAAAAAAAGTTTTTTCTGTCTATTCTCATATTTCCAGATGAAGTTTTTTGGCCATTTTTTTATTGTAAAATATACATAAAATGTACTACTTTAACCATTCTTTTAAATGTTTATTTATTTTTGAGCGAGAGAGCACAAGCAGGAGAAAGGCAGAGAGAGGGGGAGATACAGAATCCGAAGCAGGCTCCAGGCTCTAAGCTGTCAGCACACAGCTTGATGTGGGGCTCGAACCCATGAACTGTGAGATCATGACCTGAGCCAAAGTCAGATGCTTAACCAACAGAGTGCCTACCCAAGCACCTACCATTTTAACCATTTGTAAGTGTACAATTTCACTGTGCACACTCACATTATTGTGCAACTATCTCTACCAATCATCTCCAGAATCTAGATGAATTCTAACACTTTGTCAGTTTCCAAAACATAATGCTGCCAATATGCCAACTGTTATTATATTCAAGGTATAGATTAACTTACGTAGAGTAACAGTTTTTACGATATTATCACTCACTCATGAAACATTTATTGAGTGCCTATTACACCAGGAACTATACTAGGCACTGGTAACTAAATGTAACTAAAGTAACATATCCGTTTTTACAGATATCGTGAAATCCAGAAGAGGAAAGAGATTAAGCAAATCGTTGCACATATAAACATAAAATTGCCAAACTTTAAGGGACAGATACATGGTTTCATGGTGAATTTACATTAAGTGGTTTGATATAACCCAGGGGATCTGGGCAGTCTTCCTGGAAGAAATGACAACTGAACTGACTCTGCAAAACATACTCAAATCATCTTCAATATCCTCCAGTTAGCTTCACACAGGCCTAGCACATTTCTTAGGTTTGTCCCTGAGTATATAATCTTTTAAATAGTATATGGGATCTTTTATTCACTTTATGTTCTAACTGGATCTTTTCTATGTACGGGAAAGCTATTGATCTCTGAGTATTAAATTTGTAATCAGCTGCCTTTAGAATTTTGATTGTTTTTGAGGAAACTCATTCTTTCACTCTTACACATTTTTGCTTCAGCCAAGAAGATAAGAATGTCTGCCAAAGCTTCCATTCTTTAGGAAGTTCTAGGGGAGAGGCCTCTGTCTTCTCTCCACCTCTGTGAATGCAAGAGTGATCTATCTATTTGTGAAATGGTGAGACTATGACATCTATTGAATCACCTTTCTGTATTGAGTAGAATTAACATGTGAAAGGGCCATGGCTCATATGTGGACCGTGTCTTTTGGCTCTCTATAATCAACAGGTCATGCAGATCTCAATCTACCATGCAGCAGGCTGGTTTATAGGTTTGCTCTGTTGACTTAACTCTCCCATCACAGAAAGGATGTTTGAGTTCCATACGCTACGTTACTCTATGTATGATTTCAGATTGTTTTGCCAAGAAAAAACTTGAAAGTTCTATTTTCAGGGATGCCTGGGTAGCTTAGTCGGTTAAGCATATGACTTGGGCTCAGGTCATGATCTCACGGTTCATGGGTTTGAGCCCTGTATGAGGCTCTGTGCTGACAGCTCAGAGCCTGGAGCCTGCTTCTGATTCTGTGTCTCCCTCTCTGTCTACCCCTCCCCTGCTCATGCTCTGTCTCTCTCTCAAAAATAAACATTAAAAAAAAGAAAGTTATATTTTCATTCTTACATCTTGAATTTGCACCTATTTTAGAATGCAATTAAAATACTTAATTGTATCAGCCTAGAGAGTTTCATTAAAGAATAAAAAGCAGGGGCGCCTGGGTGGCGCAGTCGGTTAAGCGTCCGACTTCAGCCAGGTCACGATCTCGCGGTCCGGGAGGCTCTGGGCTGATGATGGCTCAGAGCCTGGAGCCTGTTTCCGATTCTGTGTCTCCCTCTCTCTCTGCCCCTCCCCCGTTCATGCTCTGTCTCTCTCTGTCCCAAAAATAAATAAACGTTGAAAAAAAAATTAAAAAAAAAAAAGAATAAAAAGCACTCTACTTCTGAAACCAACACTATACTATATGTTAACTAACTTGAATTTAAATAAAATCCTGGAAGAAGGAAAAAAAAAAGAATAAAAAGCATTCTGTCAATGTAGTACTTAGTATTCACTAAATCCCTGGTCACCAAATTTTGTTGACTATACATTCATCATAAAATAGTTCAAGTATCTATTCCCAATCTGTAATTAATAAATTATCTATATGTACCAATGCTTTTTATATTATAAAATACACATAGAATAAGGATTTTTACAGAATGAGATCTCAAAAATAATTTTTACTTATTGATGATTCTTAAATATTTTGCTCTCATGAAAAATAGAAATAATTTCATTATTTTTGAAACTCTTGGTTTAACATCTTGGATATAAAGATACTTGAGGGACACCTGGGTGGCTCTGTGGGTTAAGTGTCATGGTTCATGGGATTGAGCCCCATGTGGGGCTCCATCCTGCTTGGGATTCTCTCTCTCTCCCTCTCTCTGCTCCTCCCCCACTCCCCCTCCCTATCTCAAAATAATTTAAAAAAAGGTAGTAAGATTCAAAGGGAAGTAATACAAAAAAAGGATACTCATTTTTTTATCCCGTATCCTAATTATGAAGATTTTTGTCAAATTCCACTAGAAATATCCATCTTCCCTAACATCAATCAGATGTTACTTTTTTATATCTAACACATAGATTAAAAATATACTCTAACTCTTCATTTAGTAAATTTTCAAACAAGTTTGAAAATCATTTCTAATTTCAGTGTACTTCAATTTTTTAAAATTTATCTTTTTAACGTTTATTTTGTTTTGGAGAGAGACAGAGACAGAGTCTCAGTGGGTGAGGGGCAGAGAGAGAGAGGGAGACACAGAATGGGAAGCAGCCTCCAGACTCTGAGCGGTGCTGACGCGGGGCTCGAACTCACAAACTACGAGATCATGACCTGAGCCGAAGTCGGACACTTAATGGACTGAACCACCCAGGCGCCCAGTGTACTTCCATTTTTATATGTGAAAAACTTGTGTCATCTTCAGCAATAAATTCACACAATCAATAATAGAAACATTTCCAAGCATGTGTTTTCAAATTATACATTCTTCTGATGAGAAATCACTTTTCCATTCATTGTTAAAAGATCACTGTTACCAGAAATAATCAGATCAAGTGTTCCTTTTTTCTGTTCCCCAAAATATTTGCCAACATTGCATTTTACAGAAAGCCACTTGTCAGCACAAGAAAGGCAGGAAATTTGAAACTCTTTCCTTTTTATAAAAAGAAAGTGTGTAATTTTTCTTCACTTTGGCAAATCTATTATTTTGCCACAGAAAAATCCGTGAACCTCTCCCTCTATATGAAAATTTTTTATACTCATTCTACATATAATTAAAAAGTATTATAAAGAACCTACACTATCAAGGTGCCTGGCTGGCTCAGCGGATACAGCACACAACTCTTGATCTTGGGGTTGTTGAGTTCGAGCCCCATGCAGGGTGCGGAGATTACTCAAAAATAAAATCTTTTTTTTTTTTTTTTAATTTTTTTTTTCAATGTTTATTTATTTTTGGGACAGAGAGAGACAGAGCATGAACGGGGGAGGGGCAGAGAGAGAGGGAGACACAGAATCGGAAACAGGCTCCAGGCTCTGAGCCATCAGCCCAGAGCCTGACGCGGGGCTCGAACTCACGGACCGCGAGATCGTGACCTGGCTGAAGTCGGACGCTTAACCGACTGCGCCACCCAGGCGCCCCTCAAAAATAAAATCTTAAAAAAGTCTACACTAAAATTTTAAAGTCTTGTTTTTATTAAATAACTAGATTGACGAGGGGCACCTGGGTGGCTCAGTCAGTTAAGTGTCTGACTTCAGCTCAGGTCATGATCTCATGGGTCCTAGGTTCAAGTCCTGCATCGGGCTCTGTGCTGACAGCTCAGAGCCTGGAGCCTGCTTCGGATTCTGTGTCTCCCCATCTCTCTGCCCCCCCCCCCCCCCACCTTGTGCTCTCTATCTCTCAAAAATAAACATTAAAAACAGGTTTTCTTAAATAACCAGATTGATGACATTCTGCAGAAGTTTGCATAGACTGACTCCAACTATCTTTTTATTATATCCTGCCAGTGATGAATCCCATGATTTAATGTCACATGTGTCATTAGCACTGTAACCATATTCCAGAAAATTCATTTATTCTAGTGAAGTCAGTTGCCTCACTAAAACTAAAAAAGTCAGTTTTGTTTTCCCATGAAAAATTTTTATTAAAGAAGTCATTTACTATTAAAAACATAATCTCTCTGAGATAGCTTTTTTGTAATGGCTTAAGAAAAACAGTTCTTCCCATGTTTCATTATTGACTCAGAATTGAATAAATACCATAAGCTGAGACATGTTAGAAACACTTTTATTTTCATCCAAATTAATAGGAACCTCTCGCACCACATAACTTTTTCTAATATTTGTTCCTTCAACTTTCCACAAGAGTTTCTATTCATATTCTTGTTAGTGTATGTTACCTAAAGGAATGTGTTTTAGGGGTGCCTGGGTGGCTCAGTCGGTTAAGCGTCAGACCGTTGATTTTGACTTAGGTCACAATCTCGCAGTTCTTGAGTCCAGGCTCCACATCTGGCTGTGCATGGCCAGGGCAGACTGCTCTGCCCCTCCCCTGCTCGTGCGCTCTCTCTCTCTCTCTCTCTCTCTCTCTCTCTCTCTCTCTCTCTCTCAAAATAAGCATAAATTTAAAAAAATATATGTTTTGTCCCTTTTTAAGATTCTTTAAATTATTTTAGCTATTTAGCTGTGGTAGAAGAATGATGTGTAATTAGTGGTAAATTGGTTTCTTTTTAGTTGTTGCTATTTTTTTGTTTTGTCTTTCATTGTTAGGAAACCTGGGAAGAAATCTTAGAATTCTAAACATTTATCACTTAATGTTACGTGAAATTGTATAAAGTATTGCATGGTCACATAATTTTAAACATCACTGAAAAGACTGCTGAGATTTAAGCTTCATATTCTGGATGCATAGATTTTAAATACCTTGCTGACAGTGTTTTACTTATTAGCTAATATTTCAAACCATTCTAGTCACTAAGGCAAGATTCACTTGCTAGAAAAGTGAATAGAAATCCATATTTCAAAGTCTTCTTTATAATTTTACCTGACTTCTTATTAGATCTCATCAAGCTGCCATTTTTACCACATATTTTGACTAAGAAGAGACTGTACTGGAAGTAAGAAAAATCTAGTTTGCCATTTTGTTGTTGCTTTTGTACTATTGATCTTTTCTTGTCTTCTTTTTGTGACTTTTATTTTTTTATTTTTATTTAAAAAAAAAAAATTTTTTTTTTTCAACGTTTATTTATTTTTGGGACAGAGAGAGACAGAGCATGAACGAGGGAGGGGCAGAGAGAGAGGGAGACACAGGATCGGAAACAGGCTCCAGGCTCTGAGCCATCAGCCCAGAGCCCGACGCGGGGCTCGAACTCACGCACCGCGAGATCGTGACCTGGCTGAAGTCGGACGCTTAACCGACTGCGCCACCCAGGTGCCCCTATTTTTTTATTTTTAAATGTGTAAAAATGTTTATTTATTTTTGAGAGAGAGAGAAAGACAGAGCATGATAGGGGGAGGGCAGAGAGAGTGGGAGACACAGAATCCGTAGCAGGCTCCAGGCTCTGAGGTGTCACTACAGAGCCCGACTTGGAGCTTGAACTCACAAACTGGGAGATTATGAACTGAGGCCAAGTCAGATGCTTAACCAACTGCGCCATCCAGGCAGTCCATGAGTATTTCAAAAGTGTATGCTTATTGTCTTAGGCCAGGTTCTTAAGAAGCAGAGTTTGAGATGAGGATTCCAGTGATTCCTTTCTGAGAGTGATGTTATGATGAAACCTGTAAGGCAGTGAGAAAAAGAGAACAGGGTAGGAGAAAGGGCTAGGCAAAGGTGTGGACTCAATTGAAGTTTATCCTCAGTCTGATCCCACAAGGAGCTTTGGGGTACAGATGGCACCAGGGAGTCATCTCACTTTGAGGAAAGGAGGCAAGCCTTACATTTGGTCATCAGCTCCAGGTCTCCTGGGGTGTGGGTGGGAAGGCAGTGGTAGTGTCCAACCTCTCTGATTAGGTGGCCCCCATCATTTCAGGGCAATTCCCCCAGGCAGGAGGGATACCTATGAGTTGTTAGCAGCCAAGAACAGACAGCATATGGGGAATGGGTGCAATGACCAGGAAAGAGATCTTGCACCAATACCCATTTTGTGAGGTTAGTGTAGTTAGATGTTATGATTGGTAAATCTTTTTCTGTACCATTGTACAATGTATCGCAATGTGCTAAAAAGGAGCAAACACAGAAGAGTGACACCTGAATTCTTGTTCCTGGATACCCACCACCTCATGTGACCATCTGACCTTTGGACTGAATGCAAGTGGCATTCTATTTATTAAATATTAGTAAAAATTAATTTCCTGTTTTTAGGTAAAAAGGAAATGTAATGTTTATTTATTTGGGGGGGGGGGGAGGCAGAGAGAGAAAGAGGGGGAGACACAGACTCCAAAGCAGGCTTCAGGCTCTGAGCTGTCAGCACAGAGCCCGACGTGGGGCTGGAACCCACAGACTGCGAGATCATGACCTGAGCCGAAGTGGGACGCTTAACGGACTGAGCCACCCAGGCGCCCCTAATCTTTTTTTTTTTTTTAACACTTATTTGAGAGCGAGAGAGAGAGAGCAAGCAGGGGATGGGCAGAGAGAGGGAGACAGAGGATCCAAAGCAGGCTCCACACTGTGAGCACAGAGCCTGATGTGAGGCTTGAACTCACGACCAGCCATGAGATCATGACCTGAGATGAAATCAAAAGTTGGCTACTTAACCCACTGAGTCACCCAGGCGCCCCCAGAACCGCCTATTTCCAGCATTGCCTTCCTATATAAAGTTTCTACAAGGGGGGGGGGGGGGGGAGCTGGGTGACTCAGTGGGTTAAGCATCTGACTCTTGATTTCGGCTCAGGTCATGATCTCACAGTTGTGAGACTGAGCCCTGCATTGGGCTCCGGGCTGAGTGTGGAACCTGGTTAAGAGTCTCTCTTTCTCCCACTCCCTCTGTCCCTCCCTCCCTTGCTCTCTTTCTTTTTTATTAATTTTTTTAACGTTTTTATTTATTTTTGAGACAGAGAGAGACAGAGCATGAACGGGGAGGGGCAGAGAGAGAGGGAGACACAGAATCGGAAACAGGCTCTAGGCTCTGAGCCATCAGCCCAGAGCCCGACGCGGGGCTCGAACTCACGGACCGCGAGATCGTGACCTGAGTGAAGTCAGACGCTTAACCGACTGAGCCACCCAGGCGCCCCATGCTCTCTCTCTTTAAAAAAAAAAAAAAAAAAAAAGAGAGAGAAAAAAAGATTTTATATCTAAGTAATCTCTACAGCCAGTGTGGGGCCTGAATTCACAACCATGAGATCAAGAGTCTCACGCTCCACCGACTGAGCCAGCTACGTTCCCCATTACTACATATTTTAAAATATATTATTCATAAAATGTTACTTAGGTTAACATGCAATAGGTTTAATATTGTTACTTAAAAATAGGCAAATATTTAAAATTTTTATTTTAATTTCAAATACAAAAGTATCGATAGACATAACATATAAACAACAGCTCTGTGGGGTCCTCAATAATTTTTGAGTGTAGAGGGGTCCTGAGAACAAAAGTTTCAGAACTACTGGTCTGAAATGCTCTGTTCTTTACTCATCTTCTCTCTCTCCCAGCAACAGCACGTTCCTTCCTGTACATGGAGATTTGTGTACCTGTATTATTGCCTCTACCTGAAGAGAGAGCTCTTTGTATTCACCACGGTACTCAGAATGCTCTGCATGTAACAGAAGCTCAGTAAGTATTTTTTTCAACAGGTATTTGCTGAATTCAAAAGATGAATGTTGCCTCCCAGTTTTCTTCTAAAATCTGCTCTCCTTTCCAAATTTATCTTTGCTTGACTCCACTGCTCCGTATAGGCAGCCATCGAATCATCTCTCATTTCCTTTTCATAAAACTCAGATGCATGCTTTTCACTTAGCTCCGTACCAACTGCGGTGACTCATCAGGTGTGGTGAGTCCAAGAGGGAGCCTTGCGCTCCTGCCAACTTACACACTAACCTTCCTTAAGTATTGGTATTGTTGCATTACTGTTAAGAGCCTACCGAGTCCCTGTTTACCACCTCAGGTCCAAATACCTCTGCCTGTTTATGCTCACAACTTTATCCCACGTACCATCCTCATCTCCCATTCACCCAACCTTATCTCTCGTTCACCCAACGTACACCCTCTTTGTAAGCAAACTGATTCCCACGCACTCTTTCCCAATGACAGACTTTTTGCACTGGCCATTCCCACCACCTGGCTAGATGTTATCCATCCTTTACCACCAGTTCAGTTCCCACAATCTCCATTAAATCTGCTTAGGCCAATGTCTTCTTTCTTCCTGTATCATCAGAGCAAACAGGTGCCTTGCAGGTTTCAAGCTCTGAACTGGACCTCAGTGACAGAAGTTGAATCAAATACAATCCTTGTCCTCCTCAGGACTGCAGCCAGCCAATAGGGGAGATTGACATGACCATAATAAACACTATGTTCTAAGTATTTACAATGAATTATCTCATGTAATATTCAAAACAACCTATTCTATCTTATTTTCCCATCTAAGAAATGAAGCAGGTGGACACAAAGATATGTAGCCTGCCCTGTCACAAAGCTAGGAAGTGCCAGAGTCTTCTCCACTCCAGAACTGGAGTTCTTAATTGTTATCTCACAACACTTGCCGAGTAAGAGAATCAAAGCACAATGGACAGAGTGATTGGAGAGCAAGAAAGAAAAAGCCTTTGTTTCTGGGAGGAGGGAGAGGGCAGGCCCAATAAGAGGAAGTTTCATGTTGTCCTTCTGCATGGCCAAAACAACCCCAAAACACAAATCAGCATCATCAAGGGCATGGAGCTCTAAGAGACAAACTTGTACAACATGTTGCTCTTTCTTTTGGATTCCCATGCAACAGGTAGTTGTCTATACTTTTGTTTAAGCATCAAATGCATGGAAGTGCTTCTTTTTTATGCATCTGTTTCTGCTATTAGACCATTCAGTGAGGATGGAGAAAGCATCTTATTCGTCTTTCTACAGCCATTAGCTCACAGTAGGTGCTCAATCCATGTTCATAAAGGAATACATGACGGGTGTGCAGGATGTGTGAGGCTGGGAAGAGAGGGCTGATAAAGAGATCAGAAGGCAGGAGGAGGCCTGATTTTAGAAAGCAGGCTGTGGACATTTAAGGCATATTTGCAGGCAAAAGGGAGCAGGGAAGCTAGAGAGGTTTCTTGTTAATATTATTTACTGTTTTCCAAAGCAATAAAAGCCTATAGTTTTAGGGATGCCTGGCTGGCTCAGTTGGTAGAACATGGGACTCTTGATCTCAAGATTATGAGTTCAAGTCCCACATTGGGTGTAGAGCTTACTAAAATAAAATAAAATAAAATAAAATAAAATAAAATAAAATAAAAGGCTATAGTTTTAAAAAGACATAATACTAAAAGGCTCACAATTCTAACAGTAGTTCCCTGCCGTGATCCCAGTCCTGCTTACCAGGTAACTATCTTAAATTCTTTTAGATGTTTACCCAAATTTACAACCATATTTCTAAACAATGCTCTTATAAAGTTATTTTAAAATTAATTTTATTTATTTATTTTTAATTTATTTATTTAGCAGGCTCCTCACTACCAGTGCAGAGTCTGACATGGGGCTCAAACCCACAAAACTGGGAAACCATGACCTGAGCCAAAACCAAGAGTTGGAGGTTTAACTGACTGAGCCACCCAGGCACCCCTAAAATTAATTTTAGATATTGACTTCCCATCACAGTGGAGGAAGACTTCATTCCACCACAGTCCACCTCCCTCATTACTGTGGATCTTCTCCGTAGGCCCAGGATACTGACATTTCTCCATAACATACCTTAGTTGTGCTTTCTCTTTCCTCTTTGGGAGACACAACAATGACTCATATCCTTCTGTTCTAGGACACGTTTTTGTATTATTTCTTTGATAAATGGCAGCCTTCCATTTTCTTTCTTCTCTTTCTATACTTCATATTAACTGAAATTTCTGAATTCTTTAAAAAATTTTTTCATCTAAAGACAAATACCATATGACTTCATTCATATATGGCATTTAAAAAACAAAACAAACAGGGGCACCTGGGTGACTCAGTCAGTTAAGCATCTGACTCTTTACCTCCGCTCGGGTCATGATCTCACGGTTTGTGAATCTGAGCCCTGAGGCAGGCTCTGCGCTGACAGCGTGGAGCCTGCTTGGGATTTTGTCTCTCCTCTCTGCTCCTCCCTCTCTCTCAACATAAATAAATAAAATTTAAAAAGAAGAAAAGAGGGGTACCTGGGTGGCTCAGTTGGTTAAAGAAGCTGACTCTTGCTTTCAGCTCAGGTCGTGATCTCGTGGTTCATGAGTTTGAGCTCCATATCGGGCTCTATACTCTGATAGTGTAGAACCTGCTTGGGATTCTCCATCTCTCTCTCCTTCTCTCTCTCTGCCCCTTCCATGGCTGTCTCTCTCAAAATAAACAAACTTTAAAAAATTTTAAAAAAAAGAAAAGAAACGAGTGAACAAAGGAGAAAAAAGAGACAGACTAAAAACCAGACTGCTAGCTATAAACAACAACCACATGGGGAGGTGGGTAGGGGGATGGGTGAAGCAGGTGAAACGGGGATTGAGGAGCGCACTTGTGATGAGTACAGAGTATTGTATAGAACTGCTAGATCACTGCACTGTACACTTGACACGAATACGCTTCCTGTCTTGTCTTCGGCGCTGCCTGTGGAGGTGGCAGCCATCTCTTACTCGGCATCACGGCTGCCCTTAACCTCTGGTGAAGCCCAAGACTGCTAAAAAGAGGACCAAAAAGTTCATCCGGCACCAGTCAGACCGACATGTCAAAATCAAGCGCAACTGTCGGAAACCCAGAGGCATTGACAATAGAGTGCGCAGAAGACTCAAGGGCCAAATCTTGATGCCCAACGTTGGTTACGGGAGCAACAAGAAGACAAAGCACATGCTGCCCTGTGGCTTCCGGAAGTTGCTAGTCCACAATGTCAAGGAGCTTGAGGTGCTGCTGATGTGCAATAAATCTTACTGTGCAGAGACTGCTCACAATGTCTCCTCCAAGAATCAAAAAGCCATTGTAGAAAGAGCAGCCCAGCTGGCCATCAGAGTCACGAATCCCAATGCCAGATTGTGCAGCGAAGAAAATGAATAGAGAGCTTATGTGCATGTCATATTTGTGTTAAATAAAACCATAAAACTACAAAAGAAAGAAAGAAAGAAAGAAAGAAAGAAAGAAAGAAAGAAAGAAAGAAAGAAACTAATATAACACTGTAGGGGTGTGCCTGGGTGGCTCAATTGGTTAAGCATCCAACTTTTGCTTTTGGCTCAGCTCATGATCTCACAGTTTGTGAGTTCAAGCCCCGGGTTGGGTGCCAGGCTGACAGCACAGAGCCTGCCTGGAATTTTCTCTCTCTCTGCCCCTCCCCTGCTCTCTCTCTCTCTCCCAAAATAAATAAACATTTAATATAATACTGTATGTTAACTATACTGGCATTAAAATTAAAAGCTTAATAAAAATGTTTTTTCTTCAACTTTCCATTTCATTGCTTTTTATTCTACTTTCTGTGAGATTTTTTTTTTCATTTTCAAGGGCTCTTTCTTGTTAACATATACATTATATATATATCTAACATACATCTACATATTATATATGTTTAATGCAAATTATATAATGAATATCTACATATAACGTATATCGAACTCTTATTTGTTAACTGATATGTGTAGATATTATTACTTTTTAAAGTTTTATTTTATTTATTTTGAGAGAGAGAGAGAGAGAGTGCGTGTGGGTGCACACGAGCAGGGAAGGGGCAGAGAGAGAAAGACTCCCAAGCAGGCTCCAGCACTGTCGGATGGGAACCCGACATGGGGCTAGAACTCATGAACTGTGAGATCATGGCCCAGAGCTGAAATCAAGAATCAGACACTTAACTGACTGAGCCACCCACGCACTCCCATGTAATTAAATATTATATATTACATATACAGTTATATGTAACATTTATTAATAAGCTTGTTAAACATTTTATGAAATATACACCATATAACACATATACACATACCTTATTCTTTTATGGATGCAAACTCTTTATAATAGTAATTATTTTATAGTGTTCCCTACAGTGACCCTATTTTCTCCACATCCCCTTTGGTTTTTGTTAGAGGTTTTCCTACAATGTCTGTAATTTTGGGCTGTCTGTTCATTTTTAGGCATGAGGATCTGTAGGATGGGAGAGGGGAACTAGGATTTCAATGCCAGACTTTTGATGCTCGGTCTAATGCCATCTTGTGGACTTGGTACCTGTGAGTACTGAGCCTCTGAGGGATTCTTCAGAGTTAACTGTCTTGCTCTTCATGAACATTTCTCTCTTTTTTTAAATGTTTTTATTTGTTTTTGAAAAAGAGAGCATGAGCAGGGGAGGGAAAGAGAGAGAGGGGGACCAAGGATCTGAAGTGGGCTCTGTGCTGACAGCAGTGAGCCCAACGTGGGGCTCTAACTCACAAACTCCAAGATCATGACCTGAGCTGACGGTGGATGCTTAACCGATTGAGCAACCCAGGTGCCCCATTCTGATTTTTGTTCCTTAAATTGTTAGCTCCACCACCATGCTAAATCAAGTACCACTCTTCCATTCATTTTCCATCCTCTATAAATCCATAGAATTTCTTTTCTTTTTTTTTTAATGTTTATTTATTTTTGGGGGGGTGGGGGAGAGAGTGAGAGAGACAGAGAGAAAGAACACAAGCAGGGGAGGGGCAGAGAGAGAGGGAGACACAGAATTGGAAGCAGGCTCCAGGCTCTGAGCTGTTAGCATAGAGCCCAACATGGGGCCAGAAGCCATGAACACCGAGATCATGACCTGGGCTGAAGTTGTGACGCTTAACCGACTGAGCCACCCAGGCGCCCCTAGAATCTCTTTTCTTCTCACTTGTTTGCTTGGTCCTTCTGAGTTAATAACTTTTTTCATTCCTTTACAACACTTTAGAAAATGTGAGGAAACAGAGTGAAACTTGTGTTACTCCACCTTTTAAAACCAAAGTCCACTGAAGGTTTAAGGAGAGTTAAGGATTTGCTTGTTTTAAAAGCTAAAACACTGGTGGCTTTATAGAAAAGAGGCTGACAGAGAAAGAAAGAGGATGCAAAGTTGGTTTGAGGCTATTGCAAAGTTAGAACAAACCGTGAGGAACTGAGTTAGGACATTAGCAGTGGGAAAAACAAGGGTATGTGAAAATGTGGTTTCTTCCCCCAGGTACTATCAGTGTGTGACTGAACGAAGAGGGTTGAGGGTCAAAAATTACGTTAAGGCTTTTAGTGTGGGTGACTGAGACAGTGCAGCCATTGAGAAAGGGAACACAGAAGGTGGAGAAAATCTTATGTGGACCTTTGGTGACATTTACTTCAGGAGGCGGCAAAGGAACTGAAAAAGGACTAGGATGAAAGATGAGCAAAGGAGAGTGGTGTTTCACAAGATGCTGGGAGGGGTCAATGTTCTCAAATGGTAGGGATGTCCTCTCAGACAAAAAGACAGAAAGTCCTTGGATTTGGCAAGTAAGAGTTGACTTGTGACCTATGAGAGAAAGGTTTTCATGGGAGCCTAGAGAGTAAAGCTATGTTACAGCAGATTGAAGGATGAAGGTGAGATGAAATAGAGGCAGTATAGAAAGTATTATAGAAAGTGGAGTAAATCAGGGGCACCTGGGTGGCTCAGTCGGTTGAGCGTCCAACTTCGGCTCAGGTCATGATCTCACGGTCTGTGAGTTCGAGCCCCACGTCGGGCTCTGTGCTGACAGCTCAGAGCCTGGAGCCTGTTTCAGATTCTGTGTCTCCCTCTTTCTCTCTCCTCCCTGCTCATGCTGTCTCTCTGTTCTCAAAAATAAATAAACGTTAAAAAAAATAATTAAAAAAAAAAAGAAAGAGGAGTAAATCCATGGGTTGTCAGAGTCACAGTAAAAGTATTCTATAGAACGGAAGAGACTTACATATTGGTAGGAAGAAGGAAAAGGTAGAACTGGAGAAAAGGTGGAAAATAAAGTGAGGATACAATTGATTCAAGGCCTTGGCAGACATGTGATTAAATACATGGGCAGAGATCAACCTCAGAAAGAAGGGCACTCCTGAACTTCCTAGAATCTCCTAGCAACCTCTGCTCCCCTTAAAACACACACAGAAAACACTCACCCACAAGGTTTTTGTCTTGCACTAGGATCTGTCTCTCTCTATCCTACCAGTTCCATCTGTAGGAAACAATAACTCATTGTAACAAATATCCTAAAACATGAATTATTCGGACCAGAACAGCACAAAGGAGCCTTCATCAGAGGAGAGTAAGGTTGCTGGGGCTCCTGGGTGGCTCAGTCAGTTGAGCATCCAACTTCGGCTCAGATCATGATCTCACAATCCGCGAGTTCAAGCCCCGAACCGGGCTCTGTGCTGACAGCTCAGAGCCTGGAGCCTGCTTCAGATTCTGTGTCTACCTCTCTCTCTGCCCCTCCCCTGCTCATGTTCTGTCTCTCTCTGTCTCAAAAATAAATAAAAACATTAAAAAAAATTTTTTTTAAATAAAAAAAGGAAAAAAAAAAAGAAGAGTGTAAGGTTGGCTTTGGCATTCCTAGTTCATGTCCCCACTGAAGCCTCTCCATCATGGTGGGGTAAAGAGATATCTTCCATATCTTCTCTCTGGTCATCCAATAGACAACTGTTGTAGAAATATCCACGTGTGTGCGCGCGCGCGCATAGAGACACTTCCCAAGGACACTGCCTTCTCAGAAAGAATACAGAGTTAATACAGCATTACTCGATCACTCTCCATCCTCTTAGCCTTCCCTATTTGTCTCCAAAGCACCAGGGCTGATTTTCAGCAGATATACTTTAGCATGGCTCTATCAATTGCTATAATATTGAAATGCTCTACTTCTGTACTGGCAAGGAAATAGCTGCTGCCCCAGAACCTGATGCATCCACTGTTTTTGCTATCCTAGCATCTCCCAGATCTTCCCATGATCCAGCAACTCAAGGCATAACACCAGCCACAACAAGGGTTAAGGCTGGCCCATGTTCCAACCGGGAGTGGAACACTCTATTGGGAAGTTCAATATCAAGGAAGTTAGAGTGTGCAGGAAAGGGAAGTAAGGTGGGGAAGGAAGAGAAAATACAAGGGAACACAAGGGGATGTGAAACCATACCAAATATCACAAGCTGGCCATACCAGTGTTAGATATTTGAATATTCCACCATGCATAGTATTTACAATTAGCTGAAATTACACTATATACTTTCTAATATATAGTTATTTGTCTGCCAACTAGAAAGTAAGCTGTATGAACGCAGGGACTTTTTTTTAATATTATATGTTCAGGACCTAAGATATGCCAGGCATATATTAGGTAAGCAATGATATTTGTTCAATGAATGAATCATTTCATATCAAGGAGAAACATTTTCTAAATAAAACACATTTTTATGTAAGTTCCTAGCCATAACAGATTTAGTTCTTTATAATATTTTTGCAGAATGGTTTCCGTTCCTCATTTTTTTATCCTCCAGTTTCCTTATCTTGCCCAGAGGCTGTCTTGTGCATAAGAAATGACCACATGGTGACCATTCCACGTTGGAGTCATCTGCCATCTGTCTACTCAAAGACACAGTAAAACTTGGAAATCCTTGCTTTTCCTTTTCTTAGCTCTGATCAAACAGGCAGGCAAGGCACTGTAAGGGAAAAGGGAGATTTGTTTTCTCCTGCCCAGAGCTTTCTCCCAGGGGTGGGGGGGCGAAGGTTCTAATTCATCTCACTTATACTTGGTATTTATGATTTTTCTTTTCCCTTTTTTTTTTTTGGTTTCTTTTTCTTTTATTAAAGTTTTTATTTCAATTCCAGTTAGTTCACATACAGTGTCATATTAGTTTCAGGTACACAATACAGTGATTCAATACCTTCCATACAATACCTGGTACTCATCACAACAAACACACTCCTTAATCCCCATTCCCTACGTAACCCGTCCCCCCAGCCACCTTCCCTCTGGTAACCTTCAGTTTGTTCTCTATGGTTAAGAACCTGTTTCTTGGGTTACCTCTCTTTTTTTCCCCCTTTGCTCATTTGTTTTGTTTCCTAAATTCCACATATGAGTGAAATCATATGGTATTTGCTTTCTCTGACTTATTTTGCTTGTAGTTATGATTTTGCTTTTTGAAAGAAACAGTTTTCTTTTCACTGGTCATGCTGCTCTGAGTAGTACTGTAAGTTTTAAGGAATAGTTTGGTATAATGTAAAAAATTTATACGAAAAATTATCACATGCTACAAGTTTCAGTGGGAAATGATTATTGATAGTAGTCACTTAAAAAAACAAAGTAGTCACTTTGTCGTACAAACCAGCAACTACCAAGTATTGATTTTCAATATTTGAATTTAAGGGTGGGAAATGCTAATTACATTAATATATTCATGACTGAGACTTAATCTACTTAATGTTCCTTTTCTCTTCTAAAATTTCACTTCATCAGCCTGAGGGCAATCATCTGTAATCATTTGTAATCATCTAATTACAAACTTATTCAAGCTGCCAGCTCTTGCTGTGACTGTATTTTATCTCCTTCATCATTACCCTGTATTTTTTAAAATGAAAGAAAACATGACTTCTTTGCAATGTGACACTATTATTGTTGCTCAGACATTAAGATGCTGGTAATCATGATCAGATTTATCTTTATAATGTTCAGCACAACTTAGGATATTCTATTATCTGGCAAGGAAATTTATTTAATAGAATGCTTAGAAAATTAAATCCAACCTCCTACTGAATACTTTTCTAGAATAGAAGAGAAAGTAAATAGGTAATTCCAATATGTGAATCCAAAAAGATGAAGACAATGAGTAAGAACACTGCTATTTGACTATGGGGGGGCTGAAAGTTCCAGAAATCCTACAAAAGAAAAGAGAAGGCTTTCATATTTCTTTATAGCTCAGAAAATTGTTTTTAATTTTTTGTAATGTTTATTTATTTTTGAGAGAGAGAGAGAGAGACAGGCAGACAGACAGAATGTGAGCAGGGGAGGGGCAGAGAGAGAGGGAGACACAGAATCCGAAGCAGGCTCCAGGCTCTGAGCTGTCAGAACAGAGCCCAACGCGGGGCTCCAACTCACAAGCTGTGAGATCATGACCTGAGCTGAAGTCAGACGCTCAACCGACTGGGCCACCCAGGCGTCCCAAGGAAATTGTTTTTATATTATATCGTCACATACATTAGTTGGAGATCACATAAGAAATTCTAAGATAGTCATATAGTCTGTATTTCACATAAGTTCACATCAATTGTCTTTTTATTACTGGGCTTTACTTCGCTCATAACTTTGATCTACCTCATGTAAATGTCTTTGATTCTTGAGGTGCTTGGATGGCTCAGTTGGTTAAGCACCCAACTTTGGCTCATGTCATGATCTCACCACTCATGAGTTCAAGCCCTACTACCTGCTGTCAGCACAGAGCCCACTTCGGACCCTCTGTCTCCCTCTCTCTCTGACCGTCCCCTGCTCGCACTCTCTCTCTCTCTCAAAAATAAATAAACATTAAAAAGATTTTTTCCCAAGGATCATTTCAACAGTTAAAGAGCTCAGCAAACATCCTTTTTTTGGTCATTTTTTCCTATAGCTTCTCAGAGCAAGTAGTATAAGCCACCAAAGGCCAGAACTTGAATGTCTGCAATGTGGCAAGCACTGTGTTAGGTGTTTCAGTGATGTTATGTTAATCTTCAGAAAACCCCTGAAAGGGAGACATTGTCAACTGATGAGTAATTTGAGGTTTAGAGAGATTAAAGAACTTGCTCAAAATCACACACCTCGTTTTGAGTAACAGTCCTTATTAAAATATCTGCCTATTGAGGTTATGTTTGGAGAAAAAAAATCTGTTATTATTTAGTGATAAAAAGAGATACTTATAAGCCAAATGATGTCTGGGATAGGAGATCTAACAGGAATGTGGGTGCAATCGAAGTAAGTCTAGCCATCAGTTAAACTTGGGTGAATGGGGTCATATACGTAAGGGTTTGTGTATCATTTTTTCTACCTTTGTGTATGACGGAACTTTCCCAAACTGAACAGTTTTTAAAAGTAAGTAACCTGAAAAGTAAAATTAGTATAAAGTGGGGGCAAGGAGGAGGAAAAATGAGGATGTAAATGTGTAATGACATTCACCTTAGCCTTCAGCTATGTCCATTTAGAGCTAATCTTGCGGCCATATGCTCTGAATCACTTCATACGCACAAGCAAATAGGTACTTTGGTATCTTATTCAAGAAAAAAGTGAACTTGTTTCTTAGCAATTATTAGATCCCAAGCTGTTGGTTTCAATCCTAATCATACTTGTCTGTGTAAAATAAACTATAATCATAATTATTAATTAAATAAAAAACCCAAAGACTAGTTTATCAAATACTCTGGCCTCTCTCTCTTCCCAACTCGATTTAGTGTGCTATTTCACTATTTGTTCATTCTTTTTAACGTCAAAGTGGCAGGAAGAGAACATACAGCTTAAACCAGCCAATTCACTTTTAAGCAACTCCATCAAGAGGTTTTTTGGCAGTAGGTGCTGTTTCTGATTAACAGATAATTAACATAATTATCTGTTTTAATACTTTTCCTGCCTCGTCCCCAACTTTCATCAGTCTAAAGTAAAAGGAGAAACAGTAAAGCCCATCTAAAAACTAAGTTAAAATAGCACCATTGAAAAAAATTTGTCACGGTGACTGGTATAAATCAGCGGGCACCTATCCCAGGATGTCCTCATCACCACCCCACCCTCTGGCTTCAATGGCAGTCTTGTTGCCATTTTCAAAAGCTCCACAGCTGGTAGCTTGCCAGGAAGTACTCCTTACATGTTAGAGGCATGCATGCCTAGGCACATATATATTATTGGGAAACCTCCAAGGAGCTCTGGGATTCAAAAGTTGGACAAAGGAATATGGTGCTTAGGAATGAAACCAGAAGCTTCAGATACAGGCTGTTAGGCCAAGGTCTCAAGGACTAGCCAGCCAAATGAGGCAGGGAGTTAGAGAAGCAGGCTGGAACGAAGCTTGAAGGAGAGCTGTTCTTTTTAGACATATTTTACCAGAGTTGAAAAGCGGGTTTGATTTGTACCTTCTGTATGCTTAAATTAATCCACTCCCACAAATACAAGACACAATATCAAACACGGTTCTCTGGAATGACTTCCAAGCCTGAAACCCCCACTCTCAAAGGAGTGATTTGAAGTTTTTCATCGATGTGTTGCTGCGAAGGCATTTTGTAGATGTAATTAACATTCATAATCAGTAGACTTTAAATAAAGATTATCCTGGGTAATCTGGATGGGCCTGACTCAGGTGGTTTTCCAGAAGTTCTGCCTGTGGACTACAACTTCAGCTCATGCCTGAGAATTTCAGTTTGCCTTTCTTGACAGCCAGCTCTACAGATTTCACACTTGCCCCCTAGCCAGTCCCCAACATTGTGCAAGTCAATTCCTTGCAAAAAATTTAATATGTATTTCCTAACGGTTCTATGTCTTTGGTTGAGCCTTGGTATAGTGATTGAACATAAGTATTTCTAAGTATTATGCATAATTTGGACTTTGTATTTAAAAAAATTTTTAACTTATTTGAGAGAGAGAGAGAGCCCAAGCAGGGAGGGAGGAGCAGCGACAGAGGGGGAGAGAGAATCCCAAACAGGTTCCATGCCATCAGTGCAGAGCCTGATGTGGGGCTTGAACTCACGAACTGTGAGATCATGACCTGAGCTGAGATCAAGAGTCGTGGATGCTTAACCGACGGAGCCACCCAGGTGCCCCTGGACTTTGTATTTTAATAGCAAATACAAATATTTTTGTGTGTATATAGGAGAGTGTCTGTGGGGTTATACACATATACGTGTTCTTTTTTTGAGTAGGCCTGACCTTGGGCTCCCATGTCCTTCCTTATAATGTCCAATTCTAGTAAGAATGCTAAGTCAGTTTAACCATATCTGACTGGGTTCCTCGCCTTCACTATCCCCCAGGTGAGGTCTGATTACCCTAGCCTGTTTTCAGCAAGAACACTGCTGATTCAATCTAGCAATAATCCTCCACACCCCAATGTTTCTTCTTCATAATTTTCCATCCACTGACCTCCACACCCTGCTCACTGGCTATAAATTCCTACTTATGCATTCAGAGTTGAGCTCAATTCTCTCCCATATTACAAAACCCCACCACAATAGCCCCCCGTGAATAAAGTATGTCTTCCTGTCTTTTTTTTTTTTTTTTTCAACGTTTATTTATTTTTGGGACAGAGAGAGACAGAGCATGAACGGGGGAGGGGCAGAGAGAGAGGGAGACACAGAATCCGAAACAGGCTCCAGGCTCCGAGCTGTCAGTCCAGAGCCTGACGCGGGGCTCGAACTCACAGACCGCGAGATCGTGACCTGGCTGAAGTCGGACGCTTAACCGACTGCGCCACCCAGGCGCCCCTGTCTTCCTGTCTTTAATAGTATCGTGAATAATTTTTTCTTTAACACTTCCAGACTATTTTGATCACATAATTCACAGTAAAAAAATTTTTTTACCATTCATTCCAAACTGGATAAGCTAGATTTCAAGAAGTTTATACTGTTATATCATGTGCACAATTTTTTAAGAGACAAAAATGGAAAAAAAAAAGTTGAGATTAAAAAGTAAATACAAACAGGTAGTAGTATTCTCTTCCTGCACCTCAAGACTCCTCTTGCATTTATCTCCCTTTGAGGCCATTGTTTAACCTACTTCCCATATAGACACTATATAAAAAGGATTCCAAGGTTCACATCTTAACAGGTAGTAATGGCACCTGTTTCAATTTCTATTCTTACATTCTCAACAAATAATGATTTAAGCTCTTTAAGTGGGACACTCTGGGAGCTTCCCAAAGAGTGAGCACTTAGGACAGTTAATACAGATTAGCCAAATGTGCTCACGATTCAGTCACTCAGTTGACTCATCACTCAGTTAAACACTGCTCCTCACCACAGTAGTAGTCTTGACACCTGCAGTTCTTAATGTTTTTTATTCTGGGTCATCTGAATTTCATTTATATCCCAAATGCGAACCACTAATTTGAATTAGGAGGCAGGGGCACCTGGGTCGCTCAGTCGGTTTAGCGTCCGACTGCTGATACTGGCTCAGGTCATGATCCCACAGTCGTGAGACTGAGCCTTGTGTCGGACTCCATGCTTAGTGTGGAGCCTGCCTGGGATTCTTTCTCTCTCTGCCCCTCCCTCACTCACACATGCGCGCGCGCGCTCTCTCTCTCTCTCTCTCCTAAAATACATAATAAACTTAAAAGTAATAAATTAGGAGGCAAAAGGAAAAATAACACTAAAATGCTAGATAATGGAAAGCATTAAAACTTATAATTCTGAATTTTTGCCTCAGGGTAACTTTTATATTCACAGATTTCACTTAGTACATGATATAGAGTATTAAAAGGAGAAATGTTGATTACACTCAGTTTGGCTCTTCATTTACTGTGAATAAAAAGAAATATTATCTTCCATGGTGTATTTACAAACAATCTGATACTCTTGGTCATTTAGAAACAAGACACACAAAAAAATGACAAAAATAATTTGATTTTTTTAAAACAAAAATGTAATAATTCCAAACATCAGTCATAAAAGCAGTTTTTGCTTGGCTTTAAAATGTACTTAACTTTAAATCCAGAATGTGGAACTATTATACATCATAAAATCGTGTTTTTTTCTTACACAAATTAAACACTTCACATTACCTATTAATTAGGGTAAAAAATGTCGAAAGGGAAAAGGCCACTCAGGAGAAGTTTTTGGTATTTATACGTTGATTTTTACTTTTGCCAAACACAAAAGTGATGTAATATTACCAAATGGGCCCAGGGAAGTGAAAGTTCATGATTCAATAAATGTAGCGAAACCCTGCCTTAAACCAACATAATGTTTCCATAAAGATTGAAATTGGACTTCATAACGCAATCTTGAATAATGCACAATGCGTGTAACCTTCTGAGATTGGTCATGCTTAACATTTTAAACTACAGCACTATTTTCCTGTCATGACGGCAGCCAGTTCTTGTCCTATCAACACTTGATTTATGTGAGCAGCTCCTACCCACACCGAAACAGTATATGTAACTGCCAAATTTAGGGTACTTTTCAAATATTCGCGAATGTAGACTAATATGAAAATCAAAGACCGTTTTGTGGCAATGGCAAAATTTTTACAAACCAACAATCTTACTATTCACTTAATACGGTATTTACGAACATCTAGCACAGCGCCCAAGCACAAGCTGTAAAATGTTTCACACACTACTATTTATCTTTACAACACACATCAAGTCTTTTCAGTTTCTCTGTCTTTCAGCTTTAACGGTGCTGATCAGTGAAAAGATAAAAAGCACAACGGAACACATCAAAACCACAGTAAACGTCAGCGGGTGTTAATCATAAGGAAGAACCTAGCAGCAACAACCACATTTAAAGCGACAGAACTTGAGCGTCCGGGACTACAAATCCTAGAGTTCCTTGGGGCGGAGGCAGAGCTACTTTCAAATTGATAGCTCTTTCGGCCAATGACACAGCCGACGCAAAAGGTGCAAAAGAGTAGTTTCTTTGCGTTCAAACACTGAAGTCATACTTAGAAGTTATGAGAGTACGTGGGTATTTCAGGACCCTAACTATTAATTATTTCTTACTCACAGTAAAATCTTCGTAGTCATTGTAACAATTTCTCTACCTGGATTTGGCTCAGTGGAAGTTACAGCATCCAAAAGAAGGAAGGAAGTCACGTTGCCCAAAGTCAACTGAATGGCTCAGTCGCCCGAAAAAGAGGCGGAAACCGCTTTATTCTTGCCCTTTATTGGCCACGCAGCCAGGAGGCGTAAACCATCACAACCAATGAATCGTTGAAACTTCCGTTAACGTAACGTAAAAGGGGCGGTACTGTGCGGGGCTACACGTAAACTGAGTTTACTCAGGCGCAGTCGTCCTGTTTTCGCCCAATCCGGAGAGAGGCTGGCTCCTGGCACTTCGTTGCCCCTCCCCCCTCCTCTTACGCTTCCCCGGAGCTATGGCCCGCCTCTCTGCTGCTGACCAATGCTCTGCATTTTCCTTTGCGCGTTTACCCTATCGGAGACGTAGGGGGTGGAGTTCCGGTCGTAACGCTGTGCGCCTTGACAGACCTCGCGTTTCCTCCCGCGCCGGTTGAGGGCTTGCAGTTGAGGTATATTTCACCGGGACCGGTTGGGCTCGTTGACGGGCAGGTCTCTGACGGACGGCGACAGTGTAGGTTGAGTCTAGAAAGCCGCAGTCGCTGATTCTGTAGCACGAGGAGTTCTGAGGGAAGTGGGGAGGGCCTGGGAGGAGAGAGACACGTGTTGAAGCTTCTGGTGCGGGGTGGGAGCCCCTGGACCACACCCGTGCTGTCCCTGCTCCCCGTCCTTAACGCGGGTTAGGTTTTGGGATCGCTGGCCCCAGCGTCTCCTGTAGGTTATCTTTCGGTAAAAGCGAAGCGCCGTTCACCAAGTGTTCAAGAAAGGGTACCCAGGGCCTGTTTTTATTTTTCTCCTGTGCCTCACTCTTTTCTTACCTCTCGAGTTTGTTAATTTTCGAGGTCGGAAAGCAAATTTTAATTTGGGAAGAGCCGTCCTGTAACATATAACACAGACTGTGAGACCAGCTATGTTAAGCACTGTGCGTATATTTCATATAATCCACACAGCAATCTAAGCAATCTAAGGGGTAGTAGTATTACTGTTCTCATTTTCACGCAAAGGAACAGACTGCTTAGTAACTCGTCCACATGTTTTCTTCAGCCCGTCTCTTGACAAACTTGAGTGTGGCATTCGGTTTGCGAGGACATAAAATTAAAATATGCTGTTGTAAAATGTGGCATCTGTTTTCTTTCCGAGCTTGAAGTTATTTCAGAAGCCAGTGCAACAGACCCATAGGTATATTGATATTATCGATGTAAAAGATCATCTGGTAGAAGACCTTGGACTAGGAGCCGCTTCCACCTTTTCAGCCGCATCTTCCTCAACTGCGGAATTGAAATCAATACCAGACATGACTACTACCTAGAGTTGTAAGGACCAAATTAGAGACTGGATATAATATATAAATTACTGATGTTAAGTTTCTATGTCTTTCTGCTTTTCAGATTCTTTCCTGTGGAGGCCAGACTAGCATTAAATAGCATAGATTTTTTTGATAGATATTTTTATATATTCTGTATGTATAAAGCAGTGGTAATATGCAGCCTGCTATCACGTAAGCGTGAACTACCTTTTTTTTTTTTTAAGATCCCCCCCCCCCCCATTTAGTCTGCTGTTTTCAATCCCACTGAACCCTCAGCCTTCATAAATCATTTAGGTAGCACTTCATTAGGAATGGGAAGACCATTGAGAGAGACCAGGATGCTTTCAACCAGATTTTCCATCATCTGTTGTCTGCCTTGATGAGTAACACTTGCAATGCGAGGTGTCCATGATGTTCTTCATCATCAACAAAGGATGACCTGGCAGAGGCTTTGGTTGCATGGTTTCCAGCACTGTAGGCTTTAATAACCCCTGCTTGAAGAGCTTCCACCAGTGTCTCTCTTGATCGACTTCACAAACATTTATCAGCTTATTCATTTGACGTTTGTTTTGAAAGAGAAGGTGCGGGGGAGGGGCAGAGGGAGAGAGAATCCCAAGCAGGCTCCGTGCTGGCAGCGCAGAGCCAGACTTAGGGCTCGAGCTCACCAACCGTGAGATCATGGCCTGAGCCAAAATCGAGTCGGACGCTTAACCGACTGAGCCACCGAGGCACCCCCATTTATCAGCTTATTGAGGATATGATAAAGCATATGACCTAACAGCCAGATGGAAGAGATGCATAGAGCAAGGTGTGCAGAAAGGGTGCGAAGCTTCCATGCCCTTTCTAGGTATATTACTGTCTCCAGTCTTCTCATGGTCACCAGTCTGGAAACTCCAAAATTCGTCTTCAGCCTGTATGGCCCCTCTTACCTATTTATTCAGGGTTCAGGACAGTGTTTCCTATAAATGCAAGTGTGTTACTCATCTGGTTTGTATTCCACCTTGGATGGGCATAGATAGCATAAAGTGAAAATAGCTCAGCTCACATAACTTTTCTCAGTGCCAGTTCCTCCTGGAAGATCTGAGCAGAAGATTCGTTTCCTTGCCCTTTTCAGCTTCTTGTGGCTGCTTATATTACTTGGGCTTATGGTGCCTTCATCTTCCAAGCACGGAACTCCAATCTCTGCTTCCATCATCACGCTGTCTTCTGTGGTCAAATCTTCCTCTGCCTTCCTCTTATGAGGGCACTTGTGCTTACATTTAGGTTCACCTAGATAATCCAAAATAATCTCTCCTTCCCAAGATTTTAGTTACATAACTCCTTATGTATGGAACCATTTATAGGAATCAGGTTTTGGGTATCTTTGAGGGCCATCTTTTAGGTTTACTACAAAGGATATAAAGAAGGGTAAAACATCCTATTCTAGTGTGGCTTAAAGTCTAACAGGATGTGCTATAAGGGGGGGAAAAAGACTTCCGGATTGCTGTGAAATGAACTAAGTTCATTTCACATAGGTTGGTACTTCTCCAACTTTTCCTCAGGAAAATAGTGGTAAATGAATATTCCAGTGATAGCTGAACACAAAGCCTGCATTAACACCTTCAAAGAATGAAATTTCTTTGAATTTTACTCTTCTATTTTAAAAACTCGTGTGATTTTTGTATTCCACTTCATAATATGCCATGTTTGATATTCTTCTGAATTAGTTGCCACATCATAACTTTGCTATTCTAGGGATTTAGACTTGTGGCTTATAATAGCCAGTTTACTCTAGTCATTGATGTGTCCTCCGGTTTAAGAAGCATGACCTCAGATGATGGGGATTCATTATAAGGAAGCCATTTAAGCAACCCGATAACTACTCTAGGTCCCATTGTTCCTATGGCTAGAATGTGCACTCGGCTTCATGGAGAACTGGACTGACAGTCCCTCATCATTGATACATACTCTCCAATTCCCCCAGCAAGACAGCAGCTCTGATGACTTTAGGTTTTGGTCATATCTTCAGAAGAAGATAGCCCAACTGTTGCTCTTGTGTCTGCTTAGGAATCATAATTAGGAGACAGGATCTCATGAGTCAGGTTTGTTACCATTCAGTATGAATGAAGATGAAAAAGAGCCCAGCTCTGAGTAGGCATTCATTACGTGAGAACTATTCAGTAAAGATCTCTGTGCCTTGTGTATGGAGTTGGAAGGAGAAGCACATGTGGGCCATCTATATGGGCAAGGCCTGGAAGTGACCTACATTACTTTTTCTCATGTTGCTTGGGCTAGAACTCTAATACAAAGTGACACCTAATGTCTAGTTGTGTGCCTCACTAATGATCTGCTGATGAATTAGTCTCTGCTATGATACTTAGTCAGCTGCTTAAGATTTGTTCTCAGCCCGCAGCGTTTAGTTTCTTCACCCTGTGAGCTCTCCATGGCCGCCACGTGTCTCTAGACAACCTTATTGGACAAAGTACTTTTTTTTTAAATTTTTTTTTCAATGTTTATTTATTTTTGAGACAGAGAGAGACAGAGCATGAACAGGGGAGGGGCAGAGAGAGAGGGAGACACAGAATCTGAAGCAGGCTGCAGGCTCTGAAAGGTCAGCACAGAGCCCGACGTGGGGCTCGAACTCACCGGCCGTGAGATCATGACCTGAGCCGAAGTCGGACACTTAACTGACCAAGCCACCCAGGCGCCCCGACAAAGTACTTTTTAAGCTGACCCCATACCAATGCTATCATAGGTCTGCAGGAAAAAGCTTCGTATCCTTTGCCCTGACAAAGTCTAGATGTACGGACCAATAACCATGTAATGCAGCCATTTTCTTTTGTTCTCTGAGGAGGTAGCCAGCCACAGTCTTAGACTTTGCCAAGTGTGGATTCTATATCCATAGTCTACAAGGGGACCAGATCCAAGGTCTGAGTTTGAGCTACTCATGCTTGGGTAAAATGGGAACAAGGAGAGAATTCCACAATATTTTTTCACAAATAACTTCTAAAGAGATTCTTTTTTAAGCGTTTTCACTTTGGTGATTTTATTCCCTGAAAATGGACGTCAAGCTAGTGGTTGCAAAACTAGTTTTAGGTCATCTTCTTTGCGAGTCCAATGTGTGTCACCTGACTTAGGGATGTGAGGGTATAGTGTACAGTTTATAGGCTAGAAAAAAAAATTTTAATGTCTATTTTTGAAGAAGACAGAGAGACAGAGTGTGGGCAGGGAGGGTCAGAGAGAGGGAGACACAGAATGTGAAATTGGCCCAGGCTCTGAGTTGTCAGCACACAGCCCGACTTAAGACAAGAACTCACAAACTATGAGATCATGACTTGAGCTGAAGTCGGATGCCCCAGGCACGTAGGCTATGAAATTTTTATTTTTTGTACAAAGTACAGTTTATTGGGCATTTTCCTGATGACTAATTATGTAACTGATGTTTTAAAAAATTCTCCCAGTAGGGCACTGAGTGACTCAGTCGGTTAAGCATCCAACTTCATCATGATCTCATGGTTCGTGAGTTCGAACCCTACATTGGGCTCTCTGCTGTTAGCACAGAGCCCACTTTGGATCCCCTGTCCCTCTGTCTCTGCCCCTCCCCCATTTGTACTATCTCTCTCTCTCAAAAAAAAAAAAAAAAGAATTAAAAGAGAATTATCCCAGTAATCCATTTTAAGTAATTTCACTTGAATGTTCCTATTTGGTTCCCCAGCCCTTTCTGTGCCTTGGTTTGGTAATAATCAAATCTAGGTGAACTATCTTTGAAACTGATCATCTCTGGGAAGCTAGCATTTCTCAGAAAATAAAAACTTCCTTGGGTTTCCCAATCATCAAACAGAATCATTTGATTTTATAAGTTGCCTTATTTGATTTAGAAGAAACTTAAATGATTGAGGTAAATGGTGGTTAGAAGTGATTTTTGTTTTTTACTCTTGAAAAATAGTACTATTTCAGGGTCACATTATTTCCCATTTAAGCATTTAAAATTGGATTCACTTAGTGTTTTTTTATTAAGTTTTTTATTTTAATTCCAGTATAGTTAACAGTGTTATATTAGTTTCAGGTGTACAGTGTGCTGATTCAACAATTCTATACCCGGTGCTCATCACGATACGTGTGTGGATTTATCTAACTTTAAATGCAGATTTTTTTTCTTGGATTTCAAGTCCATTTCGGCTGAGTTAACTGGTTCATCATTTCAGCTAGATATACTGTACATCATAAAACAAGATCTTTAGCAAAACTCTTAACATTTTAAGGATCATAACCTTCATTATGTGCTCTTTATTATTTTCCAAATTTTCTTGCCTAAGCATTAATTGTCATGAAACAACTTGAAAAGCATAAGCATAAAGTTGTTGGCAGCATGATGTGATAGAAGAAGCACATGGAGTCAGAGATCTTTCTATTGGGGTGCCTGAGGGGCTCAGTCGATTAAGTGTCTGACTTCGGCTCAGGTCATGATCTCACGGTTCGTGATTTCGAGCCCTGCATTGGGCTGTCTGCTGTCAGCACAGAGCTCACTTCAGATCCTCTCTCCCCCTCTCTTTCTGCCCCTCCCCATCTCTCTCTCTCTCTCTCTCTCTCTCTCTCTCTCTCAAAATAAATAAATAAACTGAAAAAAAAAAAAAAAGCTCTGGGGCACTTGGGTGGCTCAGTCAGTTAAGCATCCAACTTCAGCTCAGGTTGTGATCCCACAGTTTGTGGGTTCAAGCCCTGCGTTGGGTTCTGTGCTGACAGCTCGGAGCCTGGAGCCTGTTTCAGATTCTTTGTTTCCCTTTCTCTTTCTGCCCCTTTCCCACTCACGCTCTGTCTCCCTCTCTCAAAAATAAACAAACATTAAAAATTAAAAAAAAAAAGAAAGAAAAAGCTCTTTCTATCTAGAGCATACAAAATGTTTAACTTTGCTGAACTTTAATTTACTTATTTGTAAGTATAATACTACTACTTGTCTTACTTAAACTCTCACAATTGTGAGAATCTGATGAAATGACAAATACTATAGTCCTTCGCAAAATGTGATTCTTTTATTAAGATCATATTAAGTATTTACTGTACTTTTTTTAAGTAGGCTCTATTCCCAACATGGAGCCCAACATAGGACTTGACCTCACAACCCTGAAATCAAGGCCTGAGATCAAGAGTTGGACTTAGCTGACTGAGCCGCCTAGATGCCCTCTGTTGTACTTTTAAAGGGTTCAAATTTATCATTAATTCTGTTGTGAGCTCCACTAGCTCATGTGATTTTTTTTTTTTTTTTAGAGCTCTACCACAGTTTTTTTGCCTCTTCATATGTTGAATGGACGAAGAAATGATAAAAATCCTGTTGAGCAAGTCTCTTAAGTTAATGTTAACGAGTATTAGTCTCCAAATGTCATTTGCTAACAATATCATTTCATAGGAAATTTTTTTAATATTTATTTTTTTATTTTTGAGAGAGAGAGAGGGAGAGAGTGCACACATGCGAGCAGGGGAGGGACAGAGAGAGAGGAAGACAGGATCCAAAGTGGGCTCTGTGCTAACAGCAGAGAGCCCAGTGCAGGCCTCAAACTCATGAACCATGAGATCATGACCTGAGCCAAAGTCAGATGCCTAACCAACTGAGCCACAGGTATCCCAGTCTCACATGAAAATTAAAAGAAACCTCTTCTTTCAAAGACTGGTAAGCTTAGTGTGCCATTATAACTAAAACTGATAATTTATATTACTTCATTTACCATGTCAGTTAATATTTCTTTACATTTTCCTTAGTGTTAGTGTGGATGCTGAGATAGGTGATGACTTTATTCTCTTTGTGGGCATTCTTCGTGATCATTGTTATGATTACTTTTTATTGTCTTTTTTAAAAAAAAAATTTCACCATTCCTTGGATTATAGCAGAGCTAGCGGTTAAGAGCACAGATTTTTAAACCAAACTGCCTGAATTGAGCACTGACTGCAATTAGTAGCTCTATAATCTTGGGCTGTTTACATGTAACCCTTCTGCGTTTCAGTTATCTGTCCATGAAATGGGATAATTGCAAGTGCTTCATAGGCTGTTCTGAGAATTACATGAGTAAATATTTGTGCAGTGCTTAAAACAGTGCCTGACAAACCCTATTAAATATCTTTCTCTGATTTTACTCCATATCATTCATCAAGTAGGAATGTGAAATAATAGCTAGGAGAGAAAAAGCTCTAGGTCAAGGCTTATGTGTTAAATTTACTATATCTTATAGCATATACAGATTTTCAATCTTTTTTTAAGCTTGTAAGTACTTGGAAATTTGCATGTCCAGACAACTAAAAGTTATGCTGAACTTCACATCATTTGATACTGCTTTTTATCTTAAATTTTTGCTGGTATTAAGACTTTCCACATGTGTATGCTTTAAACATTTTAACTGTATGTTGCTTGGTTATATAAATGATATTGATTCATTTAGTGCAGATGAGAATTATAATAACAACCTTACATTTGAATGGCCATTTAAAAATGCTTTGTAGAACATGTCTTTTATATCATTTGGGGGTCAGCGTAAGAAAGCATTTAAGAGTGTGGGCTCTAAAATCAGATTTCAGTTCCAGTCCCTGCTATGCATTTGTGAACCATGTGATCTTTGGCAAATCACCTGCCTTTTCTAAGCCCCACTTTTCTAATTATAAAATGGGTAAATAAGGTACTTACTGTATAGGGCTGTCCCCAGGATTAAATGAGATATAATGCATAGAAAGCATTCAGAATAGTACCTTGGATACAACAAGAGTTCAATATATCTTAGTTACTATTAATATCATTGATGGATACAAAAGAGCCAGTAAGAAGAATAAGTGGAAGTGTGAGAAAACCAAGTTCAGAGTAGATTCAGTGATTTACTAAAGGTCATGTGCAAAAAAAAAAAAAAAACCCAAAACAAAACAAACAAAAACATGCTCCCTCACTTCTAGTGCAGGTCTTTTCCCATAACCCCTTTTCAGCTCACTCATATCAACCAAGTCCACCACAAAGACATGTTCCTTTATTTCCCACTGTGTTTCCAATTCTTGGCCACTTGTCAGGATATTTTCATCTTGGTTCTTATTCAATCAGAGTCTTTCCCTTTCTTCGTGAATCCTTCAGCCCTGTGTTACTTGGGCTTTTAAGTTGTTACCATGCATGACAGGCATCTATTTTCAGGAAAGGAAGAAAGGAGATATTGAAGCTAAATTTTTCGTAATGGTTTGGTTTTTTAAACTTGTGACTCCATTAGCCTATCATTTATTTGTATTTAACGTAGCACTGAATTATTTTTACAGAGCTACTTTATTCCCTCTAAATTCTCCCCTCTTTTTTCCCCCTAAGATTGTAAAATCAAATTGAACTTTTTCTTAGGAATTAAGAAAGGAGTTTGAGAATCACACAAATCCCTTGAGCCATTCTAAAAATAGGAAGAATACAATTTATGAATCATTGGGTTATTTTGGAAATCTTGAATGATTAAAATGTGGATGTATCTCTTTTTGGCATCAAAAACGTATGTATATAAGCAAAGCACATAGTATTTACTGCATTATTCTGGAAATTTGAGGTAATTTGATCCTATAACTCATTTCATGCAAGAATAGCATTTTGAACATAGTTTAATTCCAGAATTTGGGTGTGTAAGAATATGTATTAAATTACATTCACACCAGCAGGTGTTTATTGAATGCTTTCTGCTTCTAGGGTACTATGTGCGATGGTAAAGTGATGTTCCCAAATCCCAAGCCTTTTCTTAGCTTCCTCAGTTCTCCCTTCATGGTGTTTTCTGTAACTTTATAGGTTGAGATGAATTGATCTCAAAGCTGTGGTTATGGGTATCATGGATGTCAGTGTTGATACTGTTTGATTTATTTCTTTTTCTTTATTTCTTTGCTTTCTCCAGAAAAGGGATGGCTGCCTCTGTGGCTTGTGTGTGTGTGTGTGTGTGCGCGCGCACGTCCTACCTTTGTTGTTGTTTTACATATCTGTGTAGTTCCTTATCCTTGCCCCTTTGTCCTCTATGGAGTGTGTTTTGTGTGTGTTTGTATTTTTATATACCTCTCACAGGAAGTAGGATTTTGTGAGGTAGGCTATAGAGTTAGCCTCAGGCTGGTAGAGGATTGATACTAGAGAATTGGAAAACATGGTTCATGTCCTTAAGAGATATATACTCTATAGTAGACAGAAACGAATATAAATATGTAAAACAGCTAGGGATAAATAACACTTCAATATATTTGGTATGCGATTACTGCTATGTAAATAACAGACAATATTTTGGCATTCAGAGTAAGTATAAACCTACTTTAGGCTAGGTTAAGAAAAATGTGGTACTGGTAGAATCTGAGCTAGATCTTGAAGCATGGGTATGACCTAGATAACTCAAGAAAACAATATAGGATTCTTGGAGAGAATGGCAACCTTTTTTGCAGTTTTATTATTGTAGGGAAGATATTTTACCCGTTAAAATATTGATATGTCTGGGGCTGCTGTAAAATACAGCATGTGATTCACAAGTTGAAACAACTGCAGCCCATGCAAAAACAAAAGAATGTATATGTCACTTTATAAAAATTAAGTAGTTTTATGTACTTAAAAAATGTTTGTGGCATCGCATGTTTACTTTTATTTTCCACTTTGTGTCATGCTGAATGTCAGTGTTTTTTACAACATGAAAATAATTTCTAAGAACAACGTTTTTTTATATGATCTTACTCTCATAGGAAGTAAAATTTGTCCTATTCTTGCCATCTTTTTCCAGGAATTAGAGGTTAAATTGAGTATTTCCTGTCCTGTGTGTGTGTCAGGGGTGTAGAGAAAACATATTTCAGTTGCAGATGAGGGGTAATGAAAACTGGATAAAAAATGGAGGATAATGGCAGGGTGAACAGTGATGAGATAGATGTGAAGGGCGATTTTCAAGGGAGGTTTTTTTAGTTCCTTGAGTGTTGTCCTGTGACTTTCTTTAATCAAAAATGATTCTGTGATGTTGGGCCTAGGTGGCTGAGAATACCATATCGTTAACAGAGATGAAGAATACAGGTGTTTGAGTTATATTTTGGGTATATTTATTTATTTATTTTTTTAAATATTTTTTTTCAACGTTTATTTATTTTTGGGACAGAGAGAGACAGAGCATGAACGGGGGAGGGGCAGAGAGAGAGGGAGACACAGAATCGGAAGCAGGCTCCAGTCTCCTAGCCATCAGCCCAGAGCCTGACGCGGGGCTAGAACTCCCGGACCGCGAGATCGTGACCTGGCTGAAGTCGGACGCTTAACCGACTGCGCCACCCAGGCGCCCCTATTTTGGGTATATTTAATTTGGAGTTTTGGCAGCATGTTCAGGGGTAGAGGTCTGGGCAAACATTAGAGCTATGGGGTTGGAATTTTGGAGAGAGATCAGGGTTGAAGATAAAATCCAGGAGTTCACATAGAGGTGATAATTTATGTTGCATGGGGAAGAGAGGAAAGAACAAGTAAGGAAAATTTAATCTCACTTGTCATGATTAACAACAGAAATTTGAATAATTACTAATAAGTTATAGCGTCTTTCTCTTTAGACTATAGCTAAATCCTGAATGATATATATTTTTTTCCGTTCTCTAATTTTTGGACCTCTTGCTAGAGGGCAGTAGTAGTTAATTCCAAGGGCAAGGAAGGCAAGTATTAAAAGAGTTTGATGGCTTAAGTCTAAGCTAAACATATTCCTGTGTTTCCTAAACTTACATTCGACAGTACATTATTTTCAGTCCTTTTTATCCTTCACGTCAGATCTGTTAAGTGTGAAATTTTTTTTCTCTTAATATCCGGCTTTTGCAGGATGGTTCAAGAATTATGCCTTTTGTTGGTTATCTCTGATATCAGGATCTTTCAATATGTTCAGAAGAGAGGAAATGAGTTTAGAATTTAACTGCATTCTGATCTTCCCACGATATGGCACAATGTAGTTAGGAGATCTCATCTGTTCTACTGTAACTTTACACAAGTATAAGACTATAAATAGTTATGTTCAGGGTTTTGCCATTATTTTGATTTCATTTCAGCAGATCCCTTTTGGACATTCACCCAATTTGAAGTATTAAATAGTGAATCTACCTTAAAATGTAAAGGAAAGTGTCAATCTATAAATATTTATAAGATATTGTCTGATTGTGTGAGATACATTGACATGATTGTAAGATATCCAGTGTCGGAATAACACTGGTTAACAGTGGAAACTTAAAGAATTATTAATATGTTAAAGTATCTTTCTGTTTGGAGACTTTTTTGGGGAACATTTCATTTTGTGACTTCACGTTAGAAGTATCTAGTCTTTCTCACTCTCCTGCCCCGTGTGTGCACATGCGCACGCACGCCCGTATGTGTATGCATTTTCACTTCAATCTCAGTTGTCATGATTAACAGCAGGGGTGAGTGTGTATTTGTTTACTTATACATAGTAGAATTTATATCTGATAGTGTACTCTGCAGGTTTGTTATTTGACACTATTGTATTTCTTTGAAATTTTCTTCTAGGGGCGCCTGCGTAGCTCAGTCGGTTGAGCGTCCGACTTCAGCTCAGGTCACGATCTCGCGGTCCGTGAGTTCGAGCCCGGCGTCGGGCTCTGGGCTGATGGCTCAGAGCCTGGAGCCTGTTTCCAATTCTGTGTCTCCCTCTCTCTCTGCCCCTCCCCCGTTCATGCTCCGTCTCTCTCTGTCTCAAAAATAAATAAATGAAAAAAAATTTTTTTTCTTCTAGGTCACTTACTGGTCTTCTTCTGTATCAGGCATCATTCTGAGCATTTAGGATGTAGTAATTAAGTTATTCTTTTTAACAACCCTCTGAGGTTGCAACTGTTACCCCTGTTTGAAGAATAGGAAGCAGAAAGACATGTCTTGTGACACCAGGACTTGAACCCGAGCATATACCCATTCTCTTAAACTACCATGCAAGGCCTATTTCTCTAAGCCTCAGTCTCCTAGTCTAAAAAGCAGTAATAAACAGACCTATCTTTTAGGGTTTTGGGTAGGGTTAAATGAAGCAATGCATATGAAGAGGCCGATGCTGGATCTAGATATTAATGATCAGTTACTATTAGCTGTTGGTTGGCCACTTTTCTGATTTTCCTCTGGTGCTTTTGTTCTTTGTCTCCCTTGTAGTTTATTCTTCGTCGGCCTGTTCTTTAAACAATGGTATTCTAGAGTTCCACTTTTGACCTGCTGTTTTATAGCATTCTGCATAATTTCCCTTCAGAAGGTTTATCCACTTTCCTAGTTTTTAACTACTGCCTACTACCTGTAATCTGATGACCCAATTCCATACATTTCCGCCAAGCTATAGCCTGTTGTAGCCAAATGTCTGCTGTGCATCCACCTTTGGGCATCCCCACGTGTCCCTTGCGCTTGATGTGGGTAAAACTGGAAAATTTTTAATGTAAAATGGAACTGAAGGATATGAAGTGGAGAACCTCACACATGCACCCGCAGAAAATGGAACTCAAAAGACTGAGACTGACTTCTCACAAATAATCTGATTTATAGAGGGTTGAAATTTATCCTCTGACCAATGAGCATACACCAAGAATGTCTTCCATCTTCAAGCCAGTGAACTTGCTGCTTGGCCCCTTGCTGGTCTTTCCCCTCTTACACTCCTTGCCCATAAAAGCAACCCAAGTAAAACCTTCAGCGGACTCCTACAGCTTGCTGACGTTTGAATGTCCCAAGTTGTAGATCCTCTACTATTCCTGAATAAACTCCGTTTCTGGCAACTCGACTTTGCCTTAGTTTATCTCTCTTCTCTTAGGTAGACATTACATGGTATCAAAGTGAGATCTGAAGAAGGTGATCACCAGGAACACCAACCTCCAGAAATAAGTGAGTTTCCTGCACTTGAGCCCTTTGCACTCATAGCTTGTACAAGTCAAGGTAACTTTCAGTTTGGTAAGTTTCCTCTCAGGTCTTGAGCTGCCTCCTTTGGTGGAGCTCTCTCACTTTATTTGGGATCTGGAGAAGGGCGGATTGTCCTTCTGGTATGTACTCTTATTTCTGATAATGGGATCCCAGTCATCTGCATTTTCTAAGGGTGGCCCCCCTTGGGGAACCCTCGCTGGTTTTATGTTAAAAAATTACAGCCCTTCCTCACACACGTTTGACTAAATCAGTTTTACTAAGGATAACCTAGAACTCCAGTGACCATTATGTGGAAACTTTGATCTCCCCAAACTTATTTTTCTCTGAACTGATTTAGAAGACCATGTTTACAATACTAAACAATCCAAGTGGGATGGTTATTTTAATTGGTATCTGGAAGCTTCCAAATGTGTTCAGGATTCTAAAATTGCCTCCTTACAAAATACTGTTGCTAAATTAAAGCAAATAAATAACTAAGAATGTGTAAGAAGAAAACACCGGAGGCCTGTTCTTGCTGCTAACCAAGGTCTTTCCTAACCTTACTATTCTACCTCCTCTATCTTCCTGTTTGCCTTCTCTTAACCCTTTACCCTCTCTCTAAACTTCCTTTCTTTCCTATTACTGAAACCTCATCCACTGATCTCATTAAAACCTTCCCTTTCAAAATTAAACCTGAGGATTCTAAACCACCCCAGATTTCCTACACTCCATGGACAAAGGCCAAAGTTAGGACTATAAGAATTTTCCCAAGGTAACTGGGGTCTCCATGCATTTGTTGAGGAATTCATTATTGAAAGTATAACTCGCCAAACTGCTCTTCCATTTCTTATCAGTTAGCCCACATGCGTATCAGAGAAGGTCAAAGTGTAGCAGTGGATTAAAACTGCTGTTTGGGGAAATCCCAAACAATCTCTAGAGTTTAAACTAAATCAACCACCAACCCTTTTATATGATCAGGCTTGCAGACTGGACAAAAGTCCACATGAAGCCATTCCTAGGGCCTTCCCCAAACCTGTGGACTGGAACAAAATTCAGGCACACACTCAAAAGCCTACCAAATCTGTCCATGACTAATAAAGCAGACTCTACATCATTTTTTAAAATTCTGGACTTTCCATAGATGTTGAATCCACGCTGGTGGCTTTTAATTCCATGTTCGTGAATGGCCCAAACAAGGACTTCCTGTTGGTCAAAAGAACCCATATAGAACGGGAGACAGTGTGCATCCCTGACTTTGTCAATCTGGCTAATCAATTACTTGCACCCTAGAGGATGACACCAGAAAAAAAGACAACTAATATTTTGAGTCTTTACCTTGGAAAGGTAACTTCTAAGGTTTCCAATATTGAAACTCCAAAGCCATCTTCTAGAACTATGTCATTACTGCAAAAAACCTGGCCATTGGAAAACAGATTGCTAGAAATGGACTCAGGAGCTACACTATCAGTAGCTACACTGAAAGAGTACACTACAATTAAAGAGTCTTCCTCTAAAATATGTATGCTCACCCAGGGGGCGCCTGGGTGGCTCAGTTGGTTAAGCGTCTGACTTCGGCACAGGTCATGATCTCACGGTTCGTGAGTTCAAGCCCTGCATCAGGCTCTGTGCTGACAGCTCGGAGCCTGGAGCCTGCTTCAGATTCAGAGCTAGCCCCCTCCCTAGCTCACGCTTGCTCTCTCTCTCTCTCTCTCTGTCAAAAATAAATAAACTTAAGAAAAATCAAAATAAATAAAATATGTATGCTCAGTGAGGGTCTTTTGTTTTTTAAATTTTTTTAACATTTATTCATTTTTTTGAGAGTCAGAGACAGTGCAAGCAGGGGAGGGGCAGAGAGAGAGGGAGACATGGAATCTGAAGCAGGCTCCAGGCTCTGAGCTGTTAGCACACAGCCTGAATCGGGACTCGAACCCATGAACCGTGAAGTCATGACCTGAGCTGAAGTCGGATGCTTAACTGACTGAGCCACCCAGGTGCCCCAGATAGTGGGGGTCTTAAATAAACCACAATGTGTGCCTATTTCTAAGCCCATATGTTTTTGTCTGGGACTTTGGCAAGTTGAGCTACCCATTTCTCCTCAATGATTTAGTTCCCACACATTAGAAGGAGATTTTCTGGAGAAATCTAATGTTGCCATTTTTTTTCTCTCAAAAGGGAAATAACCATTGAGTTTGAATCCCAACACTTAGGAAAATTCAATCCTCTTTGCCCTTACTTGCACTCTACAAGCCAAGGAAGTCTAAACTTCAGACTCGTCCCCGCTGTTAAACCTGGTAACCCCCACTTTTTGGGCAAAATCGTTAACAGATGTAGGCAGAGTTCATATTGCCCCTCCCATTAAGATCCAGATTGACCCCTCAAAAAACTCTCCCAACAAAAAAAACAATATCCTATAAATAAAGCTTACAGGGCATAAGGCTTATTACAGAGGATGATAAGTCTCAAGGACTCGTTATCCTTTGCACCAGTCCTCATAATACCCTATTTTGCCTGCAAAAAATTGAGTGGCTGAGGATGGAGATTTGTCTAAGACCTAGGGCAATAAATAACATTCTAAGTCCCTGCCTCCCCGTCATCCTTAATCTCCACATGCTATTGGTATCCATTCCTACTAGAAGCATTTTTTTTTTTAATTTTGATTGACTTATGCAATGGATTTTAAAAGATCCTTGTTGGTAGGGATAATTAATATCTTTTTGCCTTTACCTGGGAAGGATAACTGTATTCCTAGACAGTCATGCCTCAGGGCTTCACTGAGAGTCTATCTTCTCACAAGTTTTAGAAGCTGACTTAAACGACAAAATTCTCTGAAGTCTCCATTACTACAATATGTGGACGATTTGCTTTTTTGCTTGCCCTTCCAATGCTCCTCACAAAAAGAGAGTGTTTACGTGTTGAAAATCTTAGCCATTGAAGGACATAGGGTCTCAAAGGAAAAATTACAATTTTTCCAAACTGAGGTTTGATATTTAGGACATTTAATCTCATAACAGGGACTGTACCTAGTTTAAAGGTTTCAAGACATTTTCAACTTTCCAAACCCTAAAGGCAAATGTCACTTACAGGTTTTTTTTTGGGCTAGCTGGCTATTGTCATAATTGGACCCCAAATTTCTCCTTGTTGGTTCATTAAGGAGTATACCCCATTGTTTGGGATGACCAAGATAGTTTGATCTTTAAGACCTTGAAGGAAAGCTTAATAAATCCCCCTGCCCTTGGATACACAAATTATCAGCTACCCTCTTTCCTTTTTGTATATGAGAGAGAAGGGAATGCCCTTAAAGTACTTACCCAAAAACGCAGGGGCTATCACTGACATCTGAGTTACTACACCCAAAAATTAGATTCATTTCCCTGAAGACACCCACCACACCTTACTTACCTACTACTGCCGCTTTAGTTAAAGCTACCAAAGAGATAGTTATGGGATCCTCTTTGACCATCTTTGTACCCCAGTCTGTCAGGACACTCTCACATTCACACCACACTTAACACGTTTCAGCAAACTATCTCACCTCCTGTGAAATCATCTTATGCACTGCCCCCCATATCACTCTCGTTCAAAAAGCAGAAGTTTTAAATTTCAATTAACAAGTTTTTCTTTTCTAGTACATGCTTTTTGTATTCTAAGAAATCTCCACCGATCTTATGGTCATAGGTTCCCTATTTTTTTCCTTGGAATTCTGTAGTTCTTGCTCTCATGTTTACATCTATGATCAATTTTGAGTCAATTTCTTATTCTGACTTCTCCTTTGTCTGGTATTAAGAAGCCACTGTAGCTTTCCTTTTATTAATGTTTGCATGGTATATCCTTTTCTATCCATTTACTTTTAATCTGCTTTATATTTAAAATAGTTTTCCTTTGGACAGCATATCAGCATATGGTTGGGTCTTGCCTCTTTCCCCTGAGAATCTCTGCCTTTCAATTGAGATATTCAGATCATTTATATTTAATGTAATTGCTGATATGGTTGGATTTAAATCTACCATCTTGCTAGTTGTTTCTAGATTTTTTTATTTTTCTCTTTAGTTTTTTGTTCCTTTTTTCTTCTTTCTTGCTGTCTTTTGGATTAAGTGTTTTTATAATTACATTTTATCTCTACTATTAGTTTGCTAATTTTACCTGTTTTTTCCTTTAGTTGTTGCTCTAGGGTTTACAATGCACTTCTTTAACTTGTGTAAAGTCTACTTTCAAATAATATATAATATCATATATATAATATGATAGTTATATATATAATATAATATGATGTCATATGTGTTATATAATATATATAATAATGTACTTCTTTAACTTCTATAAAGTCTGCCTTTAGATAATGTGATAACAAATTGTGGTGTAAGAACATATATTGCAGCATATGTTTCCATTTCTTCCCTCCCGTCCTCTTACTAATGCTGTCATGTATTTGACTTTTAATAACACTCTAATATGTTGTTAGTATTTTTTGCTTTAAACAGCCAATTGTTTTTTAAGGAGATTTTTAAAAGAAGAACAGGGTCTTAAATTTACCCTCATATTTACCATTTTCAGTTCTCTTTATTCCTTCATGTCAATCTAGATTTCCAGTACTTGTTTGGCTGAATAACTTTCTTTAACATTTCTTATTTTGCACACTACTGGCAATGATTCCTCTCAGCTTTTTTCTGATTGTTTTTCTTTTAGCCTTTTTTTTTTGGAAAGGTATTTTTGCTGGGTATAGAGCTTTGTGTTGACAAATTTTCCTTTTCTTTGAATGCTTTAAAAATGTCACTCTTTGTCCACTGACTCCCATAGTTTTTTTATATCTCTTAGCAGTCACTTCAAATTTCCCTCTTCCCCCAGCCCCTGGCAACCGTTAATCTTTTTGATGTACAAGTTTGCCTCTTCTAGACATTTCATATAAATGGAATCATACAATATGTGGTCTTTTGTGTTAAATATATGGTCTTAGCATAATGTTTTCAAGGTTTATCCATGTTGTAACATTTAGCAGGACTTCATTCCTTTTTATGGCAGAATAATGTTCCATTGCATGGGTATGCCATATATTGTTTATTCATTCATCCATCAATAAACACTTGGGTTGTTTTTTGCTATTATGAATAGTGCTACTGTGAACAATCCTATACAAATATTTGCATGAACATATGTTGAACTTTATGAGAAACTACCAAACTTTTTCACAGGCTGCTACATTTCACATTCCCACTGATATTGTATAAGGGTTCCAATTGCTTCACATTCTCACCATCATTTATTGTTTTTTGTTTGTTTTGTTTTTAATAGCCAATTCATGATCATTTTAAAGTCCATTATTTGGGTGATCTCCATGTCTTTTCTAGTCATTGCCTTATTTCTTGACAATTTGTTTTTTTCTTGCTTGTGTGCATCTCTTTTTTTTTTTTTTTTCTTTTTTTACTTTTTTTTTTAAATTGAATTCTGGGTATTGTATGTAGAAGAATAGTAGATACTGAGGTAAAAAATATTTATTCCTGGAAGTGGACACATCTCTGCTTCTATCAGACTGTGTTAAGGATTGAATAGTCTAATCAGTAGGTGAGCTGACTTAGGTTTTGTTGTTGTTATGGTTACTTTTAGTACACTACAGACTTGAAATTCTTCAGCGGTGGGCTGTTAATATCTTGTGCTTAGTATTGCGCCTGGTATGCTGAAGAGTTTTCCTCATTGTTCCTCCTCCACTGTCAACTTTTAGCAGGCCCTGCTTACCTATGCCAAATAAGGGATTTCATGACACTGTCTTCTTCCTCTTTCAGCCATTGATGCTTTTCACTCAAGGTGAGAATCATGGTGGAAGCAGGGGGTCATTCTCCTCCATGATGGTTTGTTTGTTTTTCAAATGCATATATCTGTGCATAATCACCACCCACAAAGTTCTCCTGTTGTCCTTCCCAGTCCGTATCCCCCTCAAAAGATAACCAGTATTGTGATTTCTACCATTTTAGACTTGTTTTGCCTGTTTTTAAATTCTGTGTAAGTGAAATTATAATAGTATCCTTCTGTTTCAGGCTTCTGTCACTAAACAGTTCTGAGATGCTTCCATTATTGTTGCATGTACCAGTCGTATATGGTTTTTTATTGCCATGTAGAATTCCAGTGTATTAATATACCACGGTCGATCAGTAAAGACTATTTAAGCAATTGGATACTTGTCTAATTATCTAATTAACCATCTTGTAATTTTCTTAAAAACTTGTAATTACCCTAAAAGTAACATGCCAACGTTGGCCTTGTTGCTCAGGCCAGAAACCTAAGAATCATCCATCTTTGTCACCTCTCCCCATACCCTACTTGCAGTCTAATCAGGAAATTCTGTTTATTCCTCTTTCATAATTGTGGCCTGTATCCAGCCATTTCTCTCTTTTATATCTGCTGCCCAGAATTTTGCATAAACCTTTCACTTACTTCCATTCTTCCCCCAAGGTCTATGCTCTAGGCAGCAGCCAGAGGAATCCCTCCACAAACATCTCTCACCTGCTCTTAACTGGCTTTCCTTCTCACTTAAGAATAAAATATACGGGTGCCTGGGTGGCTCCTTCAGTTAAGCATCTGATTTCGGCTCGGGTCATGACCTCACAGTTCATGAGGTCAAGCCCTGCGTTGGGCTCTGTACTGACAGCTCAGAGCCTGGAGCCTGCTTTGGATTCTCCCCCCCCCAACCCCCCACCTCTCTCTCTCTCTCTCTCTCTCAAAATAAATAAACGTTAAAGATAAATAAATAAAATTGAATGTTCCGACCGTGGCCCTGCAAAGCCCTTATTTGTCTCCAGCTACCTCTTTAACCTTATTTCCTGTACCACTTTCCTTCTCTGACTCATCTTCAGCTGCTGTGGACCACTTGCTGTTTCTCTCTGCCCAGGAGGCTTTTAGCCCACACCCTCATTTCCTTCTGGTCTCAGCTGAAATGTCACCTCATGGGAGAGATTTTCCTTTATTTATTTTTTGAAGTTTATTTATTTATTTTGAGCAGGGGATGAACAGGGGAAGGGCAGAGAGAAAGAGAGAATCCCAAACAGGCTCTGTGCTGTCAGTGCAGAGCCTGAAGCGCCAGGGCTCAGTCTCACTGAGTGTGAGATCATGACCTGGGCTGAAACCAAGAGTCAGACCCTTGACTGACTGGGCCACCCAGGCACCCCGAGATTTTCCTTTAATGACTGAATCCAAAAGGCTTGTCCTGCCTCATTTTTATGGCCTTAACCAGTATTATTTTTCATACCACTTTGACTTTTCATTATTATAATTAGTTATTTGTCTAATAGCTGTCTGTCACCCCACTGGCCTCAATGAAAGCTAGGACTTTGCCCGTGTTCTTTGCTGAATCCAGTGTGTTCTAGGCCTGTCATTCCCATCCTTCAAGATTTGGTTTTGAATTATTGAAAAGGGTCATTCTTTAGGACTTCTGAGCAGATTTAATGTTGATATTGCTTATCAATTTCTAACTATAACATAATATGCAAGTGGCTGGTTCTTAGATGTTAACATCATTCTGTTATGGCCTCTAGGGATTGGTTCTTTTTATCCCCCACCGTTTTTTGCAGTTATTAAAGAGAATGCATGTGCTTAATTTTTAAAAACGTCTATTCAGACTTATAAAAAGAAGTAGTAAACATATAGTACCAACTCAAAATTTTGGATTATTCCACACTGCTACTAACTGTTCCAAATTAAGACATCTGGTGACTGGGGAAGTTTGGTTTCTGTCTCTATTTGGTTAACCAGCTGGTTGTTCTGGAAAGGCAAACACAGTTAATTGTTCTTGTTGAAAGAAGCAGGGCGTTCATAGATTTACTTCAAAGCGTGACTTTTCGGTGGAAGATTTACTTGAGAAATTAGTGCAGGATGTTACTGAGAAAAATGTCTTTGTTTTTAAAAAGATACTTGAATGTTATATCTGGAACTTGATACTTGAATGTTGTATCCCCGACTGCATGAGAAAGTGTGTGTGTCATTCCCTCCTCCCCCTCCCCCTTTTCCTTGGTAACAGATTCCTGCACTTTAAAAACTCTGCTTTCCCTACGAATTTTAGTGTATTTAATGCATGAGATGCCATATGTTGTTGCAGCCAGTATCTTTGAACGTTCCTGTGAATAAGAATAGCATATTCAGACTCACTAAGCAGGATTAATTTACAAAGACATTTAGTCTCAGTCATTAATGAATATGATATTTAAAATTACATCGAAGTTGTAGCAGATGTCAGTTTAGCATACCTTCCACTCAATATTCAGCACTTCTTCCCAATTGAAAACAAATGGCTCTTTGGCAAATTGTTTCAAAGCCAGTTCTGTGTTAGTTTAAAATACACACACAAATTTGTCTAAATTTTTGACATAAATGTTTTCTGAGAGATGTTCTGCTGAAGTTAAACCAATGCATACTTTTTATCCCAAGGTATTGTTTCCTCTAAGACATACTGATACTGAATAGGAGTGACTATTTCACTCTTCCTGGTTTTTCTGAAATAAATATTAATAACCAGCTTCCTAAGTTTTACTTGTGCAGTTTTGCTTCAGATAGGCTGACATTAGGGGCACCTGGGTGGCTCAGTCGGTTAACCATCCTACTTCAGCTCAGGTCACGATCTCGCGGTCCGTGAGTTCGAGCCCCACGTCGGGCTCTGGGCTGATGGCTCAGAGCCTGGAGCCTGTTTCCGATTCTGTGTCTCCCTCTCTCTCTGCCCCTCCCCCATTCATGCTCTGTCTCTCTCTGTCTCAAAAATAAATAAGCGTTAAAAAAAAAATTTTAACAGATACGCTGACATTAGATATGCTTGATAACTAATAAGCTTCTTTAATATCCAGCATAGAGATTTTTGTGGCTCCCATTAGATTTTTCATGTTTGCCATTAATACATGACAGTAGTAGCTACTCCTTCCAAGTGCTCTATTAATATAGTCCGCCCCCTTTTTAAAAAATAACTATGATATATGCTTACTATACAGCTAACATCATCTACCCATATTGTTTTTAAGTTTATTTATTTTGAGAGAGAGAGAGAGCATGTGTGCACGCACGCACTAGTGGGGCAAGAGCAGAGAGAGGGGCAGAGCCAGCACAGAGCCCGACATGTGGCCCAAACCCACGAACCATGAAATCATGACCTAAGCCAAAGTCAGGAGGTAGACACTTAACCAACTGAGTCACCCAGCCGCCCCCACCCTTATTTTTTAAAAATATGATATGTACTTGGGATGCCTGGCTGGCTCAGTTGGTAAAGCATGTGACTCTTGGAGTTGTGAGTTCAAGCCCCACACTGGGCATAGAAATTACTAAATAAATAAATAAATAAATAAATAAATAAATAAATAAAATCTGATGTATACTTATTACACATACGTCTATGAATAATGCACATATATGTATAATGTTACATATCTGTAGGTGTGCCTTATTATAGGGGAAGTATAATATAGGAGTTAATACTGTGGGCTCTGGAACAAGAATGCTTGAGTTCAGAAACCAGCCTTACTGTATATTAGTTGTTCATTATTAAAAATTTTAGCAATATATGGGGTGCCTGGGTTGCTCAGTTGGTTGAGTGACCGACTTTGGCTCAGGTCATGATCTCACAGTTTGTGAGTTTGAGCCCCGTGTCAAGCCCTGTGCTGACAGCTCAGAGTTTGGAACCTGCTTCGGATTCTGTGTCTCCCTCTGTCTCTGCCCCTCTCCTACTTGCACTCTGTCTCAGTCTCTCTCTCAAAAATAAATGAACATTAAAAAAAAAATTTAGCAATATAGAAAAGTACTAGAAAGACAACACACACCCCCAGGTGCGTGCACATGTACACATATGCACTCCAGATATTTGAAATACATTTTACGAACGTTATTCTGGAGATCTTTCTGCACATATATACAGATAGAGTGAGCATAAATGTGCATAGGAATGATTTTATTAAAATGGGATGGTATATTATACATTTTCTCTAAGTAGTATTACATTTAATTTGGATTTAATAAAAAATAAATAAAATGTAAGTGCTGAAGGTCTGGTGTTTCTTTAGTATAAGAAATTAATTGCCCTTTTATTTTTAAGTTTATTTATTTTGAGAGAGAGAGAATCCCAAGCGGGCTCTGTGTTGTCAGCATGAGCCCAATGTGGGGCTCAGTCTCATAAACCACGAGATCATGACCTGAGCCGAAATCAGGAGTCGGTCGCTTAACCGACTGAGCCACCCAGGCGCCCTCCCCCCCACTTTGGATTTAACCTAAAGAAAATGTGAATAGTATTATGAGGTTGGGTCATTTTGTTTTTCAGTTTTTTAAACTATATGTTTCAGATATCTACACAACTGATGGATATACTCAGACGTAGGTTTTTCTGGTGAGCAGGTAGCCTTTCATGTGATGACTGGAGGGCTCAGACCCTTTCATTTTATGGCTCAACCAGAGGGCTCTGAAGTCCTCTTCATCCAGCCAGCAGTTAGGTGAAGAGAAGGTGAAGACACACCACTTCCGGATCACCTGGCCCAAACATGACACAATGTACTTCCACTTGCAAAAACTAGTCACTGGGACTGAGGCAAACCTTGGGGGCCCTGGTCTCTGTTTTCTCCTCTGAGATCCGTACCAAGTCCTGGGTATATCCCACTCCTGTGAGCTGCTTCTCATTTCCCACAAGTAGCATAGACTTTAGAAATACAGTAAGCCCTAGCAGCCCTCTTTGCTGAGCTCCTGCGGTTTAGTAAGTAAGGGTATTTACTTCGTAGAGTGTTTCTGAGGTTGCCTACCTTCCTCCTCAATTGACTTCTTTCCAAATCTGGGAGTGTTCGATTTTATTTTTTATATTTTTATAATGAAAAGAGAGAGCTGACTGGGGGAGAGGTTGGTGGTGGCCTTCATGACTGGCCTGAGTTATCTCAGGTCTGGAATTGAGATTGACACAAGAGCTTTTTGGCATAGCAACATTCCTAGCACGTATGTATGTAAAATCCTTTCTTATCCCTCCAAACGTCCATGATGTGTATCAAGAACATTTTAAAAAAGTGTTTTTTGAATAAGATTAGGTTTCTAGAAGAGTTGCAAAGATACTACAGTTTCTATATACCCTTCACCCTAATGTTAATGTCTCCAAACCAAATTTGGTAACATTTACCCAAACTAAGAAATTAACACTGGTACAATACTATTGACTAAACTATACAGTTTGTTTGGATTTCACCAGCTTTTCCACTAATATCCTTTTTCTGGTCAGTCCAGTCAAGGATACCACATCCACATTTAGTTGTCAAACCTCCTTAGTCTCCTCCGGACTGTGACAGTCTCTCAGATCTTGCTTATTTTTCATGACCTTGAAACTTTTGAAGAGTACCAACCAGGTGTTTGTAGGATATCCCTGAATGTAGGTTTGTGTGATGTTTTCTCATGATTCCACCGGGGTGATGGATTAGGGGGAAGAATACCACAGAAGCGAAGGATCTTTCCCATCATGTCACACCAGGGGGCACGTGACATCAACACGATTTAACCTTCATCAGTTGGGTAAGGTGATATCTTCCAGGTTCCTCTACTTAAAGTTACTATTTTTTACTCTTTTCATACTCTATTCTTTGAAGCAAGTAATTAAGACTAGTCTGTACTGGAGGGGAGGAGAATTAAGCTCCACCTCCTGGAGGAGGTATATCTCCTTAAATTACTTAGAATTCTTCCCTTGTTTTAAAAAAATTTTTTTTTAACGTTTTATTCATTTTTGAGACAAGGAGAGACAGAGCATGAACAGGGGAGGGTCAGAGAGAGAGGGAGACACAGAATCTGAAGCAGGCTCCAGGCTCTGAGCTGTCAGCACAGAGCCCAACGCGGGGCTCGAACTCACAGACCTCGAGATCATGTCCTGAGCCGAAGTCGGACGCTTAACTGACTGAGCCACCCAGGCGCCCCTCTTCCCTTGTTTATTTACTTATATAGGCATTTATTTTTATCTGTATGGATTCATGAGTATTTTATTCTTGAGATTATAATCCAATGTAACTGTTATTTTGCTGTTCAAATTAGTCTAGTGTGACCAGTGGGAGACCTTGGCTCTGTGCCTTATTTATTTATTTATTTACTTACTTACTTACTTACTTATGTATTTAGCACTACTTTACTTTCTGGCATTATTTGATGCTCTCTGCTGATCTTGAATTTTCCCTGCCCCAGACCTAGAATCAGCCATTTGTTCAAGGAGCTCAAAGGGTATTTTTAATAGGTTAGATCTTAAGCTTTTCTGACTAGTACCTAACTAAAAGATAAACTTATAGCAGTGAAACTGTATCTATCGTCTTATAAAACATGTTGAAGTTTATTTGCTCTTTACAAGTGTATTTTTCATTATAAGATGAAAAATAAAATCTTAAAAAGCACCAGCTCAGTTTGATATGTTAGTAGTTTATTCAGATTTGAGAATTATTTGTTTGATACTAGTGTTCATGAAATTTTGCATATTGATTCATTTTTTTTAAAAAGTTTTTATTTTTTTTAATTTAAAAAAAAATTTTTTTTTTCAACGTTTATTTATTTTTGGGACAGAGAGAGACAGAGCATGAACGGGGGAGGGGCAGAGAGAGAGGGAGACACAGAATCGGAAACAGGCTCCAGGCTCTGAGCCATCAGCCCAGAGCCCGACGCGGGGCTCGAACTCACGGACCCGTGAGATCGTGACCTAGCTGAAGTCGGACGCTTAACCGACTGCGCCACCCAGGCGCCCCTAAAAAAAGTTTTAATATAAAAGTAACTGAGACTGCTTACCTATTTTAAAAGCTTTAAGAATTATAATTTTTTAAAATTTGAATGTAAAATGAAATAAAATGAATGCAAAGCACATGAAAGTTCATTAGAAGAAAGGAAATTAACATTTGTTGCTTATTTTCTTAATGCCAAGAATTGTGCCCTCTAATACTTCTGCGTTCCTGTATTCTGTGATTACCCCTGTTCTTATACTATATTGTAATTGTTTACTGTTCAGTCTCCTAACTTCTTAAAGACAGCAAATATGTTTTTGATCTGAATATCCAGCATTTAGCATAGTACTTAGCCATAATAGGTACTCAATATTGAGAGTGTCCATTTTTATCTCCACGTTATTTTTTTTAAATTTATTTAAGTGATCTCTGTATCCAACATTAGGCTTGAACTTACGACCCCAAGATCAAGAGCTGCATGCTCTTCTGACAGCCAGCCAAGCACTGCTTTATCCCTACTTAAAGATGGGGAAACTGAGGCTTAGAGAGTTCAGGTAATTTGTACTATGATGACTTTGCTAGTTTGTGGCAGAACAAGAGCATGAAATTAGGATCTTTGATTCTTTTTTTATTTTATTTTTTTTAAGTTTGTTTATTTTGAGAGTGAGAGAGACAGGTGGGGACAGAGAGGGAGGGATGGAGGGAGGGAGAGAGAGAGACAGACAGAGAGAGAGAGAGAAAGAGAATTCCAAGCAGGCTCTGCACTAACAGTGCAGTGATGCAGGGCTCGAACCCATGAACTGTGAGATTATGACCTGAGCTAAAACCAAGAATTGAATGCTCAACCGACTGAGCCACCGGGTGCCCCTGATTCTTTTTTTTTTTTTTTTCCCTTCTAATTTTTAATTTTTTTTTTTTTTTTTTTTTTTGAGAGAGAGGGATAGAGAATCTGAAGCAGGCTCTGTGCTCAGCGGGGCTTGATTTCATGACTGTGAAATCATGACCTGAGCTGAAATCAAAAGTCAGACGCTTAACTGACTGAGCCACCCAGGCACCCCAAAATGTTTGGTTCTTTTTTTTTTTTTAATATTTATTTATTTAAGGGGGGGCGGGGGCGGGGCAGAGAGAGAGAGGTGGACACAGAATCTGAAGCAGGCTCCAGGCTCTGAGCTGTCCGCACAGAGCCTGACGTGGGACTCGAACTCATGAGCTGTGAGATCATGACCTGAGCCGAAGTCAGATGCTTAACTGACTGAGCCCCCCAGGATGTTTAATTCTTAAGCCTATTGCTTTTTCTGTTGTACCACACAGTTTTTTGATAAGCTGAAAATAACTTCACTGCATTATTTTCAAATTGATAATCTCTGAAAGTATTCAGAAGAAACTGGCAATATTTGTTGCCTCCAGGGAGAGGAAAGGGGCTTGAGGACAAGCCAAGACATTAGTTTTGGAACCTTTTGAATTTTAAACCATATGACTATTTTAGATATTAAAAAATATAAATACATTTAAAAAATATACGGAAACTTACCAGATGGAGTTTTACATTGTTTTTAAACATTGTATCATTTCAATGGTTGTTTTTTTATTTTGTAGAGCAAATATAGATTTGCTCTGTATTAATGGTAGGATCCCTGATTCTAAAGATATCTTTTATAGAGTCTTCTGGGAAGTTTTTTGTGTATTTTATTTTTTCCCTTTATTTTTGGACAAGAAATTTGAAAGATGGGGTGTGGGAGAGGATAGATGTTTTAAAGGGAACAGAAGATCAAGGTCCCTCTGTTCAGTGTGAATGAAATTTGACTTCTTAAAATATGTTCCCTAAATCTTCCTTTATAGGAGCCTCTTACCTTAAGTGAGTACTCGGTGATACACCCAAGACTTTATTTGATTATATTTAATTAGTTAGAGTGGTTCCGGCTGCATTAATAAAAACTCTGCTACAAACTGACTTAAATAGAAAATGTAGAATCTCATTAACATGGACTAATGGAAGAAAAGTTCTTCCCATCAGTTGAATTGGGTTCACTTTAGAATTAGTGTTGCACGTCTGAACAAATTATAGTTGGAAGGAGAATACTGAATAGATTGGCAAGAATATAAGTTTCTGAACCAAGGATAGAATTAAAAGGATAGAATTACTGATTTAAAAGGATAGAATTACTGTGATTGGTTTAGGCTAATCAGGATCTGCCCCTGGAGCTAGGGTCAAGTCTTCAAACCATGTTGATGCCACATGGAGGAGGGAGAGAAGGATGAGTTGGAGAGGTTCCATCATACTGTCCACTAGAGCTCCTTAACTGCCTTTCAAATAATATATGATGTATAAGGGACCCTCCAATCCTAATCACAACTTTTGAGGAATGTAATTGTTCATGCTGGCTGATGGGTGCATATTCTCTACTCCATACAAATTCCATAATAAGAAGTTTAAAACGAAAGAAAAGGGGGACACACAAAAATAATGAGTAAGTGATGGTTGCTTATTGTAATATTTTTCCAGGCCAGTATGTGTTTTTTTAATCCTCCTGCTCCCTTTCTTTCTCCGCTGCTTATATGTGGGGTTAACATGTAATTCCCCCTCTCAAAGGCTAATAGGCATGTTCCTTAATTATAGTTGACATTAATGCTTCAGTACTTACATTGAAGAGCAACAGCATAGTATTAGAGTGAGCACAGTTCTCAGGTTTTTGAAGTTACAACTTGGGTTTCGAACCAAACTCCCCCCACATCCTCACCTTAGTGGCTGTGAGAGCATTGACAAGTACTCAGTCCCTCGGAGCTTCAATTTCGTCTGTAAGATGGGGATAATGAGTTCCTGGGTGGCTCAGCTGCTTAAGCGTCTGACTTCGGCTCAGGCCATGATTTTCATGGTTCGTGAGCTGGAGCCTCGCCATCGGGCTCTCTGCTGACAGCACAGAGCCCGCTTCAGGTCCTCTGTCTCCCTCCCTCAAAAATAAGTAAACATTTTTTAAAAATGAGGATAATAATCCCTATCCTGTAAGGTTAAATGATTATGATTAAAAAAAACAAAAAAACTAGTAAGTTGGTAGCACAGAGCCCAGCATTCGTTGAACTCTAGTTATGATTATTTTCTTCTCTGTGAGGCTCAGTTATCCTTGCCTAATTTGATAAATGCAGTGTAGCATTGTAGTTAAATTGTAAGTGTAGATTGTGAACTTATTAATGCCCATTCCTGAATGCCTTTTCCCCATTAAACTTTTCCCTACATTTGGGACATTTGCCGGACCTCTGCATCCCAGTCATCATAGCTAATTCCTTATAGTAAGTGGGCAATACTAAGTTTCAGCTGTGGGGAATTAAGTTTTTCTGACTCAAGTCTGATAAATTGTCTCAAAAGAAAACTAGTCTTATGTCCAACATATACTTCCCATACAACTGTTACTCTTCAGTAGTAAAAGTATAAAAGTATATATGCTTATGCTGTCAAATCTTTCACGTATGGTGAACATTCATACCTGCAAGATAGAAATACATGTATTTTTTTTTTTTAATGTTTATTTATCTTGGGAGAGAGACAGGGAGCACAAGCCAAGCTGGGAGGGCCAGAGAGAGAAAGAGAGAATCCCAAGCAGGCTCTGTGCTGTCAATGCGGAGCCTGATGCCGGGCTCAATCCCACGAACCGCGAGATCATGACCTGAGCCGAAATCAAGAGTTGGACGCTTAAACAACTGAGCCACCTAGGTGCCCCAGAAATATATGTATTTCTAAGGATACCTCCATTTCTGATTTCATGCAAAATAATATGCAGAAGACCTTTGGTATAGTGCCTTTCATAGTCAATAGTTTCTTTTCTTTCTTTTTTTTTTTTGTAGTTTTATGATTTTATTAACACAAATATGATATGCACATAAGCTGTCTATTCATTTTCTTCGCTGCACAGTCTGGCATTGGGATTCATGACTCTGATGGCCAACTGAGCTGCTCTTTCCACAATGGCTTTATGGTTCTTGGAGGAGACCTTGTGAGCAGTCTCTGCACAGTAAGATTTGTTGCACATCAGCAGCACCTCAAGCTCCTTGACATTGTGGACTAGGAACTTCCGGAAGCCACGGGGCAGCATGTGCTTTGTCTTCTTGTTGCTCCCGTAACCAACGTTGGGCATCAAGATCTGGCCGTTGAGTCTTCTGCACACTCTATTGTCAATGCCTCTGGGTTTCTGCCGGTTGCGCTTGATTTTGACATGTCGGTCTGACTGGTGCCAGATGAACTTCTTGGTCCTCTTTTTAGCAATCTTGGGCTTCACCAGAGGTCTGAGGACAGCCATGATGCCAAGTTACAGATGGCTGCCACCCCATAGTCAATAGTTTAAGATATGAAAAATATATGTTATTTTCTTTTTTTGCTTTTTATTTAAGTGGAAAAGAAAGCTACTTCCTCTTCCATTATAGAAATATTTAAGCTAGGCTGTCCTTCAGATTTCATACTTAAACTTAGCCAGCTTAGAATAAGAGCAATACCTAGTTGCAGCTAGATACGTTTGGGATGCACTTCATATACAGAAAGAACATTTTATTGGTTTTATTTTAATAGGAAATAAAGTGAAATAGTATTTCAATTGATTAAAGAACTTAAATCTTATTAAGACACAAGTGATGAGGAATTCATACTTATGTTTAGGGATTTTGCTATTAAGTAAACAACTGTTAATTATCTCAGGACAATTTTTATTATTTTTTAATTTGAGAGAGAGAATCCCAAGAATCCCACAATCCTGGGATCATGACCTGAGCCGAAATCCAGGGTCGGACGCTCAACCGACTGAGCCACCCCAGTGCCCCTAAGGATAATTGTTGAGATAAGAGATTGGTCAGCACTTCCATCTAATGTGTTCCAAGATGGCAGTTCATCAAGAATTTAATATTCTCACCCCCTTAAAACTCGTCCTGAGATGTTTGTTTTGGGTTGTCTTTATAAACATCTTCCACCCTCTGCACCATATTCAGGCGTGAGAACTCTGTATCCCAGCGAGAACCACAAAAGCAGTTTTGAGGTCCTGCCGTTTCCTGATCTGCACTAGGTGGTTCAAGATGAGATATTAGTAATTGTTCTACCTCCATTCTCAGCATCCTTAGGCCCATATTTAAAGTGGCTATGATTGCTAGCTAACTGTTGGCAATCTTTGTAAAATGAAGAAAACTTCTTTTTAGCCACGCATAGCTTTAGACTTTACTAAACTTCCATTATCTGGATCTCTTCTTAGATTGTCTCACCTCACCTGTGTATGACTCCAGAGCTGGGGCAGTACCCCCCCCCTTCCCCCGCCTTTTTTGTACATTCCTTTTTCTCTGTTGTTCCCTTGTGGCTTATTTTCATTTCTTTTCTCCTCCGTATTCTTTAGTACTCTTGTCTGTCCCCTTCTTTTTGCACCCCTTTCCACTTGGGTGTGTGTGTGTATATATGTTGACATAAGAAAGGCTCACGCGGCTCTCACTAGCCTGTTGAAATCTAGAATGCTAATCTTCCTTTTATGCATCTAACAGAAACAAATAGAGAAAAATTATGGTTAATCTGTGTGTTCTTTTCATATGTTTTTGTTAGATTGAATCATATGAGGTTGTCAATATTGTTTTGATCTACAGAAATAGATTTAACTTAATACTTCCCTAAGCATCCTGCAGCCCAAAAGTAGGATTTGGAAATTGTTTGGATGAGAGGCCTGAGCAATGAGAATTAGATATCGCAGAGGTTCTGGCTTAACTGAGTAGATGAGAATGCTGTCATGCTGTTAATACCGTCGACCAAAGTGGAGACAATTGTGAAGTGTACGTTGTGTTTGTTTTTAAGGGGAAGGCTTGGTGGGGTTGGGAAGGGGAGCATAAATAATCACTTTTATTTTGGGGTGTAGTGGGATACAGTAAGGAGAAATGGCCAGCAGACAGAAATATAGATTTGTAAATAGATGAGATCATTAACATGTAGTGGTGCTTGAAATGTGAATGTGACAGAAGTTACCCAGCGAGAGTATAGAGTGGGAAGAAAAGAGATCCTATGGCTTCTCTTCAGGACTGGGAAGTGGGTCATGCAAAGAAACCTCAGATAAGGGCTATATGTAGAAGAAAAAGTATATATCATCTTAGAATGATTCATTAGTATGTAAAATTAAGAATTAACTACCTAGCCTTGGAAGGTTATATTTCAAATATGATTCACTTGCATATGAATGTGTTAAAACATAAGTAGAGGTTTTCATGTTTCCCCATAAGAGATTGAATTATTTTACTGTTTGTATCTGTGAATGAATATAAGCTCTATAGTTTGAGATTGTTGTAAGATATACCTACCTTACTTCTAATATCTTTCTTCTTCCTTCTCCTCCCTCCCTTTTTCTTCCTTTCTTCCTCTTCCTTCCTTCTTTCCTTCCTCCCTCCCTCTCTCCCTCCCTCCATTCCTTCCTTCCTTCTATCCTTATTTGAACAGTGTATCATGTGGTCAACCACTGTGATTATTATCATTGCTACAGTCTTAAAGTGTTAAGTTTGCTGTAGTATTTAATCTGGGGCCCGCTCTGCCTGTCCCATCAACCCCCAGAATCCGTTGAATTAAAGCCACACAGGGAACTTTTCCAATGTGAAACAGACTCTCCAGGCAATGTACTGGAGGGAAGGAGTACAGCACTACTGTTCTGCTTGAGAGCATGGTCATAGTCCTACAAATTACTGTTAGCTAAAAGGCATGATAAACTTGGTTATTTAAAATTCTCATCAACCTAGGACACCTGGGTGGCTCAGTTGGTTGAGCATCTGACTCATGATTTTGGCTTAGATCATGATCCCAGGGTCATGGGATTGAACCCTGTGTTGGCCTCTGTGCTGAGCATGGAGCCTGCTTAAAATTAAAATTCTCTCTCTCTCTCTCTCTCTCTCTCTCTCTCTCTCTCTCTCTCTCTCTCTCTCTCTCCCTTCCCCCTCTGCCTGTCTTCCCTGCTTGTGCACTCTGTCCCTCTCTAAAATAAAAAAATAGCAGTGCTTGGGTGGCTCAGTCCATTGAGCAGCTAGCTGACTCTTGGTTTCAGCTCAGGTCAAGATCTCACAGTTTGTGGGTTCGAGCCCTGCATCAGGCTCTGTGCTGATAGCTCAGAGCCTGGAGCCTGCTTTGGATTCTCTCTCTCTCTCTCTCTCTCTCTCTGTCCCTCCCCTGCTCTTGTTCTGTCTCTCTCTCTCAAAAGTAAACAGAAAGAAAGAAAGAAAAGAAAGAAAGAAAGAAAGAAAGAAAGAAAGAAAGAAAGAAAGAGGAGGAAAGAAAAAAATAGACAATCTAGCGTGGTCATGAAGAGCACAGTCCTTGGACACAGTGCCTAGGTCCACATTCCAGCTCCACCATTTACAAGCCACTACAGCCTGAGAAGTACTTCTCCAGAATTTCATACTGGGAACCCCTGTTGTATTGTTTCCTATTGTTGCTGTAACAGGTTACTACAAACTTGGTGGCTTGAAACAACACAAGTTTATTATATTATAATTCCGGGGTTCAGAAACCCAAATTAGATTTCACTGGGTGAAAATGGTGGTGTTAGCCAGGGCTGCATTTCCATCTGGAGGCTCTAAAGGGGAACAATTCTTGGCCTTTTCTAGGTTCTAGAGGCCACCCATTAATTTTTTTGTAAATGTTTATTTATTTTGAGGGGGAGGAGAGAGCAGCAGTGGGGCAGAGACTCCCAGACAGGTTCTGTACCGTCAGTGCAGAGCCCTACTCAGGGCGCCATCTCACAAACCGTGAGATCATGACCTGAGCTGAAACCAAGAGTTGGATGCTTAACTGAGTAAGCCAACCAGGCACCCTGAGTCCAGCCACTTCTTGACCTTCTTCACCCAAACCAGCAATGTATCTTTCTGTAGCTGTAACATAGCAACACCTATCTCTGATTCTCATCATGTTCTGCCTCCTCCATTTACTTTTTTTTGTTTTTAATTTTAGAGTGGAGGGGCGGGGAGAGAGGGGGAGAGAGAGAGAGAGAGAGAGAGAGAGAGAGAGAGAGAGAGAGAATTTTAAGCAGTCTCCATGCTCAGCATGGAGCCCGACATGGGGCTTGATCCCACAACCCTGGAATCATTTCCTGAGCTGAAATCAAGAGTGGGACACTCAACCACCTGGGCCACCCAGGTGGCTCCTTCTACTTTTAAGAACACTGGTGGGGAGCCTGAGTGGCTCAGGCGGTTAAGTGTCCAACTTTGGCTCAGGTCATGAGTTTGTGGGTTTGAGCCCCGCGTTGGGCTCTGTGCTGACAGCTCAGAGCCTGGAGCTGCTTCGGATTCTGTGTCTCCCTCTCCCTCTGCCCCTCCCCAGCTCTTGCTCTGTCTCTCTCACTTAAAAATAAGCATTAAAAAAAAAAACAAAAAAAAAAACAAAAAACACTAGTGATTACATTGGCTCCACCCAGCTAATCCAGAATAATCTCCCTATTATAAGATCAGCTATAAGCACAACTCAGCACAGAAGCCAAATAATCCAAATGAAATGAGCAGAAGATCTGAATAGGCATTTTTGCAAAGAAGACGTACAGATGGCAAATGAATACAGGAA